>NC_132986.1:2792500-3130000 GCF_047496725.1 Anoplolepis gracilipes | reverse complement strand
TATTTATTTTTTCTTCGATATTTAAATTTTATAAATAATTTTTTACAAGTGCAACAAAAATAATTTGTGCAAATGATAAAAAATGGAACAAAGAATATGGAATAAATTTTGCTCTGAATATCGAGATATTTGATACACTAGTAGATACACGATATCATCGAGAAACGATCGAGTTTCGTTATTCTAGTATCAAGCTAAAAATTCTCGACTGTATAAGAGAGAACAGTGCTAAGAAATTATAATAATGTATGTACATATAAAGATATAATAACAAAAATTACAGTATTCATTGGCGTACAAGTCTGTGTATAAAATTATTTAACAATAAAATAAAATTTGCACTAACAAAAAATATTCAAAAAGTACGTTTGGTCGGTACGTTTAAAATATATTTACCCTGTTTATTTCAAGGATAATTTTTTGCCATTTTAATAAATATTGTAAAAGTTCCCCGTTCTTTATACGACAAAATTTTATCACTCGCTGACCCTGCTATCTCCTCCTTACTCGTCAAACGCAAAATATAATTAGAATATTCGCTCAGGACTTGTTATCGTATCCGGTTCGAGAGAAACGGAGAGAACGCTTCTAGCGGAGACTCCCATATTTCATTGTCGATCATTTATCCATAGTTTCGCTTATCGAATGTCGCGATCAAAGGACGCGACCAATGATGCTTTGCAATTCTTGCCGCACCTCCGTGCGACTTAATACCGTTAAATTGCTAGGTAATACTGGCTCATTAAAAACTGATCGTTTGCAGAAAAAACGAATACTTAATTTTTAATTGCGTTTAATCCGCAAATTATTGTAAAAATAATTTTTTTTCTCAATTTTTGTTGCAAAAAAATCAAACTTTGAGTGCATTTTAAATATATCCATCACGTGTTGATACAAAACACTTTATATAAGCAACTCTCTCATTAACATTTTTGAGCGTTTTACCTCATAAATTTATTTGCTTTTTGGAGTTAATTAATAATAGAGAATCGATCAATCCTATATATTTAGAACAAGGATAGCCTTAATCTTGAACTATACGACTCTTGCTATTGTGGTCTTCAAGATACATACCATATCCTATTTCAGATATGACCGTATGATTACGATTCATCAGTGACCTTCGTGCCGATAGATCAACGGAAATGACCAGTCGTTGTCTTTGACATGTTCCGTTCTGCACTTGTATAGCACAATCGTTGTATGGGGCGCAAACGACTTCAGCACAAAATGCCGTGAAAATGTATAGACAAGATATTTTTCTCCATATCATATAGCAAACTAATTTTCCGATCTCCATAATGCAAATTATAATAGCTAGATAGGTAGATTGTTATGGCAGCCATTATTACGTTAATTTAAAGCTATAAATCGAATAATGCAGCGATACTAATTTCACATGTTTTCTATTCACTCGTTAAAAATGTATCGGTTGGACAAGAATATTTTTATTGCAAATCAGGCTTCGATTGGACGGATATATTTGCAATACTGTTTTTCTCGTTCCAAGAAATGTACATACACGTACATATAAGTACAAGATAAATATAACTTTCTGTTAATTTAATCGCTTTTTGATGTTAGATAATATTTAATGTATATAAACAAGTACGTTTGAGTGTTAAAATATACGGATATATCAATTAACGTTCATTATTTCTTACAATATGCGCGACCGTGTTACGTCAAACGGAAGTTATTCTCCGATTTCGTATACATAACACGCGATGATACTTTTTTCTATATAAATTTTAAATAGTAAACTAACCCCAAATCAAGTCGTCCTGCGGACTAAATTTATCCTGCACGCAATATAAATATAGAATTCGCATTAAATTCGTGCAATTTATTCTATAAAAATACTAAATTAAATTTAATATTAAATTTAATATTAAATATTAAATTAATTTAATATTTTACATGCATATTCGAATAATATAAACGCCTCATTAAGGTCACATATTAAATATACAATATGAAATGTTTATATTATTCAAAAAATGATGAAAAAATTATTGTCTCTCAATATATTTCCGACACTTCCATCTACTCTTATATTTTCAACTGAATGTTATTCAAAATAAAGAAGTAATAAAAACTGCAGATCTACCGGTTTTTTAAAATAAATTATACAAAGTTTTAGCATAATTATATGATAATAGTCATAATCGAGATATTACTGAGAGATATGTTTCAATATTAAAATGTGAACGGAGGCGTTACCAATCCCAAGTATCCTAAACTATATATGCTGTCCCTGAACCTGTAAACACGCCTGTTGCCACTATTACTGAGCGTATATAAGATAGACGTGCTATCACAATGCGCAGTGTTATATTACCACTGTATCCGACGACAGCAACTGACAACATTTTAACGCTTAGGACTTCCTTCCACAAACATATGTTATACGCAATTTATCCACCGACGTTCTAGCGATTAAAAAATTTTTGAAAGTTATTTCACGCTTCACCGAACAAAAAAGTGCAATATAAATTCGTGAATTTTATTATATCATTCATGGAGGAATTACATGCGTCAAATCTGGTTGATGCGATGCGCATCGACAGCGACAAGAATACTTCCAGTTTCGTGAAAGAAGTACCGAAGATTACGCGATATTCGGTAAGAAATTAGGATGGACCAATTCAATATAAAAATTGAGAAAAGAATTGAAATGCAAAAATGCAAAAATTGAGATAGATGCGAATTAAACATTGTATTGTAGTGATGTAAAATTGTATTTTAAGGTGTAATTATTTTAAGATATATTTATTTTAAGGTATTTTTTAAATTTAATTATTAAAGTTAATATAATTTAATTCAAGTATATCGTGTGAGATGTTTCTTTAGAGTAAGATTCAAATATTAAGTATAATTTCGAAGAGCTTTACTCTTGATGATGATGTGAAAAATTGTATTTTAAATGAATTGAATAATTAGATGAATATTATTTTTTCGCAAAATCATGAAACCTTAGTAAACATAATTTTGACTCAAGGTCATTATAATCTTTCATTATTTACTTTATGTGTTACACATTCGCGGTTTCCTTTAAAATTTCGCTGTTTTATTTTGAATAAATGTAGGAATCGTGTCTTTGTATATACAAGCATATATTTGTCATATCGAAATTTTATTACAATACAATCACTGAATATGATGACACTTTTTCGAAAAAGTCATACTTCTATATAGAGAGAAAAAGAGAGAAAGAAAATGTTTCACTCTTTGTTCTTCGTGTGATGTATGAGAAAATGTCCAGCGCAATGATCTAATCATTTTCCCACGGCAATTGTCAGAAATAAGGGATTATTATTCAGATTATTAATTACGCTGAAAGAAACTGAACGTAAGATCAGTACAAGTAAGAATGCACTACCCTTGACGTGACGTAAGTCAAATGATGACAAAGACATCCTATAGAAACGCAACGACGCGTAATGCTCAGGTACCGGTTATCTTATAATTGCGACAAATGTTATCAACACATTACTTAATAATTATCTTTAAAACGACTTGCCGATGGAAGGACATTTCGAGCTACACGCGAACAATACAATTCAAGACAAAGAAGTTTTACATGGTTCATGTTTATATTTGAAACCATGTGTCACGATGTTACAATAACAATGCAGACATCTAAGATAAAATTTAATAAGACAAAATTCCTAATCTTTAAAAAAATTTTAAATCTTTAAAAAATATTTAAAAGTAGACATCCCGCTACAAAAACTTTTTATAGTCTTACTTTTGTTCTTGCTCTGTGTCGTTTGCAAAGCTTGTGCCAAAACGCACGTCACACACGCAAGAGATCTTATCGACTCTTATAAATCACAGCCTAGAAGTAGATCAATGACGAATTAGCACTGGATGACGTTGACCGCTCAATGACCTATCAACGTCATAAAACGCGATAAAATAGCGTTGAATAAATGCGAGTGTCACACGAACATCAACGTCGACATTCAGCATAACAAGCTGGAGAATACTCTTATTTATGAAAATCTCCTTTGAATCTCTAATTTGTGAATTATCCCATAATTTTTTTACATAGAAATTATGCACAAATTATGTTAAATTTTTTATTGTCATATAATTATGTGCTTTACATCTCGATCAATTCAATATCCTATCAAGTACAGGTAGCTTTAATTACAATAGTTCCACGTACATTATTGAATAATGACATTCGATGCTGATAATTTTTTTGATAATTTCAAGGTAGGATATCGATTGCTCAATTACTGATCAATTTCGAATTTTTTTGTAATTTTTGTATCAAGTCCTAATTATAAAAATATATCGTAAACTTCTTCTATAATATTAAATAAATTTCTCAAAAGTCTCATAATTGTATAATATACTTAATTTTGCTACGTTATTTCAGTTGGCTGATTCGGCCGACGGATTGAGCAGTGATATGGACTATCACATTGAAATAATTAACAAGGACGATAGATTGAGGGTGCTAAAATTCCTGAGGAGGTTCTTCTTCAGAGACGAACCACTCAATCAATGCATTCAACTAATTCCGGAGGGCGAGGACAGTACTTGCTTGGAATTGGAGGACTTTTGCAGTCATTCATCGTTCGAAAATAATTTGAGTTTAATGGCAGTTACTACGAGTGGTGCAATTGTTGGTGTCCTGCTCAATGGTAAAATCATAACGACCATTTTTTCATGTGATATATGAGATTTCATTTTTTTTTCCCTCCGTATGCATTTATTCGTATCCGATAAAATTTCAAATTAAATGATAATTTTCACATCTGCTCAACCGAGACCCGAGACATGAGTATATTAGAGGAAAAAAAGTAAATTTATTCGTACAATAAATGCTCTATGTAACAGATTCCTTTGTAGACTCACTTCTCTTCTCTTTAAATTTTAAAACAAAAACATTGTAATTATAAACACTTTTGCAACGAATTTAAAAGAATTTTTCGTGCATTTTACATCATCTAAATGAATCGTTTTCTTGTACCTTTCGAGTATAAAGTGTTAATCATTATGAATATATTGTTAGAAATAAATTTTAGCGAACACAATCAATTTTTTCCAATTATTCCTCAAAAGTTTGAATCATCAATATTTGTTTATTAAAACTGTTCTCGTTGATGTCATTAAAGTTTGAAATATTTTACAATTGTTTATAATGTATTACATTAAACATTGCTCTTGTTAGTTTGATGTTCTAAATCTATAATTAAGAAGCATTGATGTACACTCGTTAATATATAAAAAGTAAACATTTATTTCCATCTGTTTTTTTTAAATACGCTCATGTCTCAGTTGAACAGATGCAAAAATTACCACTTAATTGAGTATCTATCGCATATGCCAATAATGCAGAAGAACAAACTGAAGAATCCAACTATTCGGTGTTACGTAAAATGTTATGGATCTCGAATGATCTTGTGAGTTACTTAATATACCAATTATGACTTAAAAAAGATAATCGCATCATAGATTTACCTGTTGATAGATATATATTTACATTTCAATGCATATAAGGCAGGCAAACAAGCTTACGCGAGATTCGAAAATTAGAATTGGAAATTATGTATTGCATATACGATCTCTCTCTCTCTCTCTCTCTCTCTCTCTCTCTCTCTCTCTCTCTCTCTCTCTCTCTCTCTCTCTCTCTCTCTCTCTCTCTCTCTTCTTCTCTCATATTAATGATATCACGAAAAATATTAATCAAGAACTAAAACAATTAACTGATACTTACATAATAACATAGATAAAGAATAATTTAAATCAATGATGTTAATTTACAAACAGACTAAAACAATTTTTTAGAAAGTTAAAATGTTTATTTCTTTGAAAGAAACATTGTATAAATATAAGAAAGAAAGGAACACTCATTATATTTCTATGTAAAAATATTTAAAAAATATTATGTTTCCAAATTAGAAAATAATACCGAAATTCAGATAGATTAATAGATTTAGATATTACGATTTTATATGTTTAAGAAACCTATTGGTTCGATCTATTCAGACAACATCCATTTAAGTCGTTAATATATCGAGTAATTTCATTGAAGTTGATAAAAATAATATCACGTAAACGCACTCTCATAAGAGAGAAAAGAAATATCTTTAAATATCATTAAACTTGAAAAAAGTTATTTATCTATCAGGCTCAAAGAATGATTTGCTTTTTCAAATATTTTCTTCAATAGAAAAATTGAAACATTTTATTTCTTCAACTAAATTTTTTGTGTAAAAAATAAATTATATTTTAAACTGAGAAAGAGTTAAATTATTCTATATGGAAATATCTTTTTTTGACCTCTTGAACTTTTAAACAGTATTACGTGTACCGTTGTCCGTCATATCAATTATAGTTGTTAATTTAATTCATAGCTTGTCCGGTAATTAATAGCCGTCGTTAAAGCAATATGTAAATGTGTCCTGCGTGGTTGTATGCACGCGCTATATGTAAACAGAACTATATATAATAAAATAATCTTTCGATTTTATTTTCAAATCTCTTATGAGCATTGGAATCCAAACAGAACTAAAAAAAAATTATTATGTTTTCGACGAAAATGTCATGAATAACTGTCAATGACTGCAAATGATTTTACATCGCGAAAAAAAAGAATCTTTAATCAATTTTAACTTAATATTCGTGTATTAATATCTAAATGGCAATGGTAGTTTTGTCCATTAAAAAATATATTATGCATTTAGCATAAATTATTTATATGTAGCTATGTTCTTTCTCAGTTTAAAATATAATAATTTATTTTTTACACATAAGATTTAGTTAAAGAAATGAAATGTTTCGACTTTTCTATTGAAGAAAATATCTGAAAAAGCAAATCACTCTTTGAGCCTCATAAATGAATAACTGTTTTCAAGTTTAATGAGAAAAGATAATTCCTTTCTCTCTTATGGGAGTGCATTCACGTGATATTATTTTTATCAAAAAAAAAATTTATTTTATTTTTTTGCTACAGGTAAAGCAGATCCCCCACCGGACGAAGAGCCGGAATACATAAAAGCGTGCAAAAACACAAAATTTAAAAAAATATTGAGATTATTATATCATGTAGACAAAACCGTGAATAAGGATGGACAATTTCGAGATTTAAACGTCTTGGAAATCAAAATACTCTCCGTAGATACTAATTGGAGGGGGAAAGGTGTTGGGAAGACTCTCATAGAAAAAACGATGTGAGTATTGTTTCTCAGTAATAGGTTTAAAGCTCGATATAAAACAATGTGTTCAAATGAATACATTTTTTTATTTATCCAGAGAAATTGCAAAGGAGCAAGGATTTCATTACGCTAGGGTGGATTGCTCGTCTGCATTCTCCGGCAAACTTTGTGCACGAATTGGTTTCGACGCGATATACAAACTCAATTATAACGACTACGTGGATGAAGAAGGAAAGCCAATCTTTTCACCTGCTCCACCTCATACAGCAGTCGTTAGTTATGCAAGAAAATTATGAAGAACAAAAAAGAAATTAAAGTAAAAGTTGGAATTAAAATGAAAAGGTGATCTTTGGAAGAATTGATAACAAACAAGAATTCAGTTTAAAACAACATATTAAAATATATATTAAATATACTTATATATATAAATATTTGCTTTGTTTTATCTTTCCTTTATGGAGCAAATATCTTTAAATGCACACATAATCATAATAAAAAACAAAATATTTTATAAGAATTGTTTCAAGTATAATTAATAAATTAGAAGTAGTATACGTGTGTATATTTAATTTATTATATGACTTTTTCAATTTTTCTTTTGAAAGTAAGCAAAGCCTAATAAAGAAAAGAATACAACCAAATTCTATCCTTCTTCAAAAATTACAAATTAAACAGAAATTTATTCATTTTTATTTTTAATGGAATAGGATGTCGAATGTGTATGGAAAAAAATATAACCTGTATAATGTACAACTGACACTATTTTAATTGAATAATTTTTGACGAAATATTCATACTAAAATCAATCACTGTTTTTAGCCAAGTACTCGTTAAGATCCTTTGCAGTGTTAATATTTTCTATTACACATCGACTATCATTGAAATTACTATGTGCTACCTTTCTAGTTCGTTGGTATTCAATTTCTAACTGATAATTTCGGGACATCACAAACCTTCTGTTCTTTATAGAATAAAATATAAAAATAAAATGTACCAACCCTAACCCAAAGATCAGGAAAGACATTAGACGACCAAAGTATGCACTTGGGTCTTGTTGAGGTGGTGGCCATGGTCCTCCCGCTGTACGTATCTCATATTCCCATTGACTCCCATATTGCCTGCAACAATATATTCCATTCTTCATCAACTGCATTATTTTATATATTTTATATAATTCATATATATTTCAAATTTTTTATATCTTATAATAATACAATATGTAAAATCAACTATAAAAATAATCTTTTAACAAATTTTTTTAGAAAAACAATTATTCGAAATATTCTATTTATGATTTATGAATATTATAATAATATAATAAATAATAATTATATATATATATATATATATATATTAATATTAATATTATTTATTTATTTCTATTTTTGAATTATGATTTATTTCAAATATATTTTTAGAATACTATATTGTTTGACAATTTTTAATGAAAATAGAAAATCAGTGATGTAAAAGCAGAACTCTAAAAAAATAACAATTGTTTCCATATTGCATATTCAATTAATATAGTCTCTTTTAATATTCAATAAATGTTCAATATAGAAACCACTTATCATTATTTAAAGCTTACATATTTTATGCTTTAAAAAATATAAAATAGGAATATATTTTATAATTAATAAACAATAAATTAAACAATACAGTGCACTTAAACTGAACATTTATTCGTTTAATAATACTTGGACTTACAGTCGTACGGAATTTACTTGATGGAACTGTCATACATTCCACACTTTCAACGCGATATTAATGATATAATACGATGATCACCCGATACTTTTTTCACTGTTCCCGATATTACACGCTTACTTATATGCGAAAGAAATTTTTTCGGTGATTTTATTAATATATTTATCACAATAGTTGAGGTTTGAGACTACAGTCGCGCGAAATTCATTTGATGGAACTGTCGCACGTTTACACAATCAATGAGATATATTGTATCAATGTATAATATAATGATTGCCCGATACTTTTTTCGCCACTCCCGATATTATTTGCAGACGATATTTATCTTTTTTCTACGTAAAATAATAATTCAGATGTGACAAAGCAAAAATAATTCTTTTATAACCGTAAAATATAATAACCGTCGTAATTACAATATAATTATGACGGTAACAATCACAGCTTAATTACATGTTATGATTAACTGATTCCTTCGATATCACGATAATCGATCATAATCGTAATCAATCACGATTTACAATTATAACCGACACTGCAAAAATAATTGCGCTAAAATACTACACAACAAAAACTCTCAAGTTTCGATTCCGCATTCCGATCAAAACATATGGTATTCTGATTCTGAGATTCCGCGTTGTCCAGCATCAAATATGATCATGACGTATCATTTTATTTTTACACATGCAATATATACGAATTTTTTTTTCTTTCTCATATCATTCAAAACGTTTTGTACTATCTTGATTATTGTGGAAATTAGTCTAAGTTTTTCACAATTATCAATCACAATTATTATCATGATAATAATGGTTTAATAATACAATTATAATAAACTTTTTTGTATTTATTATAGTTGCGGTCAACTTGACGCTACAAAAGCGTTGGAAACGTTTAGTTGACCAATCGGAGCAAAGTAGACTTTGTCCCAATTGATCAAACGCTTCGAGCGCCAAATCGAATGTAGTTTAAAGCATATGTATGTCCAATATAAAATGTATTATATAACAATTTTTATCATTAATTATTAACACACGTATTGCAATTTTCATTGATTGATTTATTATTCTTAATAGTATTGCGTGCGTAAATGTATACGTGTTCAATTATTCCATGCTCATTTATAAAGTTTTTTCAAAGTTTTCTATCCAAAAAGTTCCATCCAAAATATATAAAATATATAAGTTTATATAAAAGAAAAATTAAATAAAGGAAATGTTAACATTTTCTCTCACTCAATTTTTTTAAATATAACAATTTTACCTGTTTTGTGAGTTATATGTATAGGATGGATTGTATCTACTACGCTTCAAATCTAAATCATATTGTTGTCTGATATTTTTCTTCCCCAGAATAGAGTAAGCTTCATTCAACTTTATAAAATCAGCATGACCATGTTTTCCACTAACATCAGGATGCAGCTAGCAAAAATATTATTTGTATGACACATTTGTAGGAACATAGAATTTTAGAAATAGCTAAAATAGAAGCACATTGTTTGGTTTCATTATAATATCAGATAAGCTAAAAAATATTTTATATGTAATTCTATATCTCAATTATAAATGAATCATCTATAACATTATTTATAACATACTTGTTTCGATAATCTGATGAAAGCTTGTCTGATTTCTTTCTGCGATGCATTGGGTGAAACATTTAAGGTTTCATAATGATTTTGTTTGTACCTTTAAAAGAAACTACGTACTATGTTGAAAGTCTTAGGTCTGTCCTTTTTAGCACTACTACAGTACATATTATATTTTTAATATTTAGAATGAAATAAATATATATTTCAACAAAGAGAAATTAATAAGAAGAAAAAAAAAACAAGAAAATACACAGAAAATGTACAATATCAAAGCTAAAAAGAACAGGTTTACTGCAGTTTGATGGCAAAGGGAAGATAACTAACCTATGAGTTCCATAACATCTAACTGCACAACAGACTTCCGGTTTACACACTCGAAGAAATTGTGCCATCATTTGCAGTACCTCCGAATGCAGCAGTCATTTCGGAGACATTGCAAAACATTTTGCGCATCAGAGATAAATTAATATATCAGGCAAACTCTGTCATTTTCTAAGTATAAAAATAAAACACGGTGACATTTCACCAATATTTCAACAGAGGACGCCTATTTGCAAGGTAAATTCATTCGCTTATAATCGCGCGCTCGATACATAGCTCTATAGTTGGTAAATGAGAAAACTGTTTTAACGATCTCTAACAAGCCCGATGTAGTTATTTGATGTTTAGCGGTTGCATGTACTGCGTATGTTACATCACTGACAACGGCCGCCATCGGCAACGCGAGAACCTCATTGGCTGCGAAGAGTTGTTTACGCGGTTCAAAAAAGTTGCACATACCTGCTGGCGGTTACAGTGTTGAGAGGTAAAATCCGGATATATTTTCGACATTTATGATTCGTATTTCACGTGCCCGGACTTGACGATGGTACGATATGCCGCTCTCAAAGGATTGTACGAGCTGGAGAAAACGATTGGTAGCGGCGGCTTCGCCAAAGTCAAACTGGCAACTCACGTTGCTACCGGTGAAAAAGTTGCCATCAAGATTATGGAGAAGACGACGTTGGGTGTAAGTCAGAGATTATATATAATTGTCAAAATTATTTTCATTATTTTCTCCAGAGAGAACGACACTGTCATGTTTATCGCAATTTTCTCTTGTATATATCTTTTTAGAATTCTTTTTAGAATTCGTTTTGTTTTTTTTTAAATATAATCTCATTTTAAAATATTTATTTCAGGAAGATTTGCCAAGAGTGAAGCTTGAAGTAGAGGCACTTAAGACACTGTTGCATAAACATATCTGTAAATTGTACCAAGTGATAGAGACAGAAAGTCATTATTTCATGGTATTAGAATATTGTTCCGGTGGAGAGCTATTTGATCACATAGGTAATATATTTCTAAGTATAATATATGAAGAATGTTTTATTATCTTCTCAAGTCTTAACATTGTATCTTTATGTTGCAGTTGAGAAAAACAAATTGTCGGAAACTGAATCTCGAAGATTCTTTTGCCAAATAGTTTCTGCTGTTGTATATATGCACAATTTGGGATATGCTCATAGAGATTTAAAACCTGTAAGGATAGTCTCTATCTGTTAAAATAATAATTGTTATTTAACTTGGGTTATTTATTGTACTTTTTTTTAACAGGAGAATGTTCTATTGGATAAAGAAGAGAATTTAAAATTAATTGACTTTGGGCTATGCGCAAAACCGAAGATGGGAATGCAAGCACACTTATATACTTCTTGCGGTTCTCCAACTTATGCAGCACCAGAGCTTATAATGGGAAAGAAATATTTAGGTATATAAGCTTCTAAAATTCTTAACATACAAATTTCATTGTAATTTAATATTTAATGTACAAAACATTTTGTGCAGGTTCAGAAGTAGACATTTGGAGCATGGGAGTTCTTCTTTATGCTTTATTATGTGGCTTTTTGCCTTTTGATGATAACAATTTAGAAAATTTATACAAAAAAATACTTGTAAGTTGTAATATTCATACAATTGTCACTTTTTGACATTATTGCACAAGTAAATAAACTGTATTATTCCAGAGTGGCAAATATGAGGAACCATACTGGCTTTCTGATGATAGTAAAGCACTAATTAGGTCAATGCTACAAATTGATCCAGTAAAGAGAATCACTATTCTTGAATTATGTCATCATCCATGGGTTACATCAAATTCTCTGAAGCCTATAGTATTTGTTCATAAAACAAAAGTAAGACACTTTTTCAAAAGCAGAAAAATGGATTTTATAAATAAATATAAATATTTTATAAGTTTTATTTTCATCAAATAGTTTAAAAAAGATGACGAAGTATTGAGCACTATGTCTGCTATTTGTGGTGAGAATAGTACAGACATATGGAAGAAACTTATGCAAAGTGATAGGACTGATTATAGAACAGCTACATATTTATTGTTGCTTGACAGGAAATTACGTGGACTTTCATTAAAAATACCGTCTGTAACAAAATCTCTTCTTAAGCAGGAAATGGTATGTCAAATATTTTTTTTTTTTTATATAATATATTAAATTGATACATATTTTATTTTTTTATAGAACGGCATCAATTTTTCGCAACGTGAAGTAGTAATTAATAATTTTATAACCAAACTTGATCATTCTCCAAGAAGCAAAATAAACAAGTTATCTCCAGTGATTGATGTCACTTACAATGTTCTGCCTAAAAAAAGTGAGGAAAATAACTTTACAGAACCATGTATACCGACACGAAAAAGATTACGAAGTAGAGAGCCTGATGATATATCATCACCTGGTAAGTATTTCATTACCATTGCAACATTCTAATTTTTAGTACCATGTTTTTTTTTTTTTTTTTTATCAAAAAATAGATTTAAATTTTTGAATGAATTTGATTTATCTTGGTTAGTCTAAAGAAATTTTTTATGCATTTATAATGCATCAGTTTTTAATATTATTTAAGATATATATATTTTACATATAACAAACGCTTCTCGAACGTGTTGCAGCCGCAATTAGTCTTGTAGTACGTTTTCTAAAGTTTATTTCTAATTGGGTGATGCTAGTACCACCTAATTAAAACTTTAATGAAAGTTTCCGACCGTCATAAATTACAGTAGTCGCGAAAAGTAGATAATTACCTCGAAAAGAGGAACGACTTGCTAATAAACGCAATTTGAACTTAAGAATCCCAGTGTATCTCTTCTCGAAAACTTCTTAGATGTACTATTTCTCAAGCACTATCACATTTAAATCTTTACTACTTGGAAGTATATAAAATTTTTATTTAATCTTATATATGTATATATATATATATATCATATATATCTTGTATATATATCTTATATATATCTTGTATATATATATATATATCTTATATATATCTTGTATATATATATATATATATATATATATATATATATATCTTATATATATCTTATATATATATATATATATATATATATATAAGATTATATAAACATTTTATATACTTTCAAGTAGTAAAGATTTAAATGTGATAGTGCTTGAGAAATAGTACATCTTGTATGTATACCGACACGAAAAAGATTACGTATCTATATTTTTTGTTATACAATAATAATATCCAAATTATAGGTGTTTGATTTGGAATTTTCTTAATAATTTTATTATAAGTTTATATATTAGTTCCAGCAAAAAGACCGCCCGATAATAGATTAGTTACCACTCCTACGCAATGTTTGACACCAGATTCCAAGTGAGAAAATTTATGAATTAATATACATAAAAATAATATAATAGATATATAAAATGTAGCTAAAAATATAATGTATGTTTTTAGAACTGCACAAACATCTACACCTGGCAGTGCAAGAAAAGTCATAATGGGATTAGAACGAGGATTAAATCGAGTGAGATATGTTCTTACACCAAAGAGGCGAGTGAAGAATGAAAATATCAATCCTGACGAACCGAACATACTGTCAGGAAAGGTATAGTTAACAAAATCGTTTTATAACGTATGAAAATAATGTCAAAAGAAATTGCTTTATTGTAAATGATGGTAATTGTTCTTTTGTTTTCAAAGGGACTATCTAACGTATCTGCAACATGTAGTGGTTGTCCAAAGCATGTCCTCTCGAAATTACGAAGAGCACTTCGGCGAAAGGGTATAATGTGTCATCAGAAAGGGTAATTATAAACTTTTTTAAACACTTGGCATGTATATTAGTTTAGTTGTGTTATCAAAAATTGTTTTATAGATTTATTCTGCAAGGAGAGACTGAGGAATCCTTTTCAGAAGACAAGAAAACTTCGTCCAAGTCAATTTCCTCTCAGAATTCTTGTTCCTTTGAGCTTGAAGTTTGTCTTTTGGAGATTGGCCCAAATGGGAAACGGTTAGTTGGCATTCGCCGAAAAAGATTAAAGGGCGACGCATGGGTTTATAAACGCGTCTGTGAAGAAATTCTTGCTCTCACAGCAGAGGACATCTCTATCGATCCAGAAGATTCTTTCGAGTCCAAATGTCCTATTTGAGGTAGCTCTCATATATATTATTTATAGCGTAGATTTCTCGATATGTGCGCTCTGAATAATCTGATAGTAAGAGATACTTGCACGTGTCTTGATTTCTTAATATATAACACAAGATTTATGTTTTGTTGGAAGATTAATAGGAGAATATATGTGCAACGCATAGTATAAGCCTTAAAAATATGCAATTCTTAAGTGTATTCACGTGTTTAATGTGTAATTATTATGAAGAGAGATTATTTGATGTAATATAACATTTTCAAGAGATAAAAACTATATATGACTAAAGTATAACAGATCGATAAAGATCTATAAAAAATATTCCCGAAGTACAGATTGTAATCATATAAGCGAAATAATGTAATAGTATTTGTGCGATATTATTATAATCTAATAAATTTATATACTACATCCTTCTTACATATTTATTTTTTTATTATTTATATATTGGGGGTACAAGTAAGTTTTAAAGGATTTTTTGTGTGAAAATTGAGGCTTTATTGTGCAAAAATGGTAACAAATTGATTACTCAAAGTATTGTCCATCGCTAGCCACTACTTTTTCCCATCTTTCTGGCAGCATACGAATTCCGCGTTGAAAGAACGATTGGTCTTTAGAGGCAATCCAAGAATCGACCCATTTTTGGCATTTCTCGTAAGAACGGAAGTGTTGCTCAGACAGGTCATGAGTCATTGATCGAAACAAGTAGTAGTCGGAAGTCGGAAGGAGCAACGTCTGGAGAATACGGCGGGTGGGGTAGGATATCCCATTTGAGTGTTTCAAGTAGTTCTGGACTGGCATTGCAACATGTGGTCGAGCATTGTCGTGCTGCAAAATCACTTTGTCGTGTCTCTGCTCATATTCCGGCCGTTTCTCCTTCAATGCTCGGCTCAAATGCATCAATTGTAGTCGATAGCGATCCGTGATGGTTTTATTCGGTTTTAGCAGCTCATAATATACTACACCCAGCTGATCCCACCAAATGCAGAGCATGAGCTTTGATCCATGAATATCCCACGACTTCTTACGCTTTGGATTGTCGTAATGAATCCACTTCTCATCACCATAGTTACGATTTGATGCAAAAAACCCTTCCGTTTTTGCCTTTGGAGCAGCTGTTCATAAGCAAACAAACGCCGTTCAACATCTCTCGGCTTCAACTCGTACGCCACCCAATTTCCTTGCTTCTGAATCATTCCCATGACTTTGAGGCGTTTTGAAATGGCTTGTTGAGTCACTCCCAATGATTCTGCCAATTCTTTCTTCTTGCGTTTGACACGAATCTTGATCAAGTAATGCCTCCAATTCTGCATCTTGGAAAACCTCTCTTCCACCGCCATGCCGGTCTTCGACGTCAAAATCACCGTTCTTGAAGCGTTGAAATCGCTCTCGGCACGTTCTTTCACTAATAGCGGCTTCACCATAAGTATTTGATAGCATTCGATGAGCCTCAGCCGCAGATTTCTTCATATTGAAGCAGAAAATTAAAACCTCTCGCAAATGACGAGAATTTGGCTCGTAAACTGACATTTTGAATCGAGAATAACTTTATGATGCAGACACAAATCGACTAATATTTCGATGGCGTTATGTTTACAAATGCCTAAGCTTATTGTATGACGTCTACGATCTATTTATTTCGGCCACCACTTACCGTTACAGCCATCTATTGGAAAACGGCGGAAGCAAAGTTGTACACCTAATATATATATATATTATATACAACATTATTATAATAAAAAAATCGTCATGGTTTCTCGATAAATTTCAACATCGGAAAGAAATAATTATTGAATTTTTTATTCCGTAGAGAACGGCGATATCGATACTAAGAATCTCCCGACTGAAACAATCGCCTATTTCATGTACAACACAAAGAAATTTCTTGCGCGCACTTTGGAGCGCTTTGAGCCCTTTCTGTTCAGAATATGTAAAGCTCAATTTCGCGTTTATACCACAGATATAAAGTATTGCGGCCCGTTTGAAGCGATCCGCCGCGGCCTGCCAATAGAGCTATATAGACAGCCGAAGATATAAAATCACCACAAATCGATCAGCATAAAGTGGAGTAGCGGCGCGTATACATCTTCATTTTCGCTTTATGGGAGAGAAAACAAGAGAAAGAGAGAGACCGACACCTTTTATATCTGCCTTCGAATAATCGTCGGATCTTCCCTCTCTCGCGCACGCAAACCCATATCCACGCACGTAGGTCGCGATTATCGTTTTTTCTCCCTCACCGATTCGGTATCGGCGCGAGACAAAGCCCGGTTGTTGGCGGTCCACGGTCTTGCAATTGTTGTACTCACGGCGAAAAAGAGAAAAGACGATACGAAGAAAGACGATTGCCCGCAAAATTGCTGTACGACGCAAAGCATCGTCTACGGAATCTTTTGGAAGTTTCTCTGGAAACTGAAGATGGAATGTTGGAAAGAAAAAAAGGAGAATAAATGCGGTATTATATGTGTTCAACAGGAATGTAAATATTATAAAAGAAAAAAAAGATAAGCTTTTCGCGTCAATCATAAAATAAGGTAATTATATTTCGAAGTAACAAGTTGCGATTAATTATAAATATTTAAAATTAATCTCAAGTTACATAAATGAACACGAGAGAATTGCGTAATAAAGTTAGTCTCTGCGCGTGATATATGCAAGTCTCTAAGTTGACAGGATATAAATTACAACTAACTTAGGCACGTACTGTACGCGATCTTCGTCATTGCCTTTAATCCAAAAAAGGATTGAAGCGAAATAGGAAAATATATATGGATGTCTAATTCATTTACATATATGTTCGTTTAAAATAATTTGATACCATATCGGTAAAGAATCTATATTCAACATTTATAAATTATTGCACAATATAATTTAACATATTAATTTATCTTAGGTTTATTTTTAAGAATATCTCATTTTTAAGTTTTATATTTAATTCCTCATAGGAGGCATTTTTGCACAAGAGTTACATAGTATATTATAAAAAAAAAGTAAGATATCAATATAATCGAGCGGCTGCAACGCGTGAAAAGTACTTTATAGCAATATATAATCTGTATTCAACATTTATAAATTTATATTGCACAATATAATTTAACATATTAATTTATCTTAAGTTTATCTTTAAGAATATCTCATTTTTAATCTTTATATTTAATTCTTCATAAGAGACATTTTTGCACAAGAGTTATATAGTATATTGTAAAAAAAATATGATATCGATATAATAGAGTGGCAATGCGTGAAAAGTACTATATAGAAAGCAATAAGAACTATTGGAATTAATTACAGGAGACAATTTAAGCGTCGAATAAATTTGCCACGCGTGAAAGGTGGCGCTGCAAAACCGAGGACAAACTTCACAGTTCTCGTTCCCGCCAACGCAATGTATCGGTCGTCCGACACCGGTTCGTATTAATTATCGTCTGGCCGGTGGCTAATTAAGGATTGGGGCAATGAGGCACGGCGATACAGTTTCCGCGATAATGATTATCTGCGACGGTAATTGAATGAGCGGCGCTGGAGGAACAAAGAAATAAAGAGGGAAGACGCGTGGCAGAAGCGTACGCAAAAAATACGCAATACTTAAGTAGCGTCGAAAAAGACACGTAAGATAATCTTTATGTTCTTCTTCAATATTTACATCTTTCATAACAGTGTTGCGCTTAGATAATTTAAAATAATCTAGATATAGATAAGATAAATTATATGCGTCTGTATTTGAGATAAGATAAAGATAATCTTAATTTAAATATATCTAGATAAAAGATAAATTAATTGAATATTTATCTAGATACTTTTAAGATAATATTCAAAATTACAATTTATATAAAAATAATACACTTCAGAAAACTATAAAAAATATAAGCATATATTTCAGCTTAATACATTAAAGGTTTAGAGTTAAATTACAAATATTTATTTTTTAAAAACAATAATTTTTCGAACATATTATCAGATAAATGATTTCTTCGAGGTACGAATATCTGTTGCCCGCAACTGAAAAGACGCTCCACTGGCGCGGATGATGGTAATGTTGTGTTATATTTTATAGATATATGATATATATAGTGTTATATTTTGTAAATATAATATGATCGAACGCAGAATGAGAAAAATGACACTGATTACATTATCTTAGATATTTTATAAAAGATACTACTTTTTTTAATCTGAGATACAGATAAAGATATCATATACTTTAATTATATAGATAAAAGATAAAATAAACAATAAAGACATTTAGATAAAAATCTAGATAATTTTATTTAGATAACGGAAAACACTGATAACAGCCTTCAACTTTTACGATACGATATTAAAATCCGAATGCGCGCCGACTATAATCAACTAAACTGAATTAAATTTAAAACTAAATTCTAAATAATCATATTCGGCTACCGGATCGTTATCTGCAGCGCCTATTGAGAAGGTTAAAATCGTAAAATCACGACGCGTGATTTTACGTTCTCTTTTGCGGAAAGATATCCTTTCTCTCTCTAAAAAATTCACTAACGATTTTGTTTGTGTGTAGGAAAAAATGAAAGAAAGAAAGAAAGAAAGAGAGACACACTCCTCACTGATGAAGACGGAAAAGAAAACAGCGTCGGTGGAACCGAGAAAGAGGAAAGTCCTTATACCGGCTTAGAATGCTTCGAGTCAAGCGAGTTTACGAGCGCGAAACGTGTTACCAAGTGGTAAATGTAAGAATATGTACAAAGACGTATATACACACGCGCATGAGGAAGAAGAAGAGGAGGAGGTAAGGGTGGCACGCGCGGCCCGCTTCTATCGCTTCCGGGCATCAGCGTGCTCGCGAGCCGCGGCTAATTGCTCTTTAATGCAAGCGAACGAACGGGTTGCTTTTCTTGGACGTATGTCGAGGAAGAGCTAGTTTCGCCGACGTTGTTAACGACGAGAACGTCACGTTAGCGTTACAATAATTTCGCTTGGGGTGTCGCGATATGTATCACGGTAGAATCACGAGGTGTGTTTCAAGAAATTTTGAAAAGGCGCGAATCAGAAACATCTAATTAAATTCATCTCGCGTCTCTTCTTTCCTCTTTTGACGTTAGAAAAGTCTTCGAGCGTTTCTTTGCACGGCGAAACGATATAATCGTGGCATTGCGGGTGAAAGTAAACATAGTTTCTTGTAGGTTCCTCGAGAGTAATTGTGTTTTCTTAAGAAGCGCGGTTTCTTTCGAGTCACGTGCGATTTCAAAGTGACATTCGTTACGCGTAAAGGAGGCGCAATTTCTTCGTATACCGAGACGCATATTCAACGATTTCTTCTCTTCGAGTAATCAGAAGCCGTGTATATCGTTATGCAGCTTGCACTCGGAAGGAAGACGGGGAACGCTAATCATCCGGTTTGCTTATCTCTATTTTTTTTCCTTCCTTCTTTAGGGGATTGGCCCCGATGTTTATTCGCGGGAGGAAAGGGCGCGTTGCTGGCGAAAATAAAGGGCAGAAAGCCCCGGATTCGTCGAGGCATGACCGGCGCGTCCACCAGAAGCTCATACATATGTACGTGGCTCGAACCGGACAGTGGCGAGAAACCCTCCTCCTCCTCCTCTTTCTCCTCTTCCTCCCCTTATTCCTGGGAGAGACCCAGTAGGGAGGTCCCTCCGGAAAAATGAATATGCAGCGTCGCATGGGAGGATATTATTTTATAAAATTTACTATCTCCTGCCCGCGCATTATCCACCCTCGTCGGCCAACTCGCCGCAAGTTTTCCGCGCTAAACCACAGACCTAGTCGCGAGATGAAATATTTCTTAAAAACTTTTTTATTTGAAAATAAATATTTTTTATCTAAAAAAGAATGGATTTTTCCGCTATAAAGTTTCTTTGAAAGTAATTCAAATTTTGATATGTATGAAATCTATAAAAATTTAATAAAAAATACATTCAATATTAAAATATTTTCTAAAATAAAAATATGCATACAAATAACATATGAAATATACTATAAAAAATATATAATTAGCTAATTTTTGACTGTGTACACATGTATTTATAAACTTTACGTTTTTATGTTTTTCTCATAATTTTTACGATGCCTCTCTCGCTTTACCTATTCCTCAAGGTCTCTTTCTCGGGCCAGAGGGATTATAGCCCTCAATCGAGATCTAATTATAACGTCGACTCGCGAGTGTAACCGTTCGTATTTTTTCAAGTTTGTTGCGTGCACATACAGGACTGTTATAAAATGATGCTTCTATAAAATTGTAACCCCTTATCGTCGTAGAGGAAACGAAACATTAAATCGGCTCCGGTCGACGGGGGCGGGCTTGTTTCGGTGGGTGCGTCTGAGATTTCCTGTGTGGACTGTGGATGCTAGGAAAAGGATGGCTTCCTACGTAAAGGGTGCGTCCTTGCCTCGTGCTCGATTTATATACGCAACAAGGAGAACATCAGGGCCTGCGTGTCTTTACTGTATAAATATAAATGTAGGTCGTCGATCCTATGCCCATGATTTTATACGTCTCTATTTTTCTTACAAAACACGTACAGTAATATAATGTATTTCTATAATGGAAATACATTATATTATTCGTACACATATTTATTCATTACATACTTCAGTCTCTATTGTGCAACCCGTGTAACACAACGGAATGTATTCTTTCTATTCATCGCGCACGAATCATATTTTTTTTGCGCGCGCTCTTCCCGTTTCGCCCCAATATCGCAATATCTAAACAACTTTATCATTAATGCAGCAGTAGCACGGCATTACTAGGAATTTGTATATAATGGTGCTATGTGTTACATATGTGATATGTGCCGGGCTACCGGCACATAACGGCGATATCATAAGATACGAACCAATAGAGCCACGATTGTATGGAAATATGTATCTATGAATGAAGACACTTTCATTTATGAAACCAGATACTTATGTACCGGACACGGGCGTTGTAACATCCTGCTATTATGTGTCCTTACCTACCTATTCGTTCTCTTTCTCTCTCTTTCTCCTGTTTTTTTTTTCTCTCCCTTCGTTCTCTCATTCTGACTCTCGTCAGAGCCCATCTTCAGTGTTCATTATTCGTATTAGACATTGCGCTATCGTACCGATGCGTATAATTCCACACATAATATGCATCTTTTTTAACTGTTTTCCCTTAATAAACGCAATATCGTAATAATGCCAAATTGCGGAATCCCTGCATAATCCCTCGACGGACATTTGCGCAGTCTGTACCACAAATTCTTATAATTAACTCTGATATTGCAATATCGCATTCGCAGAATATTGCTGTGTTTGATCTTGACTTTAAAATCTTTCGTGAAAGAGCTCGTGCGTTTGTACTGCGAGTAGACACGACGGAAACAACGTACAACCCTTTCGCGGAGGAGACGGACGAGAAGAGGAAAAAAGATAGAAAGAGAAAGAGAGAGGTCGGCTAAACAGATAGCAGAAGGGAAAGGAGAGAACGAGGCTGAATGCGCCGACTGTGACGCTTTCCGGTCAGGTGCCGCCCTGACGATCCTTCTCCTTCCAATTTCCACGTCGAGATCCGCTCGCTCATTCACTTGCTCTTGTCCTCCCTATTTTGCCCTCCCTCGTCCTTCGTTCGCCATGTCCGAGAAAAGCCGGCGGGAAAAAGGCAGGAAACGGATTGTTTCCGAATGTAGATCAGCAGAATTTCTTCTGAACTGGGTACGTCATGGATGGCAGGAAGTAACGATATCGGTATCTCTTCTTCTCTCGTGCAAAAAATAATATGAGATGAAGACACTCGGATAGAAAGACGTCAGCCGCAATAATTGTACGCATCACATTTTTGATTCCCGATTAACGTCACCGTCAGCGTTTCGCCGTTCCTCTTTCGTTGGTCAGCGAGAGATCGTATCTGATTTTGTTAATACCGGAATAAAGACGGAGTAGTCTCGGTGCTTCATCTCTGTTTACCACATTATTACTCTGCGGCACGTAATTATCACGCTGCCTCGGGAGGCCATTGTCACAATGGACGTCCGGAGTTTCCCTACGATTATCGTACCGAAAATCTCTTCGTGGTCGAGCTCCTCATCGACTTCCTGCCGGCGATGGACGATGATTATTTGTCGCAATGGCACGGTAGAAAACCGCGTGCGTATAAAAATGATACCGCGCCCGGCAACCCAATCTCCTTCCATTGTCTACTGTATATTTCAAGTCCGTGTCGAAAATAACGACTAAATAATGACTCTTACACGTATAGTCGCAATAAATATATCCTTCATTAAAGTAAAAAAAAATATCTAAAAAAGCTAGAAAATTTATTAACGATTTGACTAGAGAGACGCGGTATAATCGACACTCGCGTTATCACAATAGATGACTCCATTCGTATTTTTATACTTTTACATCGCGGAAGAGTACACTTTTGCTATCTGCTATTGTTATTGTCAAGATGTGATAATCCTTTACTCTTCGTCTAAATTCTCTTTGAGCCAGTGCAGAATGTCTCTACATCGTAATTATAATACACTCGTAGATTTTATTTCGCGTTCGAATTCTAAAGGAGAAGTAATTCCCTCGCTATATTAAATGAAAGCAGTTAGTGCTCTATGTGCGTGTTAGCATAAAAATAACTTCCATTTCACAACATTATCGAGTCATCTACGATACGATCAACTTTGGTATATCATTAATTAATCCATGCTAAAATTGCGTCGCGATCGCAGTTTCCTGTTTGTTATAGCGTCATTATTTTTAATTCTAGAGGAATTGGCATGAACGATATGTGTCATGAAATGTAATTTTACATTGTCTATTGCACAAATTTTTTTATTATTCTTACAAGAATTTAGAATCATAAGATTATAAAATGATTAAATTTGTCTTTTCTCAAAATATCATTACTATACTCATACAAAGATTTAAGTGAATTTCTTCCAGAATAGATGGATCGCTAATTAAGAAAACTCACAGCTTATTTTATAAATATGAAATAAATAATATATATATATATATATATATATATATATATATATATATATATATATATATATATTTATATATTTCATGTTTTAACTGTGTTCAATTTGAAGGTGTTTTTCGATACTGCTGAAAATAATTAAAATAAAAAGTGTTAAAAATTTTTCACACAATAATAACGAAAAGGAAAATTAAAAAAGCATTCAACATACTTGTTTCTCTTTTTTATGAATTTTTAAATATATAATTACGGTTTAATTAAATAAAAAGTGTTAAAAATTAAAAAGACAGCATATCTTGGGTTTTTGTTCTCTATTCTACGTAGAATTAATCAATTCGATTCCTTGCTCATATTACGCGTCGGGTACCGTTCTCTCCGGACTAGCCGTGTTATCATCATCGCGAACGCGATAATCTGCGCCACGCGCATGGTCTCGAGCCACGGTAGAGTTTCTCTCTCCGCAATTATCCTACCGAAAAATCTCTCGCGCTCCTCCTCTCCTCACCCACATGTGCGCACATCGGTACGGCGGGGCCGGCTCGGTCGTCGTCGACTTCCTGTACCCGCTGGTGGACAATGACCAGCACTTGCCGCAATGGCCAGAGAACGGCGGGGTAGAGACGCGCTCCTAATATCTGTTCGGCCGATCTAGTTCGCGGAAGCCGCCGTTATTGTGGCACGGCGTGTGCGCGTGCTCGCGTGTATATGTATCCTATGTGCGTGTACATCGCACGCGCACAAACGATCGCGCCGCGGATTCTACAGTATACTGGGTGTACCAGGAAACGATCATCACGCGATTTCAACATTTCGCAATTTGTTGCCAAGCAGCGGGCTTAGCTTCGGACGTGGCGCTCAAATATGCAGTATCGTCGTCGTGATTCGCGGCGGAGGGCTTAGGAAAAAAAAAAAAAAAAAGAAAATGACGAAATTACGAGTAAACCCTGTTTGCGTTCGAGATAGCGCGGAATGTGTACGCCCCGTATAAGTCACACCGACTGGCGTCAGGTACGCGTACGCACGTACGCGTATCGGCGAGGACTCGCGGCGTGTGCGTGCGTCGGCGGAACGAAGAGCAAAGAAAAAAAAAAAGAAGAAGGTGGAGGACGGGAGGAGGAACACCTTCGGAGAGCCTCTTTGGAAGGAGGATATGATGGCTCGTGGCGTTATGCTCCGCGAGCTGTTATGCTCCTCGGGCACCACCGGACCATAAGCGAGGCTACTTCGCTCCGGCGCAACAGCCGCCACGTTTCTCGTTATATCAACGCATCGGCGTCGGCCAAATAAAGTTCGCGCGCGAGAACGGCTTTTTACGGCACGCGCTCGCGCCGCGCCGCCGAGAAATCCGCGAGTAAGATGTTGAAATCTTTTTACGCCATTTTCCAACGCCATTTTTTTCTCTTTAGAATACTACATAATTAAAATATTTATTTCTCCTTTTGATTTTATCAAAATTGACAGTCATTTAATCGACAGATTAAATAATTATGATATTAATATCCTAAAGAAAAATAATCCAAAATTTTTTTTTTTTAATAAAAAAGAGACAGCGGAGAGTATTTTCTCTCACAGAGTTATATATGTTTCATCATAAATATATATATATATATAACGATCGTGGATGAGATGTTGCAACTGTAAAAAAAAGAATTGTACTCTTCCTATTGTTAGGCATGCAATCATGAATGTGTCGTTATCGTATCGTTGTACATTTGTACATACGTGTCGCAATAAATGCGACGTTCATCGGATTCCTCGACGCCGCCTTCACCGGATGCAGACGCCAATGCATCTAGGCACGAGCCACTCGAAGCTGCATGTGCCGCGCCGAGTGATCGCCGATAAATCACATCTTTTTTTTTTACAATTTCATAATTTACTACCGCGGTAGCTCCGATGGATTCGCCGCACTCATGAGAAATGTATGCGATTACGTTCTGTCAGTGGATCAATCGAATTTTCCGCCCTTAAACCCTTTTTCTAATCCTTGGATAATATGGATTCTCCATTTTATTAGCGTTATTTAATATATAAATTTATTAGTTATCATATCTGTATGTTATTTCAATATTTAAGATTTTATATAAAATTTTATGCGTATAGTTTCATTTTTTTTATTATATAGATAAGATTTTGATTGAAATTTTGAAAACTCGCGTATATATTTTCTATATTAATCGATACGTCGGTTTTATACGCGATTACTTTCGGGCCAGTTTTCTCGTCTTCTTCCTCAAGAGAGACCCCGTAAGCTGCGCGCCTCGTCGCCGTCACGCTACGCGTAACTCCCGGCGGAGCCGGACGCCAATGGATCTAGGCACGAGCCACGAGTCTGCGTCGAATATGCCTCGCAGTCTCTGACCCGCAGTTCCTCTCGGGGGCTACCGAGGAGAAGGAGGGCCCCAAAGAAGGCGGAGGCGGCGGAAGAAGGAACGTTTGAGGGGTTGGCGAGGACGAAGGGGGGAAGTTAGTGACGTTCAGCATGCGTAAGGAGCTGCGAGGCATTATGCCCGGGGGGGGCCCTCTCGAGGCTGGGCTAAAACGAGCGAATAAGAAAGTAGTTAAAGTCTCGAGTGGAGGCGAGGGCGACGGAAGAAAGAGGGAGATAAGGGGGTGGGGAGAGAGAGAAAGAGAGGAAAAGGGGATCCGCGCCTGCCACGCGCTGTCATCTCTCTCTCTCTCTCTCTCTCACTCTCCTTCGCCTTCACTTCCTCCTCCACCTCCCCCGCTCTAACTCCTTTGTCTCCCTCGACTCATCTCCCTCTTTCTTTTCCCCTTCTTCCATCCTCACCTCGGGAGGGCGATCATCTTCCGTGCCGCAATATGTAACAACGACTCGTCACACTCTGCTTGCCGGCGCACAAGATAATTGCCCTCATTATAGTTATTTAAAAAGCGCACCGCGTGCGCGAACGCGCGCCGCCGACGCGATCGGAGCCGCCGATATAAAGATGCTGCCGTGCGCGAATTAATCGCGTGAGAGGGGTGGAGGAAGTGTTAGCGGGAATAGAAAAAAAAATAATGCAAGCGACCGCGGCAACATGTTGATTTCTGTCACCGTGGACAGGTTGTTCTGCTTCGGAAACCTCGAGTACTTGGTAGGCAACGAGCTGGACCGGAAAGACACGCGAAAGATAAGAATACGAAAATCGCGATTTAAGTATAACGGGTAAATCCACTTGGCGAGGTTTCTCTCTTAGTTTCTCTGCGTGAAAAAGAGAGGTGAAAAAGAAATTTCAATCATTTTCATTGATTGCGTCACACGTTTCTACGAGTCTCTCGTAGAACTCTATGCAATTTCGCGCAAGATAACGAACGATTCCTTTTCGAATGTTAAATAACACGCTTATCTCGATCTATATAGCGGGCGAATATAGCGTGTATAACTGAGATGAAATGTCCCGTCTTTACTACGTGCCGCGTTTTACGAGCGTCGTCATTTTTTAACCGAAGAACCGAAGGAGATGGGCACACGCTCTTAATTTTCTGGTCTGGTTGGGATTATGGTGTTGCAACGTTGCTATTTTAGATACAAAGCGCCGGAATGCGCGTTTATTAGCGGTCGCGGACTTTAATGCGCAGCAGCGGCGAATCATCGGGTGTGCTGTATTTGTATAACGGGTACCGTTTTAAGTAACGGTGAATACGCGAGAGGAAAAAAACGTTAGGGTGAACGATAATTAAGGCACCATTTCGTTTCTGAATGCCGTATTAATTTTACAAAATTGCCGAAATAAACAAAAAATAAAAAAGTTAAGATTACCTTAACTTTTACCATAAACATTAAAACACACGTGGAAAAGAGCAATATCAGAAAGAATAACAATTATGACAAAGATGCAAAATATCTATGTAATTTTTTGTGCGAGTATAGATGTTTTGTGATTTATAAAACTGTAAATAGAAATCATCGTGCATATATATCGCAATAATATGTGTTACTCTGCATAGAAAAAAATGGAGAATTTAATTAGACTTTTAATTAAAATCTCTAATTAGATTTTTCAACAGAATTATATTTTTTGATTAAGAAACCTAGGCTTCTAAGTGTAATATTTTTAAAATGTTAGGAGAAAACAAATTCCTTAAGCAAATTCCATTTGCTTTCTTCAAATGGCCATAAAATAATGTATTTATTATAAATTTTAATTAAAATCTGTGCTGTGTTTGGGAAAATATTGAGAAATTTATGTCCGAAACGATGCGAGATGTATAACTGATGGAGAGAGGTGATGTCGAATTAAAATAAACGCGATATAAATTCGATTAATTTCAACACTTCCGTTGCAAGTCGACGCACATATGACATATGCTCGCTTATCGAACATCAGATTTACGTTTAAACACGCGTTAAGATATATGTATATAATATATCGGAGCGCGACGACTCGGGAAATTTTCATATTTATTCGCGCGCGGTCGCATATTTTGCCGTAACGAGCGCGCCGGAAACCGACAGTCGGAAACGGTAACTTGCACATCGCGATTCTACGTTTTTGTCAAGATTCTCAACGACTACGCCTCCACGCGTTTAAATGCGCAATTTTTCTTAATTAAATCAGTCTTTTATCCATGATACATATATCTTAATTGTGGATTTAATTCAAAAAGTAATGACAATTTAATATCCAACATGATTTCTTTAACGCATTTGGTTTTGATTTTCACATTAATTCAAAAGTTGGAAGTTATATTTTCTCTTGCGCAACAAAAGCAAGAGAAAATATTCTTTACGAATCGTTGCAGATGAAGATGAATAATGCGCCGTGTATTTCGCATTTGTACTCGGCGAAATCGTGAGGACGATGTCGTCCGATAAACATTTCGTGAGATACAAAGCGATGTTACACAAGAGATATAAACGTGGAAGCCGCGTGCGGGGAATACATCTGCGCCGAGGCCATTTCTTGATGATCTAAAATCGCGTTAAATTACGGTGGACTGCTTTAAACAGGTTATATCATCATGGGAATTGTTTTCCTTTTCCTATATTTTTACATATAAAACTATATAGAATTAATTTAGCAACATCTCGACATGCTGATATAATTATTCTAAATTGTGATTGATTAATATTTCCATGTTTTATGGGTATAAATTTGAAATAATTTCTTTTTTTTTAATTTTTTTATATACAAAAGATGAAGAATTATACAACTACATTAAACAATATTTAAAATTTATTCGCTCATGTAAAAAAATAAATTGTTCTCTTCTTATTACATTAAAGGGGGATATGAATACTCATTGTCAGAGAAAGAAAATTCAGACATTTTGTATAATATTGAAATAATATTCTTTTTAAAAATATAATATTAAATATTTAAATATTATAAATAAAATAAAAATCACTGTCATACGAATATATAAAGTTACTTAAACACAATTTTTGTAAAGTTCATTTCTTTTACATGTATAAAAATCGTTACGTTATTTTTTAAATCAATGTCACATTTGACATTCTCTGCAACATTGTAACAATCTATTTTTGTATATCTAACTCATTATTATAATAAAAAAAACTCTTGATAGTTATTAGTTGTCACAAGATCTTAGCTTTCAATGTTATTAAAATACAAAAATATTAAGATAAGAAGATGTTTACATGTTAATATATTTTTAACTTATTGTTTTTCATGCGATGACTATTGCAATATATACAATTTAGAATTGATAAGATGCAATTTAGAAATAGCATCATTTTTATTTCTGTTAAAATTATATTTATACATATATTAGGTCAATAGTTTAAATCAAACTTTGACTTCTTTTTTTACATCGATCGATGTATCCGCAAAATATTCTTACTATACAATTTTCCCGCGGTTATTTTATACTCCTATTATTAAACTCGGAATTCGTATACCCGGATTGATCCCCTAAAGCGCGTGCATTTGCATACACTTGAGTATACGGACACATCCAGAAATCATCCGCACAGTGATTTCACATGCTACAATCGTATAGGATACGAAGTTACCGTACGACGCAACTGCGGGGCACGCAGGTGGTGGATTTTCCGATCGATCCTCGCGCGATTTGTTCGGCGATGCAGGGGACTTTTCGCGCACGCGAAGCCGCGGGGCCCTGCCCATCGATTGTTCACGACGCGCAGCGCGTGCATCAGCAATGAAAGCTCGAGTAAAAGGCCTATAAGGTAGACATAAATAAATAGGTGGTAGGTGTGGTCGGGTGAGGCCGCACACATGGCGTCGTGACCCGTCGGTCTCCGTTCGTGAGCCTCGGGGTCCCCGGGCTCAACTTGTGCCCCGCGGAATGTTGCCCCCGCCGCGCGCGAGCAAGCTCTTTCGGTGTCGCGTTGTAAACCTCAGTTTTACCTACACTTGTTTCCTTTTCCGTCCCTCTCGCTCTTTCCAATTCTTCGCTCTCCCCCCTCATTTATTAACATTTCACGTTTGTGCGAGAATCTTAGAAACGGTAGGCTATATGGTGAATGAAAAATTCAAAAGATTTATATAAGAAAAAAAAACACGGAAAATGTGCTATATAAATAAGATATATCTCGGCTAGCACATGTTCGTTTTATAAACGTTTTCTAAACATATCCAATATTTTTTAACCGTCAAACATCAATAAGAAACGTTTCAACAGAAACATTTTTAAAATCATGGTTTAAGAAACGTATTTTTTACGTTTCTATAAATAGAACAAAAATTAATTTTTTCATTCAAAATTATATATATACACATTATTAAGACTGTACTTATTAAGACGATCCCTAGATAGCATAGAAAATTAAAAGATGACGAAAAGATGTCTTTTTTAGGTTATCTTTCTGACAAGGCTAAAAGATGTCTAAAAGAATATCTTTCTATCTACAAAAAAAGTCATTTTTTAAAAGATGTCTTCTAAAAGTGATAATTAATTTTAGTCGACGAAAAATTGTTTTTTTGATCATCTTTTCGACAAGACAAAAAAGATCTATTTTATAATATACATGTTCCTTTATTTGCCACTACGTGGCGTGTTCAGACTTAACTGTGACTCATATTCAAGTTTTCATAACATGTATATAAAGCCTAAAAGAACAGGTACTGAAAGTATAATTTAAATTATGTCTTTTTTATCAGTTTGACTTCTGATGTAATGTCGACAAGAGATTCAGAACATGATGAAAATAGATGGATTATATCCATATATGCATTATTTTATTGAATTTGTGAATAAACAAATTTTTCACAAATAAAAGAAAAAAACCGTATTTTGACAGTTTCTTAAACGTTTTTGAAACGTACATGTGCTACTTGAGATTTTTTTATTTTTAGAATTATATAAATATACATATATATAATTTAAAATAATGAAATAATTCTAAAAATAAAAATGCTAAAGTACCACTGTTTCTCCTCTATAGTTACGTGGGATTGTACGAAAGAATTTTTTTTGGATACTTACGAACCGTAACGAGGTCAGATTAGGGCTTCGTATAAACGACTGAGGGTTGATCCGGAAATTCAGGAGGCTACAGGCATGCGCGTCGTTTCATGACTTAACACGGTACTCGTACTCGGCTTCGCTTTGCCGCAGTGCTTCGGCTGTCGGTACACAATGCCGCATTGTTTCGTCGTAGCCCATCTAGTCGGTAGCGCACACAGGCCGAGCCTATATGTGCGCCGATGTTTATTATCCTTCTCTTTTCGCGCAACAAAACAAAATATTATCCCCCCGCGTTATATTATCCGCGCTCTCTGCGAGTTCGTGGTCGAATCACTTTGCCGGGATAAAATCCAGGAGGCCGATACTCCGTCGTATTTTCAGACGATGCACGATGCAACGAGACTCGACGATAGTCGGCTTCGGGCTCTATAGAATAGATGTAGATAGATGTAACATAAAGCTAACAGAGTTACAATGCCGGACGATGAGCAAAATATATATATTGGAGTATATTACACATGTAGAAAAGATATCGTTAAAAGAAAACGGAAGAGAAAGAAACGATATCAAAATTAATATTATGCTGAATAAAAAAAAAAAAAAAAAAAGAAAAAAAGAGCGCGAATACGAAGCGAGATATCAAGCGATTCACATTTTCCTACGCGTCCTACATGCGAAATCGAAAGAGGCCATCCATCCACGTACGAGTACGAGTTAGGTTTCCACTTTCATGGATGGCTGCCGCTCGGACGGCGTCGCGATTTTAATTTCATCGTCGGCAACGGCGACTCGCGTATATTTTGCGAACAATTATTACGTATATATCTTTTAGATGTGGAAAGTATCCTTTCTCCCGAAAGCGTCGGACGAAGCGAAGAATCACCGCGGTAGATGCGCAGACAGAGTTTTGTTGTGCTAAGACAGTGAAAGCCACGATCTCTGATCAGCCTTGGCACGATTAGATGCGAATCGAATTCTGCGTCTCGAAGAAGAGAGAAGAGACGCGCGAATCTTTTCTCTTCCACAATCGGAGGAGGGAGGGAAGAGCTGTATGATAGCTGCAAAAGCATTATACAATATCGGCGGGGGAGAATTGTAGATAGCTTTCTTATTTCCATGAAAATTACGTTCGGCGATTTCGACGACAATGCCATTCCGGTGTTTTAAATGCAAATCCATAAAAGGAAAAACCGTAGAGGCATTATAATTTATATTACTACATGTGGCAGCGCGGCGCTTCCGGCGAAAGAGCATAGGCGCAGTTCCGGTCAGCCCCACGGGTCGGAGAGATCCTACATCGCCAGATTATGAGCCCACCGCCGCTTTTACAATGGATTCGTCCGCCTCTGAGTTGTACGTCAGCAGGAATAATTCTGACGTTTTACCGCCGCGCCTGCTCTTCTTTTTAACCAGAGAGAAAAATTATTGTATAATATAAATAGAGTCGGGCGTGCGTATCGCGGGACCACACGTGAGATATAGTAATTTTCCACATTTTGTGTGCGTAAGATAAATATATCTCATCTTTGTATAGATATATTTTATCGAATATCTATTGTATTACCTAACGTTAACGTTAATCATAAGCTGCGTATCTAAAAGAGAAAGGAAATAAATAATGCGCGCATGATTTGCATGATTAAATCACAACTATATTTATCGATTTTCTACGGTACATCTGTATCATTGTGGATAGGCAGACAATAAAGAGCGGAAGACATCGGAAATATTGAGATCGGCCGAAAAGCCAAACCCTTATTACGTCAACTACGCCAAGAATTGTCCGTTTTTAATGAAATCCACGATTGTTTGGACGGTGGTCTGAAAGCGCGCGAAATTCTCTCGACCCTCACCGAGCGACTTGGATTTATAAATGGCGTTCGTGTATGCCGCGGTCAATTCAGACACCAATATCTGTGCCCTTTTTGCGGCCGCGTCGATCGATCCTGCGGGCGTCTTTATCTCCTCCGCAGTCCTCACGATCTCCTCCTTAATGATTTCGACAAGCTTCTCGTCATCCTTCGCATTCGATTCCCCGCTCGAGATCTCCTGCAGGATGTCCCGGATAGCCGCGATATTTGCGTCTTGCGATCAAACAAAATAACGAATCTTTTTAAAGAAGCTCAAATATATGTCGAGAATTAAAATCTTATTATATATACGGTAATTAATATAATAATTTCTGAATGAATTATTCTTCACCTGCAGGGTCTTGCGTGGACGTTTCCCTAATTATCCTTTGGGATTGCGAACCGACGCTCGCCAAAAGAACGATCGCGACGATCGCAAACTTCGCCATCTTCGGAAATAGCATCGAACAACAAACTGTCAATCGTTCGTTCGACGGCTCTCTCTTTCTTTTTATACGAACGTATATTTCCGCGAGGACGAGTACATCGAGTAGGGATGGCATTATGTAAAATGTAATTTGTGCCGTTCGCCGTCGTACGTGGTCGTTGACCATTATAAATGATCCTAATGAGTGTCATTAAAAAAAGAAGACGCGCGAGAGAAAGTGGAGCGTCGCAAGCGGTACGTTTCAAGAAAGTACATTGTTTTGTTTTGATTTCTACCTGTTGACACAACCGGAAGAAATTGACTCGAGTAATTTAAGTGTTAAACAGAGCCTCTTCTCTTAAACTATTTGCAAAATGAATTTAAATAACCGCGTTAAAGGGGAGTTAATTTTTTTTTCGTCTCTTTAAAGAAAAAATAAAAAAATCTAAATTAACAGACTACACATCGACGTCGAATTTTATACTTTGTATTATTTCTGTTACGCAACACAGATACAATCTTCGGGATATATTATGAAAATTTTAAAATTCACGAGAAAGAAACTTAAAATAAAATCGAGAGACGAACGTTATGTCGATTTGGCGTTTCGAAGAAGCGGATCTCAACCGGAAGTGGCCGGATGTTTCTTGTCGACGAATTGCGGGTCGCGAGGCGAGTTTTTCTTAACCGTGCGGCAATCGTCGTGCGCGTCGCTGCAATTTTTCGTTGCCGGTCGCCTGTGTACATCATCGCGATACACGCAATCCCCTCTCGACACGACGACGCTCAACAGGTCCGTCCGCGTTCTCCCCCTCTTCGAAAAACGTAGGGGCAACGCCGATACTCGCCGACGGTAAAAGTGCGTGAACACAGGGAGGGAGTGCATCCAGCCATGATTCCTCTTCACCGATTTTTAGCCCCCTTCCTGCCCCCTTTACTCTCTCTCCCTATCTCCCTCGACGTTACCTTGACGCCGCGTCTCGCGTCAAAAATTAAAGCCTGTCGAGAATCGCTTTCCAAGATTCAAAGAGCGATTCGAATTTTCTGCGACGAGTCGCGTTGCGTATGCATCAGGTGTCCCCTAAGTAAAACTCTCTTTCTCTCGGAAATAAGGGTTTGAAAAATCCCTGATTTAGTACTCGATGACGTTCAGCGCGGTTCAGACGGATGACACATCCGTCGCATGCAGCAGACACTCGCGAGGAACCTTAACGTCTGTACCTTAATGTAGGATGAATGAAAATACGGGTACTTGAGTAAGCTTAAATTACATTTCATTCATGCAGGAAAAGCAGACACGCGGGAGTCGTCCTTCCGGCTCGCGTTGCACAGGCAGAACGTTGGCGGACTCGTACATAATAACTGCCGGACTATAATGTGTATTATCCCGACATCCTGTGCGATGGCGACGGCTTCTTACGCGCATTTCTCTGTCTTTCTTTTCCTCTCTCTTACGCCTAGATATCGGCCCTTGCTGCGTGTTACGACAGTGGTTACAATCGTAGAGAGACGACCTTAATTTCCATGCGAACGCTCACTTTTCGCAGTGCAACACTTTCCTCCGCAACATTTTTTTTTTCCTTTTTTTATATACATCGCTCTGGTATATTACGTAACACGTTTATAGATTTACGACTGTCATATAAATAATTTCTAAGGATTTCTACGAAGTCGAGGCGATTATAAGCAGTTGCGCAACATTGCCCAATTTTCCCGGCGCACAAAGAGAGGTTCGATCGAAGACGCGAAAGCGAAATACCGATCGCACTTTGCCGATCGATCACGATCTTATCTAACACAAGATTCACGTCGGCCAGCAACGGGATGACAGGGAAATACGAAGGTATTGATATAGATGATACAGAGTGTACCGTACCGGCGCGTACCGCGTCGCGCTTTGGTACCGCGATCACCGATCATCACGATCGCAATAAGAGGACCGGGGTAGGAGGATCTGTCTCGTCGAAAGAAACAGAAAGGGAAAGAGGGGAGAGAAAATCAGAGCGACCATGCGGACAGTCTTTATTCTCGTATCAGCACCGGACAACATCGATGGAAGCGACGTGGGCTTATTATTGGTCCCGTATCGTGCGGGACGCATACAATGATCGGTACCGACGTGAGGAGATCTTCTCGGGATTCTCGAGAGAAGAAGACACCGCGTCGAACGGCCACTTGGTTGAATAGGGACCGCACGAACGCGTTCATCTCGCACACGGGGGATTATGGTGAGAGCACGGGGTCTGCTGAAGATCGACAGTCCCGATTACGTTCGCGTTGACTTTATAAGCTGCTTTAAACGCTGCCATTCAAGCTGGACAGGCGGACCTCCTGACCTCATAGCTCACGGTGCGCCGATTTGGCGTTTCTTGCTGGTTCCTTTCTTGTCTTTTTTTCATACGATGCATTTCTCTCGCAGATGCGAAGAGAGCTTATACCGAAAATCGTCAATACGATAAGTTACAAGCAATAACAGAACAAACGTAATTTCTTTCGTGGGATATTTTATCATGAAAATTATGTTGCAAAAAATAGATAATCTTATGATTTACAATTTTATGATCAAAATTATATTCATTAATATTATTTTTTCTTTAATTGCTCATTTTCTTTGATTAGATACGTCAGAGTTGGCAAAATAATAATAAATAAAAATATTATATAAATTATTTTGTTTCCATAACAAAGAAAAATATATTATAAACATATTTATTGTCTAATGGAAATATACATTTTTATCATCTAATATATTAAATTATAAATGGTTAATGTGAAATGATTTAGTTATTATTAGTTGATTTTAAAATTTTATTTGAAATATACTGCTAGCTATTAAAATTACAACTGCACATTTGTTTATATTGTTGCAGTTTTAATAATTAAAAGTATATTTAATTAAATAATATAAAATTTTCATATTATTCTAATTTTTCAGAGTAATGTTAAATTATTAATTGCAATAATTATTTATCTTATTATAATATTTTCACAAATTTTTGTAATTCTATTTTTTTTTTATCTTACTTTTCCTTAGATTTCTTTTTATTGCAAATAATCGATACATATACACATATATATGTGTGTATGTGTGTGTAATATATGTATAAACGATAATCTAAAATTAAAGTTGCGAGTTTTTGTTTTGCAGCAATAATCGAAAATAGGTAAGAATTTCGTTAACGCGATATTTTTTACGTCCAAAATCATTACGCGACGACAATTGCAATAAAATATAATAATTAAACAGCAAGGAAAGACATTTTTTGTAGACCCTGGAAGAATCTTTCCCTTAGATATATCTTAGATACTTAAAAAATGAAATTCTCTCTGAAATAGGTCCTAGTAAAAGATTTAACTTAGACAACGGGAAGCCGAGATTCGGCACGGCTTGTGGGGGTTCCGCTCGATCAGACCGTGATTCTCACATGTAGTCTGAAGGATCCGTGAAAAACAATTCCATGAAATTAATAAATCTATCCCCCTGGGAGGACCTCCTACGATGCGGGCGACTTTTTAGGACGGCGGCTACGAGTCCGCGAAACGTGGGTGATCCAATTAGGCGCGGCAGCATAAAAAAATCGGTCACGAACGTTATTCCCATTTACGCGCAACGAGATAGATTAGCGCACATCTTTTCGCGTCAATGAATTTTGCGATGGAACAAGGCTTTTAACGTATATAGTAGCTCCGACGCTAATAAAAATAGTAAACAAACTGAGAAAATCAGCGGGGCGCGCAAGTGACGATGAGATTAAGAAGACGGCTTTACCACCTGTCGATCGATGGATCGATCTGTCGCCTGATTTCTCTTTGCAGCATTGAGTCACGGTGTTTTTTGTCGATGCTACGGCACACCGAAAGCAGGCGGTTTCTCACTCTCTTAAACTGAATCAGTGAAAATGTCACTGATTAATGCAACAAGATTTCACCGAAGTTCACGAAATATTTTACTGATCTTCAATGAAAATATACTTTGATTTTTTTCTGTCACTTCATTAATTACGATCAGTAAAATTTCACTGAATAATTATATGTATTTGTAAAATGTAATTTTTAAAACTTTCTATTTATTTTGGATTGCTTTTTTGTAAGAAAAGTTCATACATATGTATACATATCTAGTTTAAATGAAATAAATATAACTAATGTTCAAATTCGAAATTATTTTGTATACTATTTTGGTACTCTTGTGTATTATTATAATGGTACAAAAAAAAATGGCACTTTAAAGGCAATTTTTTATCGAAATAATCGCCGCGCATAAGCTTGCTTTCTATTGAGTGACATTAATTTTTTCTACGTCGTTGAGAGCAACAATAGCAGAGGGAATTCGCCACTTTCCGGGTCGAGAAATTTTTCTTCTACTCTTGTTTTCAATGTTTAATCTAACATCTATTTTTTCATATTTTAAACAGTCAGATTATCCTATTTTGAAATTATTTGACTTATAATTTTGCTGAAAGTTTCTCTTTTCAATCTTTTATTGTTAGTGAAAAATTATTTATTGCCTATATTTGAAGAAGATAGAAATTTTCTATTTTCTATTTCAATAATAAGTTTCAATACAATTTCTATTTAAATAAAACTTATCAAAATCCTCGAGAATAATAAACATGAAAAAATAGAGGTTGAAAATAGGAGTAAAATTTTGACTCTAGCTGCTTAAGGGGGGAATTTCTTTTTTTTTGGTAAAAAAAAACGACTTTTTTGGGAATTTTTTTTAGCAAAACTATGCGGTATTTTAATTTCATCTTTTCCGGATGTTTTTATTATATATTTATTTATTTAAAAATATTTTTTTTATTAAAAATATCGCCTGTTATTCCTGCTCATTTATGATGCCGCGTGGAGTGCCTTAATCGCTGGTTGACACGATATCTACCCTTGAGATCATCTGAAACAAAAAAATCAAACGGTGTTTTTTTCTGTATACATGTAGTTATCGCCTGAACTAGAAGTAAGCAAAAAAAATTTTTTTTGAGAAAATGGCGATTTGTCAAACTTAAATAATCGATTTTACTCTTAAAATTGGTAATTTTTTTTGCAATAAAAAAAAAGTATATAACGTATCACTTTTTCTTTAGTTCACGCGATAGAGGGATGTTTTCTGAACATACAGTTAAAATTTCAAGTCAATCGATTGAATAGTTTTTTAGAAATCATGTCAACCAGTTGTAAAAAACCTGTTTCGAGAAAAACGCGTTTAAAGTTTCAAATTGAGTTTATGAAGATATATCAAGTACTTACAGCTAATCTGCTATACCAGGGCCATATAGTATGCCTTCTTCTTTCTTTCTGTCTTTCTTCTTTCTTCTTTTTCTTTTGTCAACACAATGAAATCTATTCACATTGAATTGACCACGCAGCAGGGAGTTCAAACAGCTGTTGTGCGCTTCAAAATATACCTGCGCGCCGAGTCGGTTTACGGTTTATAACTTTCACAATTTAATTAATTTCAAATTAAAACTTTACAGAAGTATTTTGAAGACCTTAAACTACAAGATTCCGTAAAAAAAATCGATTTTTTTGACCAAAAAAAAGAGATTCCCCCCTTAATGTTTTTCTACGTTACGTATGTATAGTTTTGTCTGGCAAACTCGAGCCGGCGAGTAGTAAGGCAACCTTGTGCGGCCTTCTTCGAAATACAACATTTTCTAGAACAATTATCAGCTTGTGCGATTAATTAATTCCAAAATTCATAATAACATAATATCTTTTGCAATTGATTTTAATAGATAATATTTTATAAGAAAATATTTTGTAACGATGCATACCGATGATCGTTTTTGGGACTATATTTATATTGTAGCAGGTTTATAAGACCTTCTCGATGGGTACACCTTGGCGTTGGTGGAAGGGCCCAGTATCCGAAAGGTTTATCCTGAAAGGGAAGCCAAGTACCCAAACAGTCAGTATCCGCGCTTTCACATCTTAATTAACTCGGGAGTGCCGTGCAAAATTTCGCGCAATTAAATTCACGAGTGACGTCAAAGTGTCGCGCGTCGATTTTTATCCTACTGTGAATAATTGGTCTTAATTTTAATTTTAAGAATGCCGTGCAAAGGCATTCAAAGTGCAATCCGCGTGCGTATATCGAGATATCTAAACCATCGGTATCTGCGCTTTCATATTTTAATTAATTCGGGAGTGTCGTGCAAAATTTCGCGCATTTAAATTCGGCAGTGTCATCCAAGTGTCACGCGTCTATTTTTATCGTGCCGGGAATGATTCATTTTAATTGTAATTTCGAGAATGCCGTGCAAAGGCATTGAAAGTGCGAGTTTCGGAAATATCGGGATATCGGTTCAAAATCGCAAAAATCAAGAGTGTCGTTTTTATTGTGCCATGGACGATTCGCGCGCGATTGTCATTAACGATCGTTTTTTTTTGTGAGTGAATGTAGTGCGCGAGTGCAACCAATTTTAGAGGAGGAGAAGGATGTGCCTAAGAGGCATCACCTAAGAGCAACAGCGGAGCATCTTCGAGGTAATTTATTATTTGAATATTATTTTTTCTTAAGTGTACATGTGTATATGTATTTCTGTTTATTTGATTCGTTTATTCGAATAACTTAAGGATGTTTAGTACCTATTTTTAAAAATATAGGAATTTAATAAAATTTTCACAGATTGTTCTGATACATGTTCAGAGACTTATAAAAAAATCTAGAGTTGATTCACTGAAGCAATCAAAAGTTATAAGGATTTTAATTTGCAATGAATTTACCCGTCGATATTATTATAAATATAATTATTTTGTGGATCTAATTATAGGTAAAAGTATTAATATAATTATAAATATAATTATTTATATAAATAAGTATAAATATAATTATTTCTGCCCTTTTTAGTCCTTAAATTGATACAATTACAGATTTTCTATCTTATAAAAAACCTGTGATCGTGTTGATTTAAGAGCTAAAATAGATAGAAATAAAATAGATAGAAATAGGAATTTATTCAAAATTTGCAAAAGTATAGTTTAAATATAAAGGGAATATTTGATCACATAATTTTGATCAAGTACTGACTAGTTCAAAAGATATTGAATATAATTTTCTCAATTTCGTTCTATTATCCGAGATGGTATATTATTTATTGTGAAAACGTGGCAACATAGTATTCAGCTGAGCCTTCTTTTGACATTTTAAATAACCTATCTTTTCATCTGAAGAAGCCTCTATATACAAACGTAAGCGTGTAAGCGTGTAAGCGAGAAACGACTAGGCCTCATATGTCAATTTGCAATTTGACCGACTTATGAAAAATTACCATGCTGCCACATTTCTTTCTTCTCGGAGAAATGACAAATTATTAAATTTATCAAAGAAATAGTTAAAAATCTTCTATATTTTGTCATTATTCACTATTATAATTTTTATTTTGACATTTTAAATTACTCTGTACGAGTAAATTCTTTTATTTTTATAATTCAAATTTTGTGCTGTAATGTTGTAATCAAGGTACCGTCAATGATAAAAGTTTCTCATTATAATTTAAGAAACACGAAAATTCTCCGAAAAAAAGTAACAGAAATTTGAAAATACATTTCTACACTCTAGCTATGAATAAATAATAAGATTTTATGCAATGTTTATAATAATCATATATTAAGATATATGAGAAAAGTATATATTCGTCAATTTCGATTACTTTTTGCTCCGATTGTAGGTGCTAAACATCCTTAACCAAAACTGTAGAACAAAATGTATACATGTAAAATCTTATAAAAGCTTGTGTTTAACAAGAACAGTTTTTTCAAAAATTATAGTATAATTATTTCGCGTTAAATATCTGTTTATAATTATATTATATATAATAAATTTTCAATTCGTATCATAATTTTTTTTTAATTATTTATTTTGAATTTTTCCATGTATAATTTAAATATTATTATATAATTAATTAGTAATGTAAAGGCTCTATAAATTATAATATAATTAAGAAATATTTAGCATTAGAGCAATAGTATGAAATTGTATAAAAATAACTTAAAACAAGATTGAATCCGATAAGAAAACATCAAATCTATTTGTGAAATTAAACATTATTAAAATTTTAGAGATATACAAAGTGGTTTAAATATTATAATTTGTTTGTTGCAGATCAACCTAGTCTATGTAGTAAACTCAGCCATGATATCGATCGGTGAGTGAAAATTTTTATTTTATTGTAAAAAAACATCAAGTATACAGGGTGAGTCACCTAACAAATGCTTGAAATAAAAATTATTTGTTTTGAAAAAAGTAAATATTTCAGATAGTACATATATATTAAAATCTACTTCTTATTATACAAAGTGAGTCACTTAAGACCGGTTACCCAAATAACTCTCATAGTTTTGAAGATAGGAAAAAATGCTTGAAGTAAAAATTGTTTGGTATCGAGGAAGGCACCATGTGATAACGAACATTTTTTTCCAGGTGAAGGGATCTCGATACTAAACAATTTTTACTGCAAGCATTTTTTCCTATTTTCAAAACTTTGAGAGTTATTTGCCTGGCCGGTCTTAGATGACTCACTCTGTATACTTGATGTTTTTAACTTCTATTTGTTGCTTATTTGTTGATATGGATATTGTTTTATATTATTTTATTTGGCGCGTGTTTTTTTATTCGTTTTTAGAAAGATTTTTTACATACTGTATTTTTGTATCTTGTATATTGTTTGTTTTACATTTATTTTAAATATTCAAATTTAATTTTAAATTCAATCTGTCAAATATAATTTTACTAAAATTTTTATTAATTATAACCATTAATTATAACAAATATAAATTTATTTTGTAAGTACATTTTAAATTTTTATACGCACGCAATATATCTCTCCAAATTGAAATTTATCTCTTACTTATTTCTCTATTAGAAATTGAAAATAGAAACAAAAGTTCGATTTGAGTCCGTCTTTTTCACCGATTATATAATTGAATAATTTTATTATTTTTATAATTTTGCTGTTATCTCGGCACAAGTTCAAACTCCTGAATTAAATCCAGATACATTTCACCCATATTATATATATATATATATATATAATATTTTATAATATATATTACATACAATTATATTTTTATAATATATTTACATTTAATTATATTTTGCACGAGATATTAAAATTACCATGTTCGTGTGTAATCTTTATTACGCAAAATTTATTTTAATAAAATAACCGCGCATAGACACAAAGTATTCGATACAAGGCAGATCATTAAAATATTACACGTGACGTTTGGAGATGTAATCAGATTGATCGAACGAATGCTGGACGAAGAGACGTTTTGTAAGAAAATCTCTCCGAGGTGTGGCATTTGAAAAAAATCGAATATTTCGCTCAGGGGCAGGTGTCATCGTTGGCTTTGTCGGGTTAAGGAAGTTAAAGGAGTAGGTAAAAGGATTTACGATAAGTACTGGCTCATCGTCGCCTGAGGGTCTCGTTATCATGGTTTAATGACGGCGGGGCGTTTCAGTCGCAATGGATTACGGTACACGCCAGCCGGTAATATGAATGAATTAATAATCGACGCAAGGTGCCGGCGAGCTCGCCGAGCTGATGAAATGTTGCTGTAAATCGACATAAAGATGCGTGGATCAATTGAAGGATAAAGAGTTTTTTAAAATATCATATTTTAATTTATATAATTTATTTAGAAAAATAAAAACAAAAATATAAAATATAAAAATAAAGAACATTTTTATATTTTTATATATGGTAAATAATATGCGTTTATTAAGAAAATAAAAATGGCAGTTAAATAATTAAACATTTATATAAAAAAAACTTTCTCTTAAATATTATTATACAAATATCAAATAAATGTGCCGTTTTCTATATTATTTTCCGTTTTAACTAATTTAATATTTTGCTGTCTTTTTGTATCTCTGGCGATATTCATAACTTTTCTCGCATACATACACATAAATTTATACTAATAGAGAGTTATCTTACAAGAGCTAGTTTACTACAAGTTTTGTAATATCTTGGACTTACCAACGTAGCACGATATCGGTTTCGGTATGAGGGAGATCGTGTATAGTATTCAAGTGGACAGTGTGGGAACGCGGATTTATCTTGAAAACGACGTCGTACAAGCGGCGAAACGCGAGTTTGCACGAGTCGGGTGCATTATGGTGTGCATCATAGACAAAGCCCGGATTATTTTTCGCAGTGGCAAAGGAAGCGTGCGGTGAGTATTGTTACTGATCCCGCGAGCAACAATAGTTCCTCCTCTTGTCTTCTCGTCCTTGTTCGTGTTACACTAGTTTGACTAGTCTTCTAGAAGAGCAGCTCGCGACGGCTGCTTTGCTTCCAAGCGTGCTTCGCTTTGTTTATGAATTCACTGTTATAAATCAAGAAAATGTCTTTTTTTATGAATCTATATAAAATCCAGTATTAATTAGTATATTATAATTATACAGCACGAGTATCTTTCTTCCTTTTCTGTTTATTGTTCCGATATAGTTAACGGTATTTTTCATAATCGAGGTGAACTTTCAATATGATAATTATATAATTGATAATATATCTACTATACATGGCCAATATTTTTATTATCTATCTTGACGAAAGACTTAATGGCAATTTACTATGCTTATATGCTAGTTATTTGTACCACCCAGTCGCAATTTAAGTCGCGATTTGTATCGATTCCAATTACGTTAAACGACATTGGTTTCTATCGTTAACGTTATATAAAATACGTTAATTAATAGCGGAAAAGTCATCAGGTACGAGATCGCCGAACAAATCACGCACAGGTGTCACGAGGATATTGCAAATGTATATATCAATTTATGTCCGGGTGTGCCAAGACTAATAACACGGGCTCTCGTATAGATAAGACCGGGAGCTGCATTGAAAAGCTGCCGCTTAATCCGCCCAGTCGGTCGGTTCGTTTACAAGGCAATTCAAGGGGCGAATTATGGGCGTGCGCACGAGGATTAATCAAGGGCCCGAAGAGCGCGTGCACGAGAGTACACACGCATATTCGCACGTACGTACACAGGAACGCGTTAATTCGCTGGTACAGAATGCGTATATTTTCGAGTGCAGATTTATATTGATTTTACATTAACGCAATAAAAAAAAACGAATTAAAATAATAATCTTATAATAGGGAGTTTGCATGATTTTGAAAAACAATTGCATTTTATAATTTATATATAGTTTTATATGTAATTATTTTTTTCATAATTTTTTAACGCAAATTAAGCGAGAAAATCAATAATAAAAATTACATTATTTGAAATTGTCGAATACGATCCGGAAACGACCGAGTCCTCTCGAACGCGATGTGACGTCACAGTGCAATATCTGCATTCGGGGAGACTAATAGCGCTAAATAGCGTGAAATAGCGTCTCCTCAAACCTAATCAATATATACAGTGACAACACACTATTTTTATTTATAAAAATATCCAGTTATTGTGAAAATGGGCAAGGTAACACGTAGAAAACCTGTTTTGTACCTCTATGTAAAAGTACAACAATTAAAACACCCAATAAATTGTTTTTCTTTGTACCTCGAGATCAAGAATGACCGAATATCGCAATACAGAAAACAAACGTTTGAAACTATTACACTGTGACGTCACGCACTCCAACTAATCAAAATCGTTTTCTCACAATTTAAATTTGATTAAATTTTAATTTAATTTTTTAATACCTTTTTATTAATTAAAATTTAAAATTTTCTTATAAATAAATTTATAATAATATATATTTAAATTACATATATAAAAAAATGTTTTTTTTTTTAATGCAAACTCCCTATTGTTGGTCACCTATTAGACGACTATACATATTTGCGTCAATTATCTATTTTATGTTTGACACGTAGCTTTTGTTTTTTCAATGAAAGAGAGACTGAGTTAATCTTTTTTTGATTCGTAAAACTTTATAAATTCTAGATGTCATGATCAATTAATGAATTTTAGAGCTATCGCAAGTTTCTAAAATAAAACGAAGATTATTTTAAGGCTCACAGAGTCTTCTTTAATGCGCTCGACTGTACACGCGATGCAGCAGCGAGATACGAAGGAGAGACACCGGGCCTCTAACGCGCGTGTATACACGCACTTATCCACACGCGAGTCATCGTCGTGCATTGGCCGACCTAATTCTGCGATTTGTCACGCCTTTTATTCCACACCTAGCTTTCACTGCTATACATCAGAGGGCGGACGCCGGAGGTATTAACAGCGTGACCTGGAAACCGAGAAAAATGCGAGACACGTTACATTCCCGAAGGGAATCTTTTCTATTTTTGGTTAATCATTGCAGTTTATCGCAATTGTCGCAAGTCGTCGCATAATAATCCTAGATATAAAAAAAGTTTTGCTAAAAAACCCTCATCTATTTTTTTTATATATATATTTATTATAATATCTCGCTAATTAATTAATCTCTAATTAATTAATTTTAATGTAATATAGATACGGATTTATTTAAAAAATAATCATTTAATATCAATTTATAAAAACTACTAACATTATCTAATAAAATAAAAATGAATCTAGGAGAGATTTTAGTCTAGTCGTAAAAGATAAATAGAACGCGTATAAAATCGTGAAAACATAATCCTAACATAATGATAGAAATGATTATTGCAATTAATATTATTTGAAATTTCTAACGAGAAATACACTAGGACTCATCAAATGAATATATCAAAGGATTTTAATTAACATACCAATGTTTATATTATTGTATATTAATCATTTATCTTGCAAGAGATTTACGTAAATATTTTTATTTTTTATTTCAAATACACTATTCCAGTCTACTTCTCTCAATTTAAATGTTAAGATTGACTTTGAATTGCGCACTGTTTACATCTTTAAAATTATATCTTCACATCTATAACGGATCAAAAAAAAAGGAATTTCCTCGAGTGGATGGCTTGAAATAATTGTCACGCTCGTTCTTTATCCGGTGCGATAATGACACCGACATTGACTGTATAATGTTAGAACAGTAATGCAATGCCATGTCGCGCGACAAGCATGCGGACACCGTAAAGGTGATAATTCAGCGACTTTATCAAACGCGTAGTGTCTTTACGGTTGACTGCCATTAATACCATTGTTAAAATCCGATTGTGATATCGATCAAGGTATCAGTAGGTAAATTTCACGGAAGGCACACAAGTCGCCATGTAATTCAAAGTTAATACTATACTGGCTTGTACTGTTTCTATTCTCTTTGATAACTCCCTCGAAAATCAAAAGATACGACAGAAAGAATTACACTGCAAATATCGAGGTCTCGAACAACCTCTAAGATAATTTGAAACATCCGGATGTCATATCATTACACAACGGGGTGATCAGGTTTCTGATCGCAGAGATACAACTAGATGCCAACTAGTAGTAGGTTTTCTAGAATAGGATAGCATATTGATACTATCTTTGAATTATGGCTTAATGTTAATTAGCTTTCACATTAAAATTTATTGCATTACACGATTGTGCAAGAATATAATCGTGCAAGTTTTTGTCTCTGTTTCTCTTTTTATAGATTTGCGCGTATGTTTTGTACGAATATATATATTTTTTAATAATATTTTTCAATTATATTATATATAGATATATCTTTATTAAAATGTTTAATTTAGTGTTTGCTGTAACATTATACAAATGTTGTTGTCTTTTATTATGCTCGTGTCACCTCAAAGATATCTGATAGTTCGGCTCTGATTCGTCTTTAGTACCGCTATATATATATATAATATATATAATATATAGTTATTACTATATATATAGCTCTTCTACATCTAAATATATGTATGTATGATGTGTATATATATATATATATATATACACACACATCTACTTTCTCTTAATTAATAATACAACATTAATTCTCTGATAAACTCTCAGTTTCTAGATTAGACTGAAATCACAAGTTTCAAATTGAGCGATAAAGATTACTAAATGAAAAAAACAATATTTAAATATTGACTGTGATATGTGTTCATGTGTTATACATCTAATATAAGAATAGAAATATCAATGACAAGTTGAAGTATTTTTCTCTTTAAATTTTGCGAAGCAAAGTTGGTTTGCAATTTTGAAGTAGTTTGCTTCTTCTGTTTCTCTTTCTACGAGAAACGATCTAGTACAGTAACGTTATATTCCTCGCACTTGTTTCTTCTCTCGTTCCGTGGCATGTTGCAAGGATCATTGATCGCGTTCTTTCTCAAGGGACGACACTTTGTGTCCACTTTTGAACGATCATCCGTTTGTCGGCGGTCGCGTTGAGTCGAGCCGATCGATCGAACGATTGATCGATCAATGGTGCATACTTGCCGGCCGGAATGTGCGCAAGAAAGTGGCGAGCAGGAAAAAGAACGCGATTCCGAAGACAGGAAGGAGGCTGGCCGCGGATCTACGTGGTGGACGAGCTGTACGGGAGAGTGACGCGACGCTTTTGCCCGCGGATGAAAGGTCTCGTCCGGATTCCGAAGTCTTTTTCTTTATATTCGAGGAAGTAATTGGCAAGAAAAGCGCTCGCAAGAATCCACGCGGAGCGTGCGACTATCCATCTGGCTAAAATCGTTTGCATGTTTGTACCGACTTTTGTGTCACGTGACGCGATTCCGCGAGCTCGCGCTTCTTCTTTCTCAAGATAATAGTGTCAGCTTAAAAATAGCAAAGTGACAGCGAAATTAAACGCGCGATCAAGTTTGCGACGGCAAAAATCGTGGAAGAAACATCTTATAAAAATATTTTATATATATATTACGCGATATATTAGGAAGCAATGGCACGTCCACTCCGAACATTCGCGCGCGTAAGCAGTAATTAAAGCCGAGAAGGATGTGAAATGTTAACGGATAATTTCTTGCAAAACGCCGTCTATATATGCATTCCTAGTATCTGCTTATATATATGCAAAGATACCAAGCTTGACAAATTACAACGAGGACGCTAATTACGCGGTAGCGTCATCATCGCGGCGACGAGACCTCAATAGAAACAAGAAGATGTTCTAGTCGTAGGATCTTTTATTGACGTGATACTTGACGTGATACTTGACGTGGTACTATTCGATTACATAACAGGCTTATTCGTCATTGCACAAGAATTATGTCGAATCGTTTATACTACGCAAAATATTTGTTTTAATCTTTGTGTATACTTATAATTTGGATATAAATCAAATTTATATTGTTAATAAAATAAAAATTATATTAATTATATTTAATATATAATTATATTTAATTCATTTTCATTATTCATTCACAGAAATCTTGAGACTCCAAAAAGTCAAAGTACAGTATCGACACGGAATTTTATAAATATATAAATGTAATATAAGAGATAAAATATTCTATATTATATATACATATATATAATATATACATGTATATAAAAAAAAATATATATATATATATATATATATATATAAAATTTGTCATTAACGCATGCTTAGACTTTTTGAATAAGAAATAAACACACACACGTATCCTTATATAAATCTAGAGAAAAAGAGGGAACAAAATTACGGAGTTGAAATATTGATAGCTTCAATCAATAATATTTTTTATTGATATTTTTCCTTGATAACATTATTAACGGTGATATTAAATTTGAAATCCTTTAGAACTGACTTTGTAGATAAGTATGATAAGAATTATTAAGCTACTTCAAGACGGATATTATTTATACACGTTTTAAATATTCTTTACTAAAGGTGGTTTGGCAACTTGTACACTGTCAAGCAGGATTAGATCCAGTTCTCGTTCGACCTGCTCTTTTTAGCACACTCACATACACGATCATACGGGTCAATATGTTTTCCGATAATTTATCAATAATATATAATTTGTTATTGAACGAACTACTCGCCGTCCCACGGAAAAGATTCCTAGCTTCCTTCGTGTCTTATAATTTAATCTGTTCTTTTTTTAATTTATTTCTTAATTTATTAAGAAGTTGTGTTGACTAAACATAATAAAATCTTTTCTCTTCCATTAAATAGTCCATGATTTACAATATTTGATATCAAATAGTGTTGCTTTCTATTCTTTTATTCTACAGATAAATATTTTAATTTATGTTTCTTTTTATATCCGGTTGCTTTTTCTTATTTCTGCCTCTAATTACTTTTCATTTTGTCTAAATCATATTACATATATATTGCTATTACTTTTTGTCATTTATATTTTTTATTACAAATTTAAATAAATACAATTTATTGATTATATGAATACAATTTATAATACTTATTTGAAAAGTGGATAGACAGGAAATGAAATTTTCAACGAGAATAGCGTTTTCTGAACGGTTTCTCTCTTTCTCTCTCTCCTGTCTCTTGCTGTTCTCGACCAGATTGCGGATTCTCTCTTAGTCTGGCCCCGAGAATCGTCTCTTTATAGCGCGTTTCCGGTCGCGTCGAGGCTGCACGTGACTTCGATACTCTTCAATTCACTTCACAGCTACCTGTCCCAATTTAATCTATATCCCGCGCTCTTCTTCGCAGTGCCGCCATCGATTACCGACACGGCGGGGGAAATCCACGCGACCGCAAGGTTCCCTCTTCTACACGTGTAAATAATACACCAGCGGGATACGTTGATCCCCCGTCTTTCCCCGCAATCTTACACCTCGTGGCCGCGATCGTAGTAGCCGCGTCGTGAGTGATATTGCTGTAATGAGTGTCGGCCAAGCCTCTCACATCTGAAATCACATTTCAGCCCTCCACGAGTCGTGATTCGATCAGACTTACTCTAACCCTTTTCCTCCTCCCTCTTCTTTCCTCCTAAATCTTTTTATTCCTACAAATCTGGTTCTCTTGTGGACTGTGGATGCGGCCGCAATCTTTTTCGAACGTGAAACGTGCGCAAACAAAGCGAGGGAACTCTTGTCCAACTATACACATTGACATGTTGATTGATAAAATTTTGCATCATAATTTTAGTGACAATTTTTTTTTCCTTTTATCTGTCCCTCTTATAAGTGAAAGTGAGCCAACTCTAGTTAGGATACGTATTACATGTTGCGATCAAGGATCTTAACCCTTTGAGTCACGAATTTTTCTAATTGTTAGTACTTTATAAAATTTGGTATATAAGGGTTCTTGGGGTCGCTGATTACGAATCCGTTGTCAGATTTTCAAAATTCAAGATGGCGGATCCAATATGGTAGACGGAATTTTCAAAATTTTACTTCCGCCATATTGGATCCCTATATTAAATTTTGGAAATTAAATTTTTTTTCCTTTAGATTCAGATTCTACGATCTAAAAAAACCTTCAGAGAAAAAAATTTAAAAAAGAATACAACTATTACTTTCAATTTAGAAAAGAAAATAATGTTTTTTATATATTTTTGATCAAAAAAAGGAGAATTTAACAAAAACAACACGGTGGAAAATTCTAAAAAAATTCTGAAAAATACTTTAGAGTGTACTAAGATTATAAAAAAATTGCCGTATTTATTGTCATAATAGATTAGTAGAAAATGCATTTTTTCGTAAAAAAAAAGTACTAATTTTGACTGTTTGTTTATATATGGTATTTTTGCAATTAACAATTAATGACTGTTCATATTTTTTTACACTTATTGATGTTCTAAAGATTCTGTAGAAACAAAAAATCCGGTATTTGTTGATAAAAAGGAGTTAAGGCTCTTGAGTACTCGCCGCGAAACTTTGATGTCGACAGAGGCGACATATAGTTCTGTCTCTTTCTTTCTTTTGGGAAATATGTCAGAAACGAGAAATGACAGCCCAATTTATGTTGCGACCTACGTCGTAATTGTTTGCTTTTTGCTAGTGTTGTGATGTGCAACATATTTATGAAACTTGTGAAAATGGACGGCTGCCAAGCTGTGTAAGGAATAAACTGTGTAAAGTAACATTTTCCTCTCCTTTCGACAACTGTCAAATCGCGTGTTTTTCCGCATTTCAAGAGTTCATTTCGGACTCAATTTACAGTTATTTATCAATTGTCAGGAGAAAGGATTACCAGCCGTCCATTTTTACAGGTGTGCTGAAGAGATTGGTAGTATTATTTCGTTGAAATATGTTTTTATTTACGTGTCAGTCGCAACATAAATCAGGGCATCATTTCTCGCTATTTCTCACTTGTGACGTCACGATTTCAATATGGCCGCGGTGACTACTCAGGAACAATAAAAAACTATGAAAAAAAGGTGGGTCTCTGGGTGACCCGCTGTGACTCAAAGGGTTAAAGCGACGTATAGTGAAATCGAATACGAGCTCGTACATATACGTCGAGATATTGATGGGCGCGGTCAATTTTCAGCGATAAAGGATGATTACGGACGTTGATAATCGTCTGTCACGCGTTACGAACGGTCGAGATCATAAAGTGCACGAGCATCGTGCCACGTTTATCTCCTACCGTCGACGGCGGTGGCGACGGCGGTGCTCATTCAGAAGAGACGCTCGTCTCTTATGAATGAGCCTGAAGTACCGGTTAGATGTGTCATTAGCATAGGCATGACCCGCGGCGACACCGCCGCGTCCTCGTCGCCGTCCCGTTATCCCCGCTGCCTTGCCAGCGGCGGAACGATCCCCCCATGCAAATTGCTTCGATGCAAATTGCGTAATCATCTCCAACGATTGCTCTCATTACAATTACTCGCTCACGTCTCTCACGCGGACAAGTCGCGCCTCCGCCTTCGGGTTCTCGCCTCGATCGACCTCGCGCCGAGTTCCGCGATCTCCCGTTTTACTAGCTCGTCGACATGACAAGCCTTCTATCTATCCGTCGACTATCATATTGATAGAATAGAATTCTATCTTCTCTTTTACGATATATAGGGCGGTGTAATCGGAAGAGATGTCTGTTTCTTTTATAAAAAGAGTATATCGCGAAAATGTACTTACATTTATTTATTTTATCATACTTTCTTTTTGCGAAGATTGACTTTAGCAATTGAATATGTATTGGAAAGTGAATATGTATTGCTGAACTCATCTTCAACAACGATTACCAAGCATATATAAGAAATGTGTACGTGATTATTAAATAAATCAAAATATTATAAATATAATACTTTTTTAATAATATATTAAATTAATTTCTCTTTAGGAGTAAAGTCGGATTATTTTAAATTTCTCTATATTAAATAAAATGCTATGTTTTTATTTATATAATTTATAATAGAGACCTATTATCAAAATGAGTTTGATAACATATATGATATAAATCATTTAAGAAGATAATTGATTTTTCTTGAAAATGAAGCTATCACGAGATATCATTCTATATATTTTTTTTATACGCAATAAATATCTTCTCGCGCGAAGGAAAAGACAAAACATTAAAATGACAATCACGATGTAATTGAGAAATTTAATTTCACTGAAAACCGAATCTTGTCACTATAGACATAAAAAGGAATACGTCAACGAGCGCTGGAACGATATACAAAAGTCGGCGGCCTAGCAGGTGTTTCGAAAGTGTAATCGGCCGCGGAATCGATATTCTCCGTTTGTACTTTCCTAATCGAACTTGGCAAAAAAGCGCCATGGTAAATTGTAGGCGGCAATTAGGACGACGATCAAAGGGGAGGCGCTCCTGGCCACTGCGGTTTGTATCCGAAACGATCGAATCAAATCTGTGTCGTGTCTCATGAAGAAGATACTGATCCAGTTCAGATCGATATTTGTCGTTTATTTGCACGTCAAGTTATAGCACCATATTGAGATATTATTATCAAAATAAATAATTTTACATAAATTTTAGAATAATCTATTTTATATAAATTATGAGATTGATAATTTCATGCTAATAAACATTAAAACTCTCAATTTCATAATATTTATAATGCTTCTGATTTTATCATTTAATATACGCATTGGAAAACAAAGCAGAACCAATCGTTGCAAATCCAAATAGTATCGAAATGAAAGCGAAACGACGGGGTCGGTCGACTCGCATCGAAATCTGCGCGTTCGTTCTGCTCTACGGGATAAAATCACGGCGGGGGGGGGGGAGGGGATGGGAGGGCGCCGCGTTTACCTGAAAGCATAACATCGGTCGGGAGTGTTTCTCCGTCATGGTCCGGCAATCGCCCGGCAACCCCCGACGATGCTCGCATCTTCTGCCCACGAACTGTTAAGCGGCGCCGCTTCCGAAGCGAAGCGCGACGTTGGACAGGTGTGACCAGGTGGTGCGCTTTTCAGGTGCTTTGCGCCGACGTCAAGGGTAGGGATAGCATCCTTTAAAGTCCGACAAGACTCTATCGATCTCTTTGTTTACGTACCATCTTGACACCTGCGATCGATCGTCCATGCCGCAAGCAGAGTCTTATCGAGAGAGAGAGAGAGAGAGAGAGAGAGAGAGAGAGAGAGAAAGCGAGAACCCTGTTGCCGATTCTTTGCTATATATTTCTGGTTTATCATCGAAGAACGATGCTTCAAAATCAATTTAAAATAAAGAGCTTTATAAAGTTTTATTATTCTTTACATAAGTTTACGAATCTTCCGTACATATAAAGATTTAATAAATTATATTGTATCAAGATAAAAAATACAGTAGTATCTTTTACACCTGGTTTATTTATACTTAATTAATAATATATATATATTCGGTGAAGAATTTTATTTTGAATGTTTTTATAATTTCGCATTAACAAAGAAAGGATGTTTTTAGTTATTAATTTTACATATTAGTTATATGTATATTATACTTATTACACGCTAATGACATTTATTAATCTCATTGTGTGTGCGCAGTTTTATATTTACAATATCAGTGTGAGGTATGAATTATATATTATACGGCGCCGGATTCGAAGCGTGCACGTTTCGCGAAATTACTTATCGACATTTGACATCGGCAAATTAACATTGCTGTACAAGACTTATTTACGACGCTCTGGTTTTCGTATTAATAAGAATCGTGGCACCGTTACTCAGCTCTCTCGATTTCGCTTCATCAACTTTACGTAATCATTCTCTCTTTTTCTCCAGAAAGAGAAAAAGAGGGAGAGACGGAGATCTCGTTTCGACTGTCAATTTCCCGGTAGAGGGATAATGATCGGTTTTGCACTGTTGTTTATTAGTTTTTCGCGGTCATCGTCTATTATTAGGCATCGCGATCTCGTCTGATCTCCACCGTCGTGGGAGAGTCGTTCGATCTGGATCGCCACGAAAAGGAGGGCTGGTAGAATCGCAGCTTCTCGCGCGGCATCGACCTGGTAGGTGAATAGGCCGTGTCACGGTCACTCGAGCAGAGAAACGTTTAACGCTCGGCGAAATCAATGAAAACATCCTCGCTAAATGTTTCGAAGTTATCGAGACGTTTTAACAAAGATCGTTTAGCTTGATGAAAGAAATGAGAATCTATGGAAGAACCATATAAAACTTGGTAATACTTTTTCTATTTTTTGCAGCTATTATGTGCGATTTTCATTCATGATAAATTGAATTTGTCGACTTCTCACTAAAGTTAACAGCATTTCACATAGTATCGAATATGTATTTCAAAAATTATAAATATACGAATAATAAGTATATTATTTTAAATAAAATCAATATACATATTATCCCTGAAAAGCAGTGAATGATTATTAATAATCTGTTATAAACCCAGGTAGCACATGTTCGTTTTATAAACGTTTTCTAAACATATCCAATATTTTTTAACCGTCAAACACCAATAAGAAACGTTTCAACAGAAACATTTTTAAAATCATGGTTTATGAAACGTATTTTTTACGTTTCTATAAATAGAACAAAAATTAATTTTTTAATTCAAAATTATATATATACACATTATTAAGACTGTACTTACTAAGACGATCCCCAGATAGCACAGAAAATTAAAAGATGACGAAAAGATGTCTTTTTTAAGTCTTTCTGACAAGGCTAAAGATGTCTAAAAAAATATCTTTCTACCTATAAAAAAAGTCATTTTTTAAAAGATGTCTTCTAAAAGTCATAATTAATTTTAGTCGACGAAAAGATGTCTTTTTGATCATCTTGTCGACAAGACAAAAAAGATCTATTTTATAATATACGTGTTCCTTTGTTTGCCGTTACGTAGCGTGTTCAGACTTAACTATAACTCGTATTCAAGTTTTCATAACATGTATACCCAAGTAGCACATATTCGTTTCAAAAACGTTTCTGATTGGTTAAAATGTCCACTTAAAAAACGTTAAGGGAAACGTCATTTTCTAACAAAAAAAAGTTTAAGAAATTGTCAAAATACGGTCTTTTTCCTTTATTTGTGAAAAATTTGTTTATTCACAGATTCAATAAAATAATGCATATATGGATATAATTTATCTATTTTCATCATGTTCTGAATCTCTTGTTGAGATTATTATATATTTACGTCAGAAATCAAATTGACAAAAAAGACATAATTTAAATTATGGTTTTAGTATCTGTTCTTTTAGGCTTTATATACATGTTATGAAAACTTGAATTCGAGTTATTTAAGTCTGAACACGCCACGTAGCGGCAAACAAAGGAACACGTATATTATAAAATAGATCTTTTTTGTCTTGTCGAAAAGATGATCAAAAAGACATTTTTTCGTCGACTAAAATTAATTATGACTTTTAGAAAACACATTTTAAAAAATGACTTTTTTTGTAGGTAGAAAGATATTCTTTTAGACATCTTTTAGCCTTGTCAGAAAGATAACTTAAAAAAAAGACATCTTTTCGTCATCTTTTAATTTTCTGTGCTATCTGGGGATCGTCTTAGTAAGTACAGTCTTAATAATGTGTATATATATAATTTTGAATAAAAAAATTAATTTTTGTTCTATTTATAGAAACGTAAAAAATACGTTTCTTAAACCATGATTTTAAAAATGTTTCTGTTGAAACGTTTCTTATTGGTGTTTAACGGTTAAAAAATATTGGATATGTTTAGAAAACGTTTATAAAACGAACATGTGCTACCTGGATATAAAGCCTAAAAGATCAAATACTAAAAGTATAATTTAAATTATGTCTTTTTTTGTCAGTTTGACTTTTGATATAATCTCGACAAGAGATTCAGAACATGATAAAAATAGATGGATTATATCCAGATATGCATTATTTTATTGAATTTGTAAATAAACAAATTTTTCACAAATAAAGGATAAAAACCGTATTTTGACAGTTTCTTAAACGTATTTTTTTTGTTAGAAAATGACGTTTTCCTTAACGTTTTTAAGTGAACATTTTAACCAATCAGAATCGTTTTCAAAAGCCAGTTCTAAAACGTTTCGCAGAAACATTTGTGAAACGTTTTTGAAACGAATATGTGCTACTTGGGGATATAGCATTATAATCAGTAAAATCTCACTGGAGTAATCAATTATTGATAGGGACTATGTTTAATCAATAATATTTTAAATTTAATGTAAATTTTTTAAGTTTATTGCATTTTAAATGTAAAAAATTACTAATTATTGTTGATTTTTCAGAGTGAAATTTTATTGTTATAATCAGTGAGCTGTAAGAAGGAAGAACAAATTGAATTTTGCCGAAAAATTAGAATATTCATTGATTTTTGGTAAAATCTCGTATTTTGAAATCACTGCTTGAAATGTTCACTGATTCATTCGAAGAGAATGTGGAGAAGTGATTTTGAGGTTGCATAAAGCTAGTTATACGCGATCGCAGCATAATACGATTATGACGCGATGTCGACAACGCGTAATAATTCGTGCATTGCGTGGATGTGACGTCGAAATAGCTCACCAGAAAAGAACGGCCGAGCGCTGTTACAGCGCGTTGGATCTCGCATACATCACGGACCCGGACGCTCGATTCGTGCTTCCGCCTGAAACGCGAAAGTAGGATGACGGCGGTCTATTATTTATAAATGGAAACCCACCCGCGCACGCTTTGCTCGCGTCGGCTCTATTTTCACTTTGTTGTTACGGGAGTGAAATTCTTTTTGCACATGCGAATCGCCGACAAAGAGAGCATCACGATGCAGACTCGATAAATCCTTGTAGCGTAGGTATATGTATTTATTTATGGACGCAAATGTGCAAATGCACGCGCGTTGCTAGGACATAATTTCACGTAGAAATTCACAAATTTTCGCGAAAAAAAAGCATAACGAAAGCATATGTGTACATACATACAACGTAAAAATGTGATTTTGGGTTCGCGATATCCGCATTCGCGAATTAGGGCGTCATATCGTATATTAAAAATTTTTAGACATAGAAAATAAAATTAAATTATCAAATAACTTTGATGTCATATATCGCATGTGCGTTGCGTACTTTCATTATATTTCTGAAATAAGTTTTGCATATTTATATACAGCGCGCGTTACGAATCTTCGCATACGTATTTATAAATTCGCGAAATAATTCAAAGTGTTTTATATAGAAAATTGCAGCGACTACTGCATCATTAAACCCGAGATTCGAGATTCTAAGTTGATTATTATTCCAACATCGTTTGCAAGATATATCGTGATGCGGCGATCCGCAAATGAGTTATGCAAATTCAGCTCGCTCTTAGATCATAAATGTTCCATCGCGGGTGACAACGTTATCGCCTGAATTATCTCGTCACTTACGAGATAGACGGGACTCTCTGAAGAAAATTTTCCTTGAAAGATCGCGTGCTATCTTCGCGAATCGATTTGATCGTCTTCTCTAATCACTCGCATCGTTCATTTCTTCGACTAACGGCAATCATCGACCATCCGCACCGTGCATATTATATATTATACTTCTGGTCGCGCGCGAGAGATGGTTGACGAATCAAATTCTAGCGCCGTGTGTCATCCTCCTCTCCAATTTACATATTGTCGTATCGAGTATTTTATCGAGACGCGAATAACTGTTATTTACCGGCGTGCGCGTTTCTCTAATCTTATCACATCGGTTTCAGCAAAGCAACTCACTACTTAAAAACGTGCTCCTAACGTTTTTCCTATCTGTTTACATTACCATGTTTACGATACTACAAGTTTTAGACTGATGCGATTGTAAAACGTGATATTTGAATAACTGAAGGCTTATAAGCGCATATTATACCGTACGCTTTCCTTCTGGCAAGCACGTTCGGAATATATTTCTTCCTTCAATCTATTCTTTCGACAATTACGCTTCATTCACCTCCTCGTCTTCCTCTTCTCGATCACGATGGTCATGCTGGTGGGGATACGAAAGGAATGGTCGCCTTTCGGGCAGGGCAGAGTATCCACTCTCGTGCCGTTTAAAAGCCGAACGAGGGCGGGCAACCGACTAGGACCTTCTCCGAAAGAGGAACAGGAGGAAATGTAAAAAAAAAGAAACAAAATTAAAAAAAAAAACACAAGGACGGAACGTGTCAAACAGAGACTCGCGAGAGAGGGACAGAGGTGGAAACCAAGCGTACGTCGAGAGCTAAACAATGACGAATACCTCGCCGTGGCAGGAACGAGAGGGAAAGAGCGAGTGTGAAACACAGAGAGAGAAAGAGAGAGAGAAAGACTGACGAGAGAGTGCCGAGAGAGGTCCGGAGGTAAGCTGAAACGAAAGAGAAGCCGCGGCGAGAAGCTGGTACGTTTCCTCGGCAGGGAGCCCCAGCCAATCGGAACGCGATGGGCCCCATGGGTAGGAGGAGACAGTTCCGCGCCGACAGACGACGTAATCACCCGCGGCCGCTGTTCTCTCCGGGCCCCTCCGGGGGCTCTTCTCTCTGTCTCGCTCTACTCCGTCTTTCTTCAACTCCTTCCGCGTCCCCTTCCGAATCCCTCGCGAATCGATCGAGTCAGCCGGCGGACTCTCTCCTGAGCGAAGTATCCGAGCGGCGGTCACCGGCCGGGTCCATCGGGTCACGAACTCCCCGCCAGCCACGCGACAACAAACGAGTCTGTCGACTCGCTTCAGCTTCCACTTGGGCGCTGCCCGCCGTTCGTCTGCCGGGTTGCTCTGCGATCAGGCGTTTACGACGCGTACCTCCCCCCCCTTCTTCCCGGGGCACGTCGCAACATCTGTCTTGTTGTCGATTTTGCGAGGACTTGCGGAATTTTTATTTGTACATCGTATTACGTGGATAAAATGTCACGTGCACTGAGCGCCCAACAAAAATGTTTCGTCGAAAACTTTTTTTAAAATTGTGCTTTTTCCGTGGAATTCTTTTGTCCAGAAAACTTATTTTTAAACATACACGGAGAAAATTTCATATTAACAATTACTATGGTATGTAGTAACTGTGGACCATTAGGAACATTCCAAGTTAAAATGCTATGTAAAATTGTAAAAATTACGTCAATTACGTCAATTTTTACAATCTATTATTAATATATTTAATTTTGCAAGTCTTTTCTTTTAGTTTTTTTTTTTTTTAATCTGAGTTCTCATTACTTACCTTTCACGCCATTGCTAGATTTTTATACATATATTATTACATAATCTTTTCTAGAAATCTGTCTTCAACGGTATTTTAACTATATACTAGAAAATAACGATGTATATCGTGTAAATACATAGGAGTGATGGTTACTGTAGTTTGTACGTAAACAATTATGGATAAGTATAATAGATTCATAAACTTTGAATAATATATACTCGATGAAATCGTATCATATTCCGAGAATATGATATCCAGTAAAATAATCGAGGTTGCATTTGTGATAAGTAAATTACATTAATCTCTGATGGCGATATGTTAAGCCGTTCACGCGAGAAGGCAAGTATATCGCTTAAAAGTGATTTCATAAAGATATAAAAGACGTGCATTTATGTCGCATCTCGCTCTTAGCACTCGCTGGAGTCCACTATAAATGCAGCTCGAGGCAAGATCTCTCTCTCTCTCTCTCTCTCTCTCTCTCTCTCTCTCTCTCTCTCTCTCTTTTTCTCTCGAGTGTTTGGATGAAGCATTAAATTGAGAGACCGGTTGAGTGTCTAGTAAGAACCTAACAACGTCTTTATATCCAAAGATATATTTTCTGCCCGTTAATATAGCCCACTACATACTAACCGCAATGATATTCGAGAAGATCCGTTGATAAATATTGTGACTGCCGAGTTTGTGTCGTAAAGTTAGTAGGTATCATTTATTTCCTTAATTCTCGTCGAACATTACGAAAGTAATCAGGGTTCTTTCTCTCTTTTAGCAATTAACGAGAGATATGTATTTACGTGGGGCAACGTCGTTATTAGAAACTAATCAAACAAGAAATCATGTATGTGTGAACATAATTGTTCGCGGCAATTTATTGCGGGAATTTAAAAATACTTCACGCGAGGTGACTTCAGCCTCGTTGACTTCCTACCGAGCGTTTCAAATCGGAAGTCGAATGCGATGATAGAATGCGATGATAGAGCCGATGGTCAATATACGCTCGAACGTAGTGTGTAATTTCGTGTTATTTTCTCATTACACTCTACGATAGAGTAAAGATGGGATGTACGCGGCTGGAGGCTGCCGAAACGCGCCGTTCAAGAGATAGAGATGACAAGCAGCGACGGTTAGAAAAATATACTTATTATTCAGTGAAATTTACAGAATCTCGGTAAATGAGTTTCCTAATTTAAAAAAATTTACATTTTAGAATTATATAAAGCTGATTTTTGAGCGATGAATAAAATTTATACCGATTCACATGCAAATATCATGTAATGCGCGTATGCATAATATATCATATACACATACATCGAGACTTGTATCAATAATAAATGCTTCTCATAGCGCGTTGCGCGCCGTAATAAATTCCCCGTTGAAACGGGCGTGACGAATAAAAATAAAAGTCCGTTCGGGCGCGCAGAGAGGGTCGAGAGATAGGAAGCGGAACAGGCAGAAAAGACATTACTTACCTACCCTTTACGTCCGGCGCGGCCGAAAGAAAACTGCACCTGCTACTAATTCGTCGATCTACGATTGCATCGCCGCCACGTCCAAGAAATGGTTTTTCCGAACGATATAAATCTTATGCAATCTTGGGATCGATGAGAATCCATTTTCGAAACACCTTTGATGGGGTACAAGTGGCACATCGTTATCGGGCATCGCACTATATTATCGCTCTATCATATTCAAACTTCTCTCTGTATTCCTAATGAAAAATGTATCACTTGATATTACTTATATGTATTCTTCTTTCTTATACAGAGTGTTCGGTAATAATCGCCCCACTTATCTAGGGCTGATAGAGCAGGTCAAACTGAACATAAAAGTCCTCTACCATTTTGCGATTTTCGCAATAATTAATATTTTAATAATTTAAATATCGTTCGCTGAGCGTATTTAATTAATAGAGTTTAATAATTATTACGAAAATCGCAAAATGGTAGAGGACTTTTATGTTCAGTTTGACCTGCTCTATCTGCCCTAGAGAGATAAGGCGGTAATTACCGGACACCCTGTATATATAAAAATTTTTTATCTTTATACGTTAAATAAAGTTACTTTTTTTATATTGCATCACATGTAAAAAAGGCTATTAATGAAATTTATATACTTAATTAATAAATTATAATTTTAATTTTATATAAATAAGATTTTAGGATGTGAGAAGATTTTATAGATTTTTATATAAATGTTTAAATTAGAGAGTAATGATTTTACTAATATTAAAATTGATTTGATTTGTAAGTTATAATTTTATATATTATAAATTATATTTTATTGTAGAGGGGAAAGGATCTAAATATACAAATTATATAAAAATTGAATAAATTTCCAACTAAAACTTAAAATGTACGAATTGATATATTTACTGATATTACTGATTTTAATATTGATATATTTTAATATAGAATTTTAATTATATTATAAGAATAAAAAACAGCGAAATATTCTTTTATAAAAGAAGGATATAAGGACAAAAGGTCTATGTGTCTAAAAAAACATAGCATTTCTTTTTGTCTAAAATTTGAATTTATATTTTTGTAAAATGAACTGTCGCGAGAGCAACAACATTGTTTATTTGTTTGTTTATTAGCCCGTGGCGAATGAAAGAACCTGCTTTCACTCCCGCCGTCGCATACAACGCACCGCGTACCTCTTTCTATTTCTCGAGTCGTGTTCTCCGCATTTCTTGTATCCGCCCAATGCCTCGGGCGAGCTGTCGATCGACATTCACGGGGCATATGCAGCCCCCCTATTAATATTAAGAAAAAAATAAGGCACAGCTCGCGGTATCTCGCCGCCCTTATCTCTCCGCCGGTAATATGCGAAGCAAACGTGGATTCCTCGCGGTTGAATCGTGGCTGTAGAGCGTCGGTCGCGCGTTGAGGTCTTTATTTACGTTATCTTCTGTTTGCACGCACCCCAGACACGTTATCTCTCGCGAGATCAAAAGTATACGTTGATGCGGCGGCGTAAATTCGCGCCAGCGGCTTCTCACCTTCTCGATGTAAGAGGTTTCGCGGTCAAGCTTAAGTACCAATTCGTGCGAGTTCCTCGCTTCAAGGGTTGCTCGCGTTCAACTACGAGAACGATCTCTTCGAACTTCTCTTCACCTTCCGTTGAATCGGTTAATAATGGCAAATAATCCACTCTCTAATATTGAATTCAATGTCGAAGCCGTGCATGTCATCCTTTGAATTGATTTAACGGTTGTCTTAGTTCAATTTTCGTTTGGCAAATTAATTAGTTGAAGTTAAGATCAAATGTTTATTTGCATTATCATTAATATGCTCGACTACCAATCAAAGATAATCATCTTTTCTACTTATTATTTAAGTTCCCCACAAAATAACAGAGTACGCGCTAATTATTTATAATACTTCCGTCCCCGAAGAAATTGATTGCGTGCGGTTCGCATCTTAATTAAATAATTCTAGACCGCGCGATGCTTAACCGGGACTTGTATGGATCAACCGAAAATTTCGGGACCGTCCAATTACCCTATCGAGCATCTCCGTACTGTGTTCTGGCCACGACCTGGCTTATTTCGCGCATGCCGCCAACGTGGTCGAACGCGTGCAAGAAGGTCGCGGCTACCGGACTTAAGGCAGAGCGGACCTCCGCCTCGCGATGAACGAAAAAAAGGGAAGAGAGGGGCCCGCCCCTACGAAGAAGGGGGCTCCCGGCTCGTTGTAAGGCGTCAGGTGCCCGGGACCGTTGACGCGCGGCCGTTACCATCCCCGGAGGAACGCGATAATAATGTATACCATTAGTGCGAATATACCGAGGGCGACGCCGCATGCGTGTGTCTTGGAGGAACGGCGCGCCACCCTGTCCTTAGACTCGAGGGCCCAGACTCGGGCCCGGGGCCCGGGGCCCGGGGCCATGTGCTCGCCTTCGCAATAGAGAGAGGTGAAGGGCGTTTAACGGTCGGAGCGTACGCGTTTTTCGGGATCCGACGGAACGAGCACCAGCTGATCACCGTTCGACCAATCTATTTCGGGGCCATGTGCTTCCCGCGCTTTTTCTACGGCCGCCCACCGGGCTAGACGATTTCTCATTTGCTTCTTTTTCATACCCTTCGAGTTCGTTGACTTATATCCTTGAGTATATCGTGACGCATAATTCAAGACTGGCGCGTAGAATATTCAATTTATGTATGGCTCATAAACTACAAGAGAATTATTTTTATTACCGGCATATTATTTTTTACACTAATAAATATGTAATTTTTTTATATATAAAATCTATCCTGTTGATTCTGGAACGCGCTAATATTATTCGTATCAAAAACAGTACGAGAAATAAGTCTTTCTCTCTCTCTCTCTCTCTCTATAGATCTTCTTATCAATTATTATAAAAGTAATCTTTATGTAGACAAACATAAATCTGAAAATATTATTTTGTTAATTTTAAAACGCACATTAATTTTAGAACGAGCAAAAATTATTAGAGACACGTGTTTTCTTTATTCAAGTATGAGACTATCCCTGGAGCATATTCCGCGTTTACCGTCGGCGAGCGAAGCGATCTCGCAAGAGAGGAAAAGCAGCGAGAGTGAGGCAAGGAGAGCGCGAAATATATCGAGATCGAGATATCATTAAAGCCATAGGTCAGGTGATCTAGTCTGACGAATATTACGGGGTCGAATTGATGGTGAGTTGATGAAGTAGCGGCAAAGGGTGTTGTGCGAGGGAAGTACGTTGCACCTTACCGGGAAGGCACAGGTGCCACAGCTGTTTCAGCAAGTGCAACGAACGCCCGTAGAACACGCGGACATTAGAATTGTTACAGACGGCGGACGGGGCGCAGGGAAACGCGCAGCTAAGGGGTGCATAACTATTCGACTAAAACGAACGCCCGGTGAGGTGTTGCTTTTTTACGGTGCGACCGTTGAAGCAATTCGCGACAACAGGTTGCATGCACGTGCGACGCTATCTTCCTCATTATGAGAGCCTTTTTACCTAATTGCTTTTCAAATTGCACGATACCACCAATGTATTCGCGAGCCTTCGAATAAGTCGAAATACGAAACAATAATGTGTCGACTTTTTTTCACTATTATTCGCTGATTTTAATCAATTTTCTTTTTATGAAACGAATCTATTTAAACGAAGAAGAGATAAATCCGACGATTAAATGAATCCGAAACGAATTTTTGGATTATTGCGTTTCCGCGATCTTCGACGATTTTATAACACGATTGGTATCGAATAGGGAGTTTGCATTAAAAAAAAATACATTTTTTTATATATGTAATTTAAATATATATTATTATAAATTTATTTATAAGAAAATTTTAAATTTTAATCAATAGAAAGGTATTAAAAAATTAAATTAAAATTTAATCAAATTTAAATTGTGAAAACGATTTTGATTGGTTGGAGTGCGTGACGTCACAGTGCAATAGTTTCAAACGTTTGTTTTCAAACGTCTGTATTCCGTATTGCGATATTCGGTCATTCTTGATCTCGAGGTACAAAGAAAAACAATTTATTAGGGGTTTTAATTGTTGTACTTTTACATAGAGGTACAAAACAGGTTTTCTACGTGTTACCTTTGTCCATTTTCACAATAACTGGATATTTTAATAAATAAAAATAGTGTATTGTCACTGTATATATTGGTTAGGTTTGGAAAGACGCTATTTCACATTATTTAGCGCTATTAGCGTCTCCCCGAATGCAGATATTGTGACGTCACATCGCGTTTGGGAGGACTCGGTCGTTTCCGCATCGTATTCGACAATTTCAAATAATGTAATTTTTATTATTGATTTTCTCGTTTAATTTGCATTAAAAAATTAGGAAAAAAATAATTACATTTAAAACTATATATAAATTATAAAATGCAATTGTTTTTCAAAATCATGCAAACTCCCTATTTAACGGCGCTTCCGTTTCACACGCCCACGCGTGCGTCCCGACGATGCGCGTTGATTCGCAGTTAGTCGTTCGATGCGTATGGATAATATCGTGCGCGTTGCATGTGCGGAGCAACTTTGTTCAAAGTTCAATTTGGCCGACGACGACGTCGGCGGCGAACGGGTGGGCGGACGAGGAGGAAAGTTTTGTTCTGCGCAGGAAGCGTAGTTCCGGCTCTCTCGGTTCCGCCCATAACGGTGACGGTGTGAACTTCGTGGATCCCGCGGCGATCGCCAGGACGGGCTTTTTCGGCGGGATTTGATTGCCGGTGCCGCGCGCGGTAATTAAACGGGCGATCATTAAGCCGTCTTCCGTTCCGTCGCTGCGTACACCGACGTACGTGGAACATTAGCGGCCAACGATGAAATCAGACGCGGGTTTGATCTCTCGAGTAGATATTCGCATCTCGGAATAAAATCATGATGAACGACAATGTTTGTCGTCCTGTTATTCAACTTTGATTGAAGTTATGCGAGATCTCTGGAGAAAGAGAACGCAAATTGTTTTTTTTTTTTTCTGTTGCTCATCCTTTTCTCTTTGAGTGATAATTGAACCGCAATGTATTTTTAGAACGTCATTACTACTTCCGACCTAACCTACGTAGTGTAATTTTAGTTACAAAGAGTTATCTGTGAAGATTGATGTTCGACTGTTCTTCGACGTTCCGTCGTTTTCGTTTGATGCCGCTTGTCGATGATGACAATGAACTCTCAGAGTTCGATCTAACAATAATTAAGAAACGATTAATTGGATTTTGATTGCGAATGATAATTGTCGATTTTAACTATTTCGTTGATTAATATTGCTCGGTGACTTGTTTAAAACGTGCTTATGAGAGAAAGAAAGAGGAGAATCGAATTATATATCTTATTATTTCTAAGTAGAGATATTCAATATGTGCGAGTGAATATTTCTAACTTATTTTCGAGAAGTGATCGATGTTTTAATTTCACCCATCATTGACCTCAATGCTCAAGCCGCTCTAACGTTATAAGTGTTCCGACGGCTGTTAGAAGTCGAGGAAACATGGCACATTAAGTACGCCGATTCGCATTGTGGATACGACTTTAAATGGCTATTTTATCCTTTCTAGCGCAGCACGCGCGTGTTATTCTCGCCTTAAAATGCAACCGCAAGAAATCGGTATCCTTAGTAGTATTGTTGTTAATTTGTCATAGAGCGTTGCGTAACATTGTTTTAATATTGCGACGTATAATCGGCGTATAATACATTTTCATTTCTACTCCTATTTATCTATAAAAGACCTAGAATTTACATGATATCCATAGTTTGTGATCAAATTTTATTTGTATAACTTCATATGTCTCATACATGTATATATTATTCAAAAAATATTTAAAGAATTCAAACAGATATGTAAAAAATATTGTATATGTCAGAATACATATAATACAATATACATATAAGGATATAAAATGATAAAATAATAGATTTTTATCTTGAATTCTGTCGTGAATTATACAATAGATCATCTAAAACGGATCTAAAGATTGGATTTAATTTTTAATTGGAACTTAAGATGATTATCTTTATGATCTATAGCTTTATTGTCATAAAGTAACAGTTGAGACAATTTTATTATGGAAATAAACGTGAACGCGTATTGTAAAAAAAAAATTTCAAAATTATACGAATAAATGTAAAATTTTATAATAAATAATGGAAATGTATAATATAACATTTATATGTAATTTTATATTTGTATATTTTATATAATTTTATATTGTTTATAATTTTACATATTTTTTATATAATATATAAGACTTTTTCTGCGTTTCCTAATTAAATAATTAGAATCACTTTCGAGTTTTCGTCGACGTTTCGGCAAACCCTTTCAGTCCCTGAAATCAACGATGTGGAGGATTCTCTTGTCATATCTCGGTGGGGGCGTCGTAGTACGAGTGCGCGGTACAAGATCGGGAAAGGGAAAAGAGAGGGGCCTCTTTTTCATCGTACCTCTCTCTTTTTCTGTCCTTCTTCTCTCTCTCTCTCTCTCTCTCTCTCTCTCTCTCTCTCTCTCTCTCTTCCTCTGTTCCCTCCGCGCTAAACGCCTCCTGATCTCTCCTTCTTTATCCCTCTTGCTCACGGCCCACTGATATCGCGAGAGGTCGCGGTATAAGGGAGAGGGAGAGACAGGTAAAGCAGCGTCGTTCCGCCGCGGCACACGAAGGCCCCCGGGTAAGAGGGAGAGGGCCCCGCGCGAGACCGACACAGAGGAAGAGAGAGAGAGAGAGAGAGAGAGAGAAAGAAGGAGAAGGAGAGAGCGAGAGGGGCATCTAAAGCGAACGACGCGGTGGAGGGAGGCCGGCGAAGCGGAGGTGAAGCGCGACCGGCCCTCTCTACTCCAGGGGCCCAGGCTAGTCCAGTCCGGGACAGCACGCCTCCTGCTGCACGCTCCACGAGGTAGAACGACGAACGGTAGACACGACGACGTTTAGGACCGGTACGACGTTACGCGCGCGCGGGTCCAGCTTCTCGTACGCATTGAGGGCCCCGGGCTACTCTCGCCCTTCATCACGCATCGGCGCGTCCCGTCACGTATTTCGTCGACCGCGACGAAATTTCGGACTTTTACACCAGGGAGTACGTCTCGAATACGCGCGCGAAAAGGTGACGTCTTGGTCCTCTCGGTATCTTCGACGCCGTCGCTTCGACGTCTGACCGTCTCTTTTGTCACTGAGCGACGGGATCGGTGCGCGACTTTGCTCGGACGTCAGTTGATCTCAACGCATCATTCCGGTGTATTTTTCGACAATAACAGGCATCGAATTGTGAACAGAGGATGCTATCGATTCCCGATAGAATTTTTTAGAGTACCAAAGCGGAAAACTTCTTGTATCGACGTATGGAATATTCGACATAGCTCGTAGGATTCTGTCTTCGAGGTATATTCCGATCAAAGCGAATCTACAAGTGACGTTTTTATTTGGTTGTATCTTCAGTTGGATCTCGACGAGAGAATCTTCACATTTCCGCGTATTTCCGACTCGCGACCGATTGCGACTGAACGATCGCCACCCCGTTGAAAGTCATAACCGATATCGGAACCCGCGACTCGGTTTCTCTCACCAAGACGACGACACATCGCCGTCCCCACCTACGGCCACCACGCGTTCAGCCACGCGATCAGCGGGACCAGCGATCCGGAAGGTTTCGCACGGCAACGGTGACCAACGAGCCGCGCATTCTTAATGGACACCTGATCCACGGTGATTGACCACGTCGCCCGAGCTACGTCATCAGGGTGACGATTATCTCGTCGGAATCTTCAAGTCCTCATCCCAGGACTTTGACAAGATTCTTTTTCGTGTTTTCTGAGGAAATTGATTGTGAGGTGAATTGACCCGGATTCAAAAAATTCTTCAAGTGGTGTTGTGACAATTTATCATTCGGTGTGGGACTTGTGCGGGTATGAGAGACTGTTGTAAACAGTGGAACAGGCCGCCCGAACAGTGAAGTGAACCGCCGCGGGGTGTTTAGTGAGCGCGATTTCGAGAGACTTTAACGCCCGACGAGGCGATAACTGAGGGATATAACTAGACGGCAAGGACGACCGCGACGACGACCACGACGACCACGACGACCACGACGACGACGACGACCACGACGACGACGAGGCTATTCGTATTCAGGTAAGTCCGATAAATCGGACTCCTCCCATTGACACTATGATAGAGAATCGTCGTTATCGTTGGTCGCTGATGATTTATCGCGAAACGGCAGATTACGAAACTGTCACGGAGCTTAGGTCGCTTATATGAGATCAATCTGTCTTGCTGCTATTTGTCACGTTTATTCAGGGATAAGTTATCTCGTGCATATGAGCTAATATATTGAATATTTATGGATTTAAAAAAGGAATTGACTCTACAGAGCTACTCTTGCTTTCAATGATTGATACAAGATGAATGGATTAAGAAAGTCTCATTAACTCTCGAGAATGTTATCAAGTTTCATGAATAGGATAGATACGCAGGATAAATATCGAGAAAGCGAATTTGTTTTATTACAGTCTTTCTACTCTTTTAGATATATATGTATAATAAAGATTACATAAAGAATATATTAAAAAAGTATTCAAATGTCTATTAATTTAAAATTATTATTTTCATGTTAGTATGTCGAGGTACTTCTAAATTACATACGTCTCACATCATGATGTAAGGCTAATAAATCTCTTCTTAGGCATTTTCTAAATAGTTTTCAATCGAATGTAAACTAATTTACCGTTCAGGATATATAACGGGTCGACTCGTCATAAATCGTATAAATCATACGTGCATTCCGCCTTCGAAAATCGTGAATGGGGCAGCACTCTACGGTCACCAACAAATCACGCATACATACACATACATATATGCGCGCGCGTGACCCGCGTACCGACACACGCAGCGGGTTACACTCTGTGTTTACATTCGCCAATTACAGATAGTCGTTCATACGCAATAATGATAGATCTACCGGTGTGGCTAATGACTGGCGAGTTGCCCAGCGCAAAAAGTGACGGGCATGATTTTCGAACGGAGAGGAGTACGATCCGCGAAGCCGTCGGCTCGATTGTGTGAAGGTGCCGAGAGAAAGAGAGAGAGAGAGAGAGAGAGAGAGAGAGAGAGAGAGAGAGAGAGAGAGAGAGAGAGAGAGAGAGAGAGAAAAACAGAAAGAGCGAAAATACATAGATGAGATTGAGAGAATTAAAATAGCTAGGTATATATATAGGCACGTTATAAATTACCGCGCCAAGAGTTTCCGGCGGCGTGTTTCTTGTTTTGGTAGCCGTTAGATGTGATATCCCTGACTATGAAATAGAAGAGAAAAAATCTCTGAAGGATCGACGATTAGGAGCGATATTTTTACAAAGCTTTGACGACAATTGTCAAACATTCCATTTGACGTTTCGAGAGAATGGATATGATATTTCCAGATACACATCCAGCAAGTGTCAGGAAGTGAGGCAAATGATAGATCGTGCACCTTCCGATATTCCCCGTCGGCAGCGAACCTCGCATTCCGGTCGCTTGCTTTTCTTTCTAGGATTCTATTCGTGCGATTCTACACGCAACGAAACACGTACATACATATGCAGACCCAATATAATCGCAGGTAAATTAGAGATCGTCGCGCTGCAATTATTCAGTCAGACATCTATAAAGTATGAGTTAGCGTTACCGCCGGCATTAGAAGCGTTATTCAAACAAAATTAGTTGTATTAATTTTAAGATCGAGCTCGCCTCGTTCGTTGCTTGTTATGCCACCGAAGTTATCGGTTTCGTCAAACTAGATTATTGCGCCGATAAAATACAAAGGATCGCACGCGCGCTACTTCCTACTTGGAGTAATCCGCCGATTAATCGGCCGGCTCATAAATTGACCCGTCAAGATCTAATGATAAAACGACACGCGAGTCTGGCGCGGCTCCGATATTTTCGGCTGTGCGATCGGATCAATCGTGTATGACGGTGGTTCCGACGTGTCCGATGTGCGCTGACAGTTTTATATATACATATTCGCTCATTACTTACTCAATAATTGGATCGACTACATAAATAAACGTGTATAGCAAGTCGAAAAATTGTGATCTCCCGACAACGAGCTTCGTGCTCGATATCTTTGTATCGAACGGATAAGATCGGATCGGGCGATGCACTCGGGCCCGATGCAAACTGGCCCTTTTCTTGGCTCATTATTCAAAAAAAAATTCGTTTCTAATCGCGCGTGCGCGTGCGCGTACGCAAAACGGCATCTGCCCCGGCGTTTTCACCCTTACACGTCTTTCACCCTGTACATTCACCCTAAGACAACTGCTCCTCCTTAGGGGCAGTTGCGGCGTCAGGTGGCACTCGTTAAAGTCGGCCGAAAGTCGTTGGCAAGTCGGGGGAACGCGGGTTGACAGTTGATAGCAGTGACGACGACCTCGTGCTGCCTTAATAACAGGCGAGGCCGTCATTAAAGCCGATAATGGCGCATCATCTGTCAACAGCGGTAGCGGCGCGAAGAATGCTCCGAAAGAGAGATTAATCTGTTACACATCTTATGCAGGCTTGTCTATTTTCTCTCATCTTCCTCCGGCTGTGCTCCGAAAAACGAACGATAACCCGACGACGAATCTTTCACGTACATTAAGCTAGCACAGCCATTCGGCGCAATCGAATAAAACCTACACAGAAATTTAATGCTCTTTGCCGAAACGAACACAGATTCTTCGATCGATTTTTCCAAAATGGCTGGAGCAACAAAATCTGCAATAGAGGAACAAATTAGCAACAAAATAACACTAATGAAGTGGCTGTGCCAGCTTAATATATGTGAAGTTTTCGCACCAAACACGCGCATTCGTCAAGATTTCGATCTCTATTTGAGATCAACCGACGCGACGCGCGTCTTACCCGACATTCTTTTGTTCGAGAATGTCATTGTTATAAATCTGTTGGCACGGATTGATCACGCAGATAACATCCGTCAGCGTAGACTCGACGGAATCCCAAGTCGTACCCTGGAGGAAGAGAGGAAAGGCAGAGGGAGGACGATGACGGTTTGTCGCGCGGTCGTCATTATCCCAGCTGGACATCCGCATAATTTCCTACCGTCATTCCCGCGTCTAAGCGTCTACAACTCATTCTCTTTACGAGGGGAAGGGAGGGCGCGAATTCACAAGTGCAAGTGGCTCGATCGACAATTTCAATAGCTGCTCAATCGTCGCTCCGATGACGACGCGTTCGAGACGTCGCCGCCGCCGTCGCCGTCGCCGTCGCGACAGAATTGCAACGTAAGCGATTGTCACCATTAGCGCCAAACAAAACGTCAAGTAGCAATCGTTAACGCAATGCGAAAGAGATGTTATCTAATCACTTTGACTCTCTGTTGCGATAAAGAAAAATTTAATAATTATAATGAAATCACAAGAAAAATGTGATTTTACGTAACAGTTTTGTTGTTTACAAAGCAACTTTGTCTTCTTGATGTTTACAATTCCAGAGAGTACTTTGATATTCTTGAGGGTTGACTTGAAATATTGTGCGCGTGTCCTGGACATGTCGCATTCAGGGCACGAATACGTCGCGACTTTCTCAGATGGCTTTCTCGCGATACTCCGTCGTCCACGATGGATGCAACAAAGTTTTCTATTTTTCGACGCGGATTCCCGCGCGGAGATCTCGAAAGGGAATCGTGCGTCGGGATTCTCCGATGACGTTGCGAATCTGTCACGTTGCACCCATCCGATTGAGATAACGTTCGTCTTCACGAGAGCAAAATCATGCGATTTTCAGTCCGAGTAAGACTATACGCATCTCTGCGTTATTGTGTTATTTCAATTTTTAAGACTGTCGCTCAATGACTATTTCCCATATCCAATATATGCGTGGTACTTTTCTAATGTTTTCTCAAAATAGTCTCTTCCGCTTTCCAACATCACAAAATTTTTTATTCAGATAGAAATTTTATAACGGCTAAAGATTGAAGACTGAAATTTGACCAATCAAGACAAAGCAATTTTAGTTCCTTTTATTCTGATTAGTCAAATTCTAATCTTGAATCTTGAATCTTCAATTTTCAATTCGTAATGTGATGTGCGGGCTTAACATTGATCTGTTTTTAATTTTTGTTAAAGCCGTGTGGATTAATTAAATGGAACCAAGAAATCGATTAAATATTCTTCCTCTACAGAGATAAAATTTAAGATAATTAGATTTTATTTTAGTGCATGACAGAAATTTAAATGCAGTCTCGTAAAACAATAATAAAAATTAATATATAACTAGTATAAAAATTGATTACTTATTATTACAGTTCTATAAAAGTGCATCTATTTTCCTTAAATTTATCTGCTAAAAGAAAAGATACAAACTTTTATTTTTAGATTTTAGATCGAAAATATTTAAAATAAATATACAACTTCTTATTAATATTATTATATGAGAAATCAATTTTTTAAAGAAAGTTAGGCATTCTAATTGAACTCTGTACCGCATCTGGGAAAATCTTGGGAAATTTCTATGCATATTACAATATTGCAAAATGGACGGCCATTGCCGCAATCGCGTTCGCAGCCTAGTAACATTCCCCGTCTATGTAACGATCTATGTGCGCGGCATTAGAGCGCACAGCTTTTTTTGTTTATATATTTTCTTACACGCGCGCTTGTGTAAGTATTTCGCGCGACCGACGAAGACTCTACCTTGCTATTATCTATTTGCCCCATTATGTCTTCTATGCGGTGCGGAATGTAGTTTGGATATAATAATCTCGATTCAAAAACCCGATCCGTCCTAATGCAATCTGTCGATCTTTACCGCATCCAGATATGTCTAATATATGGAGTAATGTAGCGTTATCGTGTTCCATTTTATATACATTCACGCAATATTGTTTACTCGCGTGTATACGTAAAACGATGCAGTAATGCTTGCACAATTTCATGTTAACACCTTTATTATGATATTATGATATATAAAATCGGCGATCGAATATTAATTAACACTCAAAATGTACAAACAATTTATAGATTTACCGCGGCATGTTAATATTGTTTGAGCACACAAACGCAAAGTGCTGGATAATATTTCATCTAGATTATTATTTTCATATCACTTCACATACAATATTATAGATGTAGGTAGGTAGTTTCCTCTCCTAATCAATCAGCTGTAATCGTTAGAATTACGGATAATTTACGAGCAGGATATGACACGATACCGATCGCGGATGGTAGATCGATCGCGTCTGCTGCCCGATAGGCATCTAATTCATCGAGATCCGTTACGGATCCCGGACTGTCATCGGCAAAAGACCGGCGCGGCGTGGCGCGGCGACGAGATCTGTCCAGCAAGATCTGAATGATGATCTACTTGATCGCGCGGTCCACCTCGTCCCGCCTCGCCTCGCCTCGCCTCACCTCGCTCCTTTCGCATTGTTCATCAACGGAGATCGTCGGCTGGTTAATTGCGGAACGGCCCTCGTCGCTGGTCGCGCGGCTGTACAGTTAACCGGACGGCTGCACCGCGTGCGTTCTCGCCGCATGCGGTGCCCAGCACGGAGTCGCGTCTCCCGCAACCCGCAACTGCGCCGCGCGGGACAACTGCCGTGGTACAGGTAGCTCTCTCGGATCTATTTATAGTGTGCGCAGCCGGCCGGCGCTCTCTATACACCGAGCGTGTATAGAGAGCTCTCGGAGTTTGCAAATGCCATGCGTGCGTGCGTGCGTGCGTGCCTGCGTGCGTGCATGCGTACGCGCGCCACACCTAGCGAGCGAGCGGCAGCCTCCACCCGCACTAATCGAGAGTAGCATCGCGCTCGGAAATGCTACGCGAATGTTGACTCCTCCGACTTTTCACTGGATTGACCATATAATCCGGATATATTTTATTTCCACAAATGAGCTATCGCGGTTGTAATTACTATCGCGTAGGAAAATTTCTGGAATTTAATGAAAATCTAGAGGCAGATTTCCCCCAAAAAAATTTTAAAAAAAGTGAAAAGTGTAACATTTTAAAAACGTGATTGTAAGAAAATTGAAATAAATTCTTTTTGTCTTCCTTAATGTTTTTTTTTAGTATTTTTTTCTGTTTTTCATTCGAATTAAACAAAATATTCAAAACACTCTAGATAGAAAATTATGACATTTATTATAATCTAATTAGTCAATGTATAACTTTGTTAAAGAACTAGATTAATCATATATTATCACATATATTACGAAAAAATTATTTAAATATTCAATCCTTTTTATGGAGATAAAATAAGATATATTAAGATAATATATAGAAACAAATATTTTCACATTTTTTATCTTATGATTAGTTACCGTATTATAGATTACCAGTTTATGATAAAAATTTAAATGCAAAAATTGATATGTAACGTAGTAATAAACAAAACAATACGCCTTTATTTTTTATACTATTAAGAGAATAGCTATAAATATAAATAGGATTTTCGATTCTATAAAAATATACTAATTTGTTTTTATTATTATTTAATCGAATTCTAATCTGCTAAAAAAGATGCGAATTTCTACACTTGTTCCTGTTTTGAATCTAAATTAAACCCACATTCAGAATAAAATTTCTTTATATCATACGATATACTTATTTAAAGTAAATTTGAACATTCTGGTCAGAATCTATAAATCGGTGTAAATCTTGTCAAATTTATATACGGGAGATAAGAGAATATTGCGTTATTTTGTTTTATTTTTCACGTCCACATGAACGAAATTCATTCACGGCGATTGACAGATGTCCCTTATGTCTTCCAATTTTGCGTATCATGTTTATACTCTTACAATTAGTGTACATTCTGTCATTACTGTCACGAAACGTGCGCGGTTCATGAATCTTTATTGCGCCCTGGTTCGAATGCCCTGATCGCGCACAATCTTTTTTTTTTTCGCGCGAAAACTCGTTTTATCGTGAGAAAAAAAAAACAGTCGGCAACACCGGCCGGCCGGCCACCTGTGCGGTATGCAAATGAGTAACGACTAATTTCTAATTCACTACCGAACGTAAACGGTTCGGCCAGATGACGGCAATGTTATTCGGTATTGCTCAGCGGGCGAGTCGAATTGAAACTGGCACGTCGACATTTCCTGGATTTTCGTCCTAATCAAAGATAACGACCGTTTTCATAAAACTGGCCGTTAACGCGTGAATATTTATTAAAAAATTAAAAAAGAAAAAAAGGGAGAAAAATGATCTACATCATGGTCCGATGGCTCGGAATCTTAAAAGCGCTTAATTATCGAGAAATATATTAAATGATGATAATCTGATAAGTAACCTACTATTAAATATACTAAGTGAAATTGCGAAAGGCATTTAATATTTTTATCGCGAATCGTATGTGCGAGATATCAAGTGGCGCGTGTTTGAAAGAGATAATTATGTTTTTCACATCGCGTAACTTTGTACTTGAATATCGCAGCTTTCGTTATTGTTTTTGAGCGATCTATAATTATGCACTTTCTTCTCTGTCTACCGATCACCTGGTAGGAGCCCGGTAGTCGTACAACAACCGCATATACATATAATCATTTATCACGCGATAGGAAAGCAGCCGTTTGACTTTTAGTTAGTGAGAGGCGCTTCTGCTCTTTTTTTATTTTTATACTGCACGCTTGTTAGTAAATGTTAACTGTTAACAGGAGACGATTACACTATCGATATCTTTGTAATGCATGCCCGTTGATAGCCTCCATTCTCACTTTGGATATGATCGGGATACAGTAGGAGAATTCATTCATCACGTCATCATATTTTAGAGATCTGCGATTGAACCACTTATACTTCTCCACGGTTAATCTTAAATCAACAAATGCGACCTGCCCTAGAGAAGGAGAGAAAAAGAAAGAGAGAGAGAGAGAGAGAGAGAAAGAGAGAGAGAGAGAGAGAGAGAGAGAGAGAGAGAGAGAGAGAGAGAGAGAGAGAGAGAGAGAGAGAGAGAGAGAGAGAGAGAGAACGGATTGTTAAATATTTATGAGCGTAGCGATTTAATCAAATGCCAGTCACACTCGTTTCGAAATGTAGCATTAATACGGTATATGAGAAATTATAATTTACAGTGATCAGAGAAAATCCAGTTATCCCTCTCTCTTTCTCTCCTTTCTCTCTTATTATGGATGCTCTCGAGATATGATGTCAAGTTGCTTCCATTACATATATTTAAAATGCTTTTCCGAATTTCTTCTGAGATTTATTTGTTTGCAAGTTTACATATATAACTTAAAAGCTATTGCAGTTCCTTCGCGATATCGATTGCTTGAGCTGTCTGCCTTTTTTTCAATATGCGAACCTGTTCTCGCGCATCTTCTTCTACGAGTCGGATATATTTGTCGGAGTTATCTGTATCAATCAGGGAGTCTGCCTACGAGTATATTATACTTTCTTGCTGTATATGTTTAATCTGTACGTGCACTTACGCGACGCACTTTATTGTTAATTTATTGCTCCAGTCTCAAATTGATTCTATTAATTTAACTGAATTAATATTGATAAGGAAAATAGATAAAGGAAATGAATAAAGAAAAAAATGGGAAAAAGTTCTTCTCCTACATTAATAAAGATTTCAAAGTGTGTGATTACTAATATTACCGTACATGTCATTCACAAACAGACATTTTGTATGTAATGCATTTGAAACCAACACTTTGTTCTTATATTTTAAAAATTACTACTTAAAATGAATAATTTTTTAATTATTTTTTTAATAATTTTTCAATAACTTTTTTCTTATAATATATTATGTTTCCCAAACTTTGGAGTATCTTATATATGCCTCTTAAAACACCTAATTGTTGCATCATTGCAAATTCGAATTATTACCTATTGATATAATTATTATCTCTAGATTAAAATAAATAATATTCAACACTCATCGATACGATGCACAACGATGGTATTGTAGAAGAATGTAACACGTTGGCCTATTAAATAGAAATATATCTAAATTATATGTAAAGTAATCAATATTTCGAAAATAATTTTTCTAAATTTAAATTTATATTTATTTCTTTAAATACTTAATAAAAAATTACAAAATTTCGAAATTTCTCTTGAGCATGATTTTTATATAAATTATGAAAGAAATAGAAATTTAAATGGTATAAAAATAATTTATACAGAATTTTTAATATTTTTTAAACAATATATTTATTTATTTATTTATTTATTTATTATTTACAAAGTATTTTAACGTCAAGATCTTTAATATTTTATATGAAATGAGACATAATGAGACATAAAATAATTCATCGCAAAATGAAGATTTAATTATACAAATAATAAATAATAACTTGTTAAATTATAAATTGTTTACCTCCATGGTTGTTCCGCCGTTGTCTGACGCCTCCCCAGGTTTCCTTTTCCTCCGTTGTTTATTCTTAATTGCTCCTTCATGGCATTTACTCGCAAAAGCATCGTTAATTACGATCACGCGTGTATTAATCGCAGGAATACAACGATTGTGCGACATTTTACATTCCGACGTTAATCGTGAAACGCACTTTATTTTACATTACGAGGGGAGAACGCGAAAATTAGGTTGCGATTCAGTCAGCAAAAAATCGTGCATACCAAATTCACATAATGCTGTCTCTACTGCTAAGGAATTATATATACGTACGCATTTTATTACAATTTTACTATTTCTAATTACATGATACGAATAAATATTTCGAGAATTTTAACATGACACACGGAGAGCGACCTTCTTACACGAGTGTCGCCGCAAGAATAATAAGGTTGCCTACGTACGATAACAGTAACGCGCGCCGCCGGCCGGTTTTTTGCGTATTACGTTATTGTTTACATATGGTTAGTCTTGTAGTCATTCTCACAAGGAGAGTCGAACAGAAAGGTAGCAGCATTCCATGGCGTGTCGATGTATTATTTCACGAAACACGATCGCGACAAGTACCAATAGATATTAAATACGATAGATTACTAACGATTATCAATTCACGCGATGAATTAAATTTTGCAATTATCGTCTTAATTAACTAGATATTAAGTCACGTAGATTGTGAGTTATATACGCGTCGTAAATATTTGTCGACGTTTTGCGCGCTATTGTTCACATACGCTAGTCTTGTCGTCATTCTCGTAACAAGAGTCGAACGAGAAGGTGTAGCAGCGTTTCATGTGTCGTCGTATTATTTCTCGAAACGTGCATTTATATTATAAACAGAGATAGTAAAATTGGCGTAAAATTACGTATATTCGTTAGCAATAGAGAGATAGCATTGTGTGAATTTCGGCATGCAATCTTTCAGTGTTCTAGTACTTACGTGTCTAGTAACACCTAATCTAACTTAACTATGATTTTCGCGCTTTCCCGTCACAATAGATAAAGTCACAATAGAGAAATTAAAGTGTCGTGTGTGATTAAAGTCGGCATGTAAAGTGTCGCGCGATAATAATTAATGTTTTTTGCGAATGTCGTGTGAGTGTTATGAAGGAGCAGTAAAAAATAAATAAGAAAAGAGGAAGAAGTATCTGACAACAACGGAACAATCATGAAGTGAGAAATTTATAATTTTAATTTATTATTTATTATTTGTACAATTAAATGTTTATCTTTACGATAGCGATTCATTTTACATTGTATAACTATTAATATATATGAAGTATTATAAGAGAGAGTGTTATTTTAAAATATTTAAAAAAACATATTTATAAGATTAATTCTATAGATTTATGTTAAATATTATAACATTTTATTTGAGATTTATAAGCTCTTTGGATTACTTATTTATTAAAAGAATTAAATTTTTATCATATGTATCATATACATATCTTACATATAAAACAATTTTTCAGAAATTTTATTTATTAAATATTATTTAAAAGAATTAATGAAAACTTAATTGTGCGAGATAATTATTTTTCAAAATATTAATTACTTTAGACTTTAGACATTGCTTTATATAATGTGGATATATTTTTCTATTTTCCAGATCAACGTTGTGTGCTTTACAATTTTGCTGTTGCGCATCGTACCGGTGAGTTTTAAATTATTATTTATATTCTTAGCCTTTTGAAATTCGACATATAATATATTACAGATATTAGCACGTAAAGTTTTGAATTTGTAATAATGCAGCACAGTTGAATTTTCTAAAAGAAAATATATTCCAAAATTAGCAAAATAAAAATAAATAATAAATTTCTAAGCAAAATTTATAGAAAGTAATAAACATATTTTTATTAAAATTGTTTTATTTTAAATAATATTTTAAGAGCTTACTTTCTGGTTGCATGTAAACGCTCGCCTATTATCTGTAATTGTCCATTGCATCATATATGCAGAATAGTTATTGTTGCGCGTAAGAAATAATTATTGCGGCGCTTATTAAATTGTTAAGAACGACAATGCTTTTTGCGTCACATTGCATATAAGCTCTTAATGCGCTAGCCACGTTCTCCTCGCCTTTTGTGCAGCCAAATCGTGATTTACGATCCGTAAATCCGTCAGAAGCATCTCAGACCGGTCGTCCAGTTTCTCAATAACTAATCTTGTGCTCCCGTTTGGTACAAGAAGAAAACTTTATGATCCTTTGCGTGGTACTTTGCGTATGGAATGTTTAATCTTAGATTTCTCGCGTCTTATAGATCCTAAAGAGAGGAAGCTTTCAAAATAGCTTTATTATCTTATATACATAACTCTTGACGCATGACGCGAATCCCCCCGCAATACCGTAAAACCAAGATCATCGAACCGTAATTCGGATTTTCCGTGAAATCTCTACTGGGTTGTTGGCGTCGTTGTAATAATAATATATTGTAAAAATAAAAGAGAGCTTAATCGCATCGTCATATTCTTAAGGATTTAATCAGACATGTCTTACCGGATGATAATTAATTAAGCGGAGATGTTTGGTGATCGTTACAAGCGATAATTTAACGGCACGATCAAGTAATCCGTCACATTTTCCCCACTCGAGTCTCAGTGATATTTATAAACAATGTCATTGTTATTTAATAATATCATAATCATGGATTAACTTAACAGACTCTTTCAACTAAAAAAAAAAAATATATATATATTGTATATATTTAGTATATTATAATCTTAGGAAAAGTTATGATCTTAAAAAGTGATCGTTTTAGATTTCGTTTGTATCTTTTTATCTCAACATGTAAAACAAATTGTTCTTAATGATTATGTGTACGCGTGCACATAATATGCACTTATAATTTGTCAAAATTATATTATATTTTTCTCGCTCTAAATTAAGACAAACAAAAATGACACCTACTTACCTACATTCTGTACAACTTTGTACAAAAAATTAAGAATACAAAATATTAAAACTCTGAAAAGGGGATCTAAGATGCAGCTCTCTTTCTTATTTTGTATGTTATTTTGCATATTACTCGGAGGAGCTGCGTGTAATTAATGTCCTCCTTTACCCCGCATGTGCGTCCACTCGTGGCACAGCAGCATGCAATGCATCATGCAGCGCAATGAGGAATGCTCGCACGTCAAATGTGATATATTCACGATGCTCCGATTTAAAACTATTTACGACGTAACACACGCTCTCGGCGGCCCTTGTTGCGCACGAAACATCTCATGGTTTTCGTGACGTAGCGGTCGAGCCTCGCGGCTTACAAATGCAAAAGGATCAGTTAATCCGCGTGATTTAAAGAATTACTTCTACATGACACATTGGGAGGAAATATGCGTGTACGCGAAGAGAGCCAGTGTTGGGCCAGATAGAAAATGTCTCTCGAAATTTTCTCACTCCGTTGCGAGAGATCTCGTAAGAAGAATAGTAAAAGAAGAATAGCATCTGTTATTTCAATATCACGATTCAAACGGTAGTCGGTATATTACATGATAAATTGCTCACAGGTTGAATAATAGGGAGCTTGCATTAAAAAAAAATACATTTTTTTATATATGTAATTTAAATATATATTATTATAAATTCATTTATAAGAAAATTTTAAATTTTAATCAATAGAAAGGTATAAAAAATTAAATTAAAATTTAATCAAATTTAAATTGTGAGAAAACGATTTTGATTGGTTGGAGCGCGTGACGTCACAGTGCAATAGTTTCAAACGTTTGTTTTCTGTATTCTGTATTGCGATATTCGGTTATTCTTAATTTCGAGGTACAAAGAAAAACAATTTATTGGGTGTTTAATTGTTGTACTTTTACATAGGAGGTGCAAAACAGGTTTTCTACGTGTTACCTTTGCCCATTTTCACAATAATTGGATATTTTAATAAATAAAAATAGTGTGTTGTCACTGTATATATTGGTTAGGTTTGGAAAGACGCTATTAGCGTCTCCCCGAATGCAGATATTGTGACGTCACATCGCGTTTGGGAGGACTCGGTCGTTTCCGAATCGTATTCGACAATTTCAAATAATGTAATTTTTATTATTGATTTTCTCGTTTAATTTGCATTAAAAAATTACGAAAAAAATAATAACATTTAAAACTATATATAAATGATAAAATGCAATTGTTTTTCAAAATCATGCAAACTCCCTATTGAGCAATTAATGGGACGTAAAAATTAATCGTCAAATGTAACGTATAAAGGGAACATGAAGAAGATAATGGCTCTGTGTGTTTGTTATATAGTTTCTGAAAGTTCAACAGCGCGCGCTTGTTCCCGAGCTTACACGAGTTGGCGAATTCTCTTCTGGCAGACACGAAAAAGACTGCGCGAACCGCGCCAGCTCGGCGTCGCTCGCTATTGCATACCGAGAAAGTGTTACGGCGCCTTGTATGAGCGACCTTGGCACGACGTAGACGCACGTCGGGACGTCTCGCAAATTGCCGGAAATTTCCGTGGGAAACTATTCCGTTCGGCGGCGCGCACATTGTGCCTGCAATAGTGTGTTTGGCGTGTGTAATAGTACGCACGTAATAAGCGAGAGACGGCGATCAAGCGGCGAGTTGACGACGGCCGTGTATGTATCCTATACACAATCCTGCACTTAGCCGAGCTCTGCCAATCACGTTTTCGATCGCGGGCAACCGATTGTGTACACGATCGGAAACGACTTTACATAGTTCAGTGGTACACATAAAGAGAAAACACATAGAGAGAAAAATCTACGTATATATTACAAGTCCTTTTTTACAATGACAATCTACTGAGTAGAAAGTAATAACGTATAGTGTACTTTAAAGATATATTAACAATAAGACATGTGATGACGCAATTTAACAAAAGAAGACAAATTTTGAAAAAAAAAGAATAATTATTTTTGAATAGAATAAAATTGTTTTAACGTCAAGAAAGTTATATGATACAAAACATAAATTAAATAATTTTTTTTTTCTTTTTTGCTATTTTTATCTCATTTCTCAAAATTTTGACGCGATGGAGAAAAAGGAATAATTACATTATCCCTTTTGTGGATTGAAAAAGTTTTTTCTTTAATTATTTAATTAATACCGAGAAATGAAATTTTTTTGACAGATGAGACTTATGACAACTGTCTAGTACTCGTTCTCAAGTATAACGACACAGGGGGGACATAATTATACGGCTGTGGCTTAGAAATAATTTAAATTCCGCCTCGCACGTCGTCAAGTCTAAAACGCCGACTATTATAGCTCGCGGCAGGTGTATAAAGGGGACGTTTCTCCCGATATGTTTTCGCCCACCCCCATCAAATAACCGGATATTTCCCGTGTCGGTACGTGTGCGTCACCGTAGGAAACGAACGGCCGCGGATACGAATTAGCGTCAAGTAATGGCAGGGCGTGCAACAAGTGCGACGTTGTGGGGTATCAGGTGCATGTGTGCTGGCAATACGGGTGTGCGTTAAAAGCGCGACCGTTGGTGAGAGAGATCGGCCTTCAGCACGTGACCGAGACTCCGCCAGATGGGCAGTCTATAGGAATGACACCTCGTTTTTTTTTTTTTTCTTTTCTTTTCTTTCGGGTAATCGCTTCGAAAGATACCTCGGCCACGGTCGCGTGCGCGAAATTACGGGACTCTTGCGGCAACTAGAATCTACCTTTCAAAGGAATAAGTCTACAATAAAAGTTCTCTTAACGAGTGTAGCCGTTAATTCGTGGAAAATTTTTATCTCGTAGATATACGCGAAAAAGGGTTAAACAATCTCGCGCATCATTTTGTTAATCTCCACGCTGATCTCACTCTTCTCGGCAACGCATTTTCTCGACACACGCGTTAACAAGCTACAACAGCAATTAAGCCGTGGCCCGCAAATTACTCGCTGTACGCTCCAATTCGGCCGGCCGAATACGGTAAGGCGGAGAAAGAACCGGAAGCATCAAGATGCAATAATGCAAAAATGGCGAATCGAGTACGGTCGGTTGTGTCAGCCGAATAGACCTCTTTCTCTTTCTTTCTTTCTTTTTTTTTTTTTTTTTTTTTTTTTTTCTTAATTTCACCGATCCCCTTTAACGATTTAAATCATGGAGGAAGAATATCGTCCGAGAATTATCAGCGCTAAATGGTATCGGTGGCCGTTTCTACTATGGTATCAGGTGGAAGGCATACGGTCTTCGTGAAGGCACGCGAATGAGGTCTATTCAGTTGATCGGCCGAACCTCAGTCTCGATCGAGTATCGCGAGTTACGCGGCATGCAAGAGGGCGGGTCGAGATTTATCTAGCAAATAACCTCCTGTTGCTCGCGCGTCCGTATACCATGTGTGGCAAAAGTTTCCAAACGGCGATCATACGTATACTGGCCGATCGATTATTCTCTTCGCGATATTGGAAATAGGGGCAACGATTCGCAAATAGGCACGTTCGATACATCGATTGTATATGCATACTACAAAAAGTACAATATTTTAATAATATAACGTCGTGCAATTTTTAGAAATTCATGCTCGCAACTCCCTTTCCTGTTTCGCTACTAAATAATCGTACTATTAATTTTTTAGGCAATATGTCAGTCTTGTGAGTCAATAATGATGACACTCCAATTATCGAATATGATATATCAGATTCCGCTCGTCGAGAAAGTGACTTCTCATTTGTTGAGAATTATGAGGGCGACTTCGCTGCTATCGATCATGCGCGATTTATTTCACGTTCGTTACGCATTACCGTTAGCAGTATAAATAATAAGGAGATACGATAAGAACCGTAACAATAGACAAGTGAGAAGTGACGGAAGAGACGTTTGCTGAAAGAAAACGATAATGTACATTTCTTAAAATTAGGAAAACTTGAGTAGATGTAATGATTCATTTGTATATTAAATAAAATATTATTTGAGAATTTATATTTTTTCGTAAGGATGAGATATATATGTACAGATAAATATATAATAATATGAAATATCTATTTGAAATGCAACAATTTAAATTGTTAACAGAAACAATAGTTTTAAAAAATTGCGAATTTTATTTCTCTTATTTGAAATACTATTTGCAATTTTCAAACTTGTATATTGATTTTAAATATTATTTCTTGTATTATTTTGAATAATATATAAGAAAAATAATTAGAAAAATAGTAAAACAGATATCCATTTATTTCAAAAATAATCACTATTTATATTATGTTAATTTACAAAAATAATTAATTTAAAGCTAATTAAAACTAATTCATTAATTTAAAAGAGAAAACTATGAATGAATTTAGAAGACTACAAGTCATTAAAAAGAAGTAGGATAAGCACAAATTAATAAAGAGTCACAATAAAAAAACATGCTAATATTATAAAATAAAAATAATTATTTTATTAATTATGTGAAATTTCTACTAAAATCTAACATATGAAATATATATTTATAATTCATAAAATTAACTAAAATATAAATAACGTAAATATAAATATAAAATTAAATATAAAAATAAATTATAAACTATGTACATATATTACAATAATATATTAATTTAATAGAAGAAAGAAAGTGTTTACAAATACAATATTTATATTTTTTATTTCGAGTACTGTTTGTTTATTACAAAATGCCTATCTTTTGACTATCTTTTGGAAGGGGAAATGGCAGTGAAAACGGAATGAGATCGAGAATGTAGTAATTAGCACTGCCAATTGATTTTGCTCTTGTGTTTATCTCCATGTTCCAAGAATATGAAAGGTTTTAAATCGGGGAACATTTACGACCCCGAAGGGAAAATGACGATGAATATGCGTGTTACAAAAAATTCTCACGGTGCATCAAGACAGACTATAATTGGAGGTGTATGTCGCGATTGCATTTTCAGTTAAATAGAGCGTGGTGCTCTTGGTGCATAGTTTGTATACCAACTCTCGAAAGATGTCCACGAGAATGACTCATGAAAATCAAACTCATTGTCAGAAGAAGCCTGTGTGATTCGATCTGCTTATGGACAATATGTTGACGCGCTTCGCTTTCGTTTCCAAGAGAGAAAGAGACGAAGCGAGTTAGATGAAGAAAGATTGAGAGTTAATCCTTTATTGCATTATGTTACATTAATTATATTCCTTTGTCTACACATGATGCAACCGTTCGTTCGTTTAGATAAGAACCGATTAAGTTTTCTGACGAGAAGGTGAATATTAATTTTTCCCGTAACATTCAATGTTAGTGTATATTGTATGTCAGCCTTTGTCATAGAGATTGCGCGATTCATAATATTTTCACGAATGATAAAGGATCTCTTTGATTATTATCAGATTTCATGCGCGCGTTGTATATCTGCCGTGGATGTTCTCCGGTGCTGTTAATGAGATATACACACAGTTGAACGTACATAAGTTTAACACTTAGGTACGGCAGGTACCATCGCGTCAAATGATCCATTGTAAAAGCGCGTTGATTTTAATATTGTTTAACAAATTATTTGCAAACCTATATCTGCCAGTATCGCAGCCAGATCAGATCGAATTTTTACTTTATTACGATTCGCACAAATCGCCTCCTTTAACCCTTTGAGTCACAGTGGGTCACCCAGAGATCCACCTTTTTTTTCCTAGTTTTTTATTGTTTTAACTACTTTTTTTATCAACAGATACCGAATTTTTTCTTTCTACAGAGTCTCTAGAACATCAATAAGTGTAAAAAAAATATGAGCAGTCATTAATTGTTAATTGCAAAAATACCATATATAAGCAAACAGTCAAAATTAGTACTTTTTTTTACGAAAAAATGCATTTTCTACTAACCTATTATGACAATAAATACGGCAATTTTTTTATAATCTTAGTACACTCTAAAGTATTTTTCAGAATTTTTTTTAAATTTTCCACCGTGTTGTTTTTGTTAAATTCTCCTTTTTTTGATAAAAAATATATAAAAAATAATATTTTCTGTTCTAAATTAAAAGTAACAGTCGTATTCTTTTTTAAATTTTTTTCTCTGAAGGTTTTTTTTAGATCGCAGAATCTGAATCTAAAGGAAAAAAAAATTAATTTCCAAAATTTAATATAGGGATCCAATATGGCGGAAGTAAAATTTTGAAAATCTCGTCTGCCATATTGGATCCGCCATCTTGAATTTTGAAAATCTGACAACGGATTCGTAATCAGCGACCCCAAAAACCCTTATATACCAAATTTTAGAAAATACTGACAATTAAAATAATTCGTGACTCAAAGGATTAACGGTGTTTTCTTTCTTTTTCATAAGATTCTAACGCGATCCATTTCACCCAATATCTTAAGATAAGGTGATAAAAAAATATAAAGATGCGAAATTAAAAATTGTGTATAACACTTCATAACATCAAGTATTTTTAGAAACATACAAATATCATAAACTCGAGATTCGAAGCGAGATACTTCCTGATTGGTTCGTCAGTGGAGGTCGTATTAACTCGAATCTTCTCGCGACGCCAATTAAGAAGAAAAATACATAATATTCGGCAGTAAATTCACAGATAGTACGGCGACACAAACTTGCGTACGTGGTGCATACGAGTTCTTTGTATCCCTAACACGGTATGTATCGTCGAATAGTATTTATTGTATATTTTACAAACATCGTACTCATTTCGCGACTGTCTTTATGCGTGCTGCCATGCCCGATCGTTTTTATTCTCACCGCGATCGCACGATTGTTATATTTTGATGTGATAAAACAGCTCGTCCGACAACGATTCATTGTACAGGATGGTCAGAATTTTTCACGTGATTTCTGGCTCGAACACTTTTTTTCCAAGGATCTTGAAAGAGTCAATGAAATTGATTTCAATGTGCTTGGTATTTACATTTAATTGTTGTCAATGAGTCGCACCGGACGAATCACTCTCGGTGTCGGAAAGGAGTGCATAAATACGTCTACTTCGATATCTGTCTCGTAATTGCAGCGTGACGTAAATCAGTTTTACGTTGAAACACGAGTCGCGTAAGTTACGAGCGACAAAACAACTGTAATCACGTTTCGGTCATAAAATAAAACGTAATTATAATTTTGCGCCGCTATTACGCGCGAGCTGTGTATTTATTATACATTTTCACACACTTGGCGTTAAGTGCGGTTGTCTGATGCTGAGAGTTCTATTTATCTAACAGTGAGATCGTATACTCGTCATGAAATATGTGATAAAGCCGCGACACTTTGCATTAAACACGACAAGAATGCAGGCCAATGTCGTCGCGGTATCGCAGATTTCGCCGACGTATCACAATTGTAAAGAGCGATAATAAATCCCGCGATTAAAACGACTCATATAAGTTTCTTCTTGACGTTTATCCGCGACCTTGGCGCGTTATCGTAATTTTATTGCGATTATCGCGACGACAATTCACGGAGGAGAGACGTAAACGTGACTTAATTTTCCTTCAATCACGCCACACACGGGCGGATATACCGGGCGAGTCTCGTCCGGCAAGAGAGAGAAAAAAAAAAGACTTTCGTTGGGAGCATCCGGTCTGACGCAGAACGCAGGGAACCCGTGAGAGTGAAATGGTAAAAGGTACACGCGGAACGGGAACGCGCAGGCGAATTTAATGGCGTTGAAATTTCGGGACTCCGAGAAAGAGAAGGAGAGAGGAGGAAGAGAGAGGCTGGTTTCGTCGTTAAGCCCTGGGTAACAATGAACGCCTCGTGTCGGCCCGATAAAAACCTTGTCGACTTCCTGTGTGCGCACGCCACCCGCCACTCTTCCCAAGGCTGTTGCCTCATTACGTGTCAGACAGACACTGGTCGAGTCCGCTTCTCGCGTAGCAGAACTTACACGCCGTGATATCTCTCTCGACTAATCAACCCGCCAAGGTTATTGACGAAAGCGCATGCGATAGATCTGGAAGCGCTTGGCTCCAATCACACGACCTTCACGATAGGGATAAACGACGCAGATAGTGCGAGGTTTTGCGTGTAGATAAGAGCAAATGGTGAAAATTTTTATTGCCGTGCATCTCATTCTTTTGTAAGATTAAATTTGCGTAAGTCTTTAATTATATACAATTAAAAAAATAAACAGAACTTTAAGAAAAAATATGATTATATTTCTTGTAGGTTTTTTTTTCTGTGCTCGATACAATTTCAAAAGTGCTTTATGACGGTTTCGGTAAAAAAAGAGCTACTTCAGCATAACAGAAATTATTTTAGAGGTTAAAATTGTATTCGGCATAAAAAATAAATTATTGAGGAAATGATTATTCTCTTCTTGAGATTTAAAAAAAAATATTCATATTTTATGTTTCACGATACATATTTTTGTAAGGAAGCGAAGCATGGCACAGTAGACAGCGTATCAGTCTACTAGGCCAAAAGTCCCGGGTTCGATCCCCGATAAGAACAGAAAAATTATATACGCTCGCTCTCCTCTCGGAAGGACGCTGGCAACCCACCGAGAGTTAGTAATCTTGCCAAGAATATAATATTCAAGTTGTGTTACTGATTGTAACTTGCAACTAACTCGTTTACAGAAAGAATGATTATCATATACACTATATTCTCTCCTTATTGTCTAACGTTATTACAAGTCTTATAATTTGACGAAAGCATGCACGTAGGAACGTAAACTATGAAGATGGTCGTCCTTTTGCCTGCACAACGTAGGGAGTCGCTTTAACCGCCGGCACCGTTAACACCGTTAACGTCATAATATATGTATATGGAAGCGAGATATACCGTGATCGTACGCGGAAAACCCGCCTCGATCGGCGCGTCCAGGGTATTGTTTCGATACTCGGGGCGCCCCGCGTTCACTCGCGAGATCTCGACTATCGATCCGGCGATTCGCACGCGACCGGGGCCTCTTCTTCTTCCTGGTACCCCGCCTGGTGGTGGACGTCGACCGCCCTCGGCGACAAATCTCGCTTGAGATCCCGCACGAACGTTCACGTGTACCGTGCACGTACGCGAACCACGGTGGCGTGGCCGATCTTAGGAGCGTAACGCACGTGTATTGCGGGCGGACCGACCCGCGTGCATCTGCATCGCTGCACGTGCGCCGCGGCGTGCCTCGTATGCGTGGGATGTGCGCGAATGTTCATTGCGTGTGCTAGATCGTCGGTCGGGGGCGGTGAGAGGGGGATGGGGAGAAGCGCTTATTTCGCTCGCGACGTGAAGCTTCGGGCTGTTGGGCGGCTAATGTGGAATTGCAGTCGAGGAGAGATATGAGGGAAGGTGGCGGCGCGACGCTTAACACAGAGAGTTGACTGAACCGATAAATAATCGATCGGACGGAATAGATCTCGGGTTCTGAGTCATCTCGAATCTCGAAGCCCGAGGGCTTTACCAGGCCTTTTTTTTCCACGCGCACACCCTTTCTATACGTCTTTCACTCTCGTTGTAAAAAGAGCGGTTGTGTATAGAGCGCAATACGTGTTTCAAAAAGGATCGCTACAACTACAAGTTATAAAATAGTGAAAGGACCCCGGCGAAAGCAATGAGATCGGCTCTTTTTTTTTTCTCCTTGTCGCGTGACGAATTCGCGCCACGCGTGGATAACGCGCTGGAACTGCTACGTCGGCTGGCTTTACGGCACTTTACGGATGCCGAAAGCTTCTGTTCGAAAGGCCGTACATTCCGTCTCCTTTCTTGCGGCTCGTCGTCGCAATTGGCGATTTTGCTAGCGCGATTACAATGGAAAAAGGAGAATCTTTGGCAAAACAGCCGGTGCAATTGATGCTCGCGTTCTCGTCTTTCCGTGAAACGACCGCTTTCTCGAAAATACTCGTCGACGAGAGAGTGCAACCGATTAGCTTCCCTCGTCAAACATTTCGAGCACCGACGAGAGATTTTCGTTAAACAACTTACAGCTGAAAAGACATTAGGTTGGACACATGAAAGCATGGAACAACAGCAGAACAGAAAATATTTTCATTGAACTAATAAATAATTTAATGAAAAAATCTTGCTTTATCATCATTGTACAGCGTATATTATTTTTGTGTGCACTTTGGATGCAATTTTTTAATTTCTACAGATGTTGGAATTAAAAAAATTATATTGTATTTATAATAACATAGAATGATATTGGATATATGATTGTAAAATAAGATTAAATTGCATCAGCGGAGATAACTTTGCTATTCGGATCGAATGCTTCCTATTCGCGGTCGATAAATCGCAGAATAACTGAAATGATGGACAAGTCGAGACCCAGCACCTCCTTCCTGGAGGCCCGGGCGATACGCGATCATAGGCTATACATATCGTAGCGAACGCAGGCGAGCAAAGTCGGTCATCATCCACGAATCCAGTTACTTTGTGGCGCGTCGACCGGCAATCGATTCGTCTCCGTCGGGCATAACCGATCTGCTGGAGTATCGAGGCCTTCCTGTACATATTTAGGCGCGTTGATGTTTCACCTGCGCGTGCACTTGTGCCCCATAACTGAACAATAACGTAAAACGTTAACTTAACTTTCTACATACATACTCTAGTTGTATTCTGATTCTCTCATTTATGAATGAGACATCTCAGAAATGTTGGTTTCTCTCATCTTGAGCCGCAAATAATCACGACAACAGGTCGTTCCAGCCAGTCCTCTCGGCCGAGATACGCGCGACGCGTCCTCTCTCTCTCTCTCTCTCTCTCTCTCTCTCTCTCTCTCTCTCTCTTTTTTCCTTTCACGCCATGCTCGATTTTATTTTACCTCTCGTTTTCCTTCCGTGCTCTGTGCTCTTCTTATTGTTAGAGGAATCAAAAATACAGGTGGATAGATCGATATTAGTTTTGTAGGCGATCGACAGAGATCCAGTTCAGGGAGGAGAGAGGAGAGCGAGAAAGCCGATTATAGTAGAGGTGGACGAGCAACAAAAAGCGAGCGACGGACGACTGCGGTGGACGACTTTCCCATGAAAGGGGGATGGAGGACGCGGGGGCAGGATGTGCCAGGACCAATCAATTGTACACGCCGGTCTCCTTCTTCTTTCTCTCGCTCCTCCGCTTCGCGTTTATCGTTATATATATATATATATATATATATATATTTATATATATATACATATATATATATATATCTTTCTCAGCTGTAATTTTTTTCTCTTATCGGAAGCGCTGTTTTCCTAGCGGCCGCTTTTCTGCAATCGATCGCCCTGAAACACCGCCTACGCCGCGTCTTTCCCAGATTATTTCACGCTTGCGAGTGTACATCGATCTTACGGCTTCGACTATACCGATCTTCGGCTTCTTCTCATTCGACCTCCGCGATACTGACGTCTCGCTAATGAACTTCTGTAACGAATGTGTATCCATGCTCGATGATACGCCAACCGTTTTAATCAAAGAGAACAACTGCTGAGAGTCGATTCGCGCGCAAGCTATAGTGTTGAATCATTATAAGGAAGAGACCAGTCGCCTTTTTTTTTTTCTTTTTTTTTACGATGAGCCGGTCTTATTTACGTTGTGGGAACTATTCTTCGGTATCAATGCTGAGCGCCGTAAATATTGTCAGCTCGAACGCTTTGTATTCCGCGTGTAACGCTACTTTGCCGCCTACTTTCCCGCTCGAAGATCGTGAAAGTGTAAGAAACCGTGCGACGGTTGGTTATCGATCGACGATCGGGAAAAAAGCAAGGTAGCACACGCGGTCTGGACCTTCACTGACTGCAACGGGAACAACGGCAGCGCTTAGGGTGGGTGGACTGACGGTTGGAGAGGGCGATCTTGACTGGCAATCTACAATAGACTCGCTTCGTAGCGTCGCGATTTTTTTAGGCGCCATGCGAGACTCACGTCGAAAAAAGAACAAAAAATAAGAGAGAGAGAGAGAGAGAGAGAGAGAGAGAGAGAGAGAGAGAGAGAGAGAGAGAGATGTTTTGGCAATCGAATCAATCCGATTCGCATCACGCACGTGTATGGTCGCGAAATCAAGTGTGGTCTCTCGACCCTCTAGACACAGTGAAAATAATCGCCACGCGCAAAGAAATGGGAGCAGTCAAAGGAAATAGTTAATAAGATTTGTTTCTTTTTCTTCGCGACTCTCTCCAACGGTTTCGTTCGCCTGTTACTCCCGAGGAAAAGTGCAGAGGTTTTTGCCAATGGAACTTGAAAGTGTAGAGTCGTAAGAATTTCATATGCTTTTATCGCGCATAGTCTGGTATGCTGTCGCCCCGAGTCTTTGGAAAGATAAGCCCGAACAACAGGAAACGATTGCGCGAATCAAATGGACATATTTTATCCCCGAGCGGGATTTTGTAACGCTCTCAATCTCGTTCGCGATGTTAACGCGAACGCAAGTGGAAGCTGTAAATTGCATTAAAGACCGTACTTACGTGATATTTATGTACGAATGCCTCTTGATACGATGTCCGCGAATCTCTTGCTGTAATTTTCTTCCAAGATTGTCTCGGGACGCGCCTTCCGAAGAACGAAGCGGTGCTAATACTTTTATACGTACATTTAATATCTTCCTCCGTATCTATCTCCGTATCCGTAGAACATCACGACTTATTAGCTACTTTTAACGGTTGTTACGCGTGTCAATCCCCGTGATATCATTCGCTTGATTTACAATCGTCGAGCCGCGCACTCGGCATGCAATCGCATTCCGATGCAGGTGCGCGTGCATTCATCCAGGACATCCGAGAACACGATTGCTCGACGATAGATATCGTCGAAGGAAGGAAGGAAGCGGGATTAGAGAACTAGTCTTTCTCTCGAAGAAGGGATATACCTATGTGCGCGATGTTACAGTTAGCTTAGTGTATACAATTCAGCCGATTATATACCTGATCGCAAACTATTGCGGCATTGTCGTGACGATCTAAAGAGAGAAAGAGAGAAAGAAAGAGAGAGAGAGAGAAAAAGAGAAATAAGTCGCACAATGAATTTATCGATTATACGACTTGGCTCTCGTGGCTCCAGTTTACCGTTAACGCGGTGGTGGAGCTTTGATAAAAATCGTGCACGCCTCGACATCTACATGACCGAGACGAAAGGCGTTTTTTTTTTTTTTTTTTTTTTTTTCATGGAAAGGAAGTTGTATTCTGGACTGAGTGTGTCACCTGAACAACAATCAATAGAAACAGATGTAGAAAGATAAATAAAAAATAAATTTTATATGAGATCTATTAGCGATTATATATATATATAAAAATTATATAGAGATTAACTTCTAAAAATGATCTTTTCAATAAAAGTTTGAAAAAAATACAAAGCTAAAGGGAGTCTACAAAAATATAATGTTACATTTAATATACATTTAATATTAAAATAAAATTAATAATAAAGCAGTAATGAAATTATAGTACTAATAGCATGTATTCCACAGTGTATTAGTTTAAAAATAAAAGAAGACAAAACAATGCGAGATGAGAGTGCGTTGACACAAGAGATACACTTTCCGCGTACTGTGATCGAGATTACTCTGATCAGCACTGTGTGGAATTTCTCTCTGTGCCTGGATCGGCTTTTCTATATTCACGCACGATCGTCGCATCAACTTGACCGCGCTCTGGCTCGAATCGAATATCTCGCGTGTGATCGCCGCGGAATGAGATAAAAAAAAACTAAAAGGAAAAGAAAAAACGTGACAGTCATGACGTGGTGATCTCTATACGTCGCATATTAATTCCAACCTCCCCTTTTGTAGCCTTTACGTAATTGCGATCGCGGCCACCTCTCCGAGATCACCTACGTCTCTCGTCAATTGCCTTTCCCCTCGTTCCCGTCCTATAAACAGTCTAGATCGAGAGCGAGCGAGGTGACCGTTAGAGCCGGCCATTACGCGGCTAGATAGCCGATTCGATAGACGATTGACTTTGTAATTATCAAATGGCGGCCGCGATTAAGGGTCGGCCAAGCTGATTGATGGCCGTGCGTAACCACACGCACGGCACTGATCCACGTCTTTTTAGCCTTTGTGCACGCGCGCGCTGCCATTTGCGCTTCTAATGATCGGGAATTACGCGGATCGATGATATCGTCCTGTTGCGAATCGGAGGAAAGTGAGCGCGATATTGCCTGTCTCGCCGGCAATTCATTTCTTACTTTAACGAGATACGTTGGAAATGCATATTGTAATTTCAATGATCTAATGATCCGATCCGAACGTCATTGAAATAGCAGCGCAATTACATATGTCATCTTTGATAATTATTATTTAAAAAGAAAAAAAAGATTACTAAATTTTTTCAACTTTTAAATGTCAATCGGTTTGACCCTGAAATTAATAAAAATATTCGGAGAAAAGCGACGGGCATACGTATGTAATACGTAAATACCGCGAAATGGAGATATATTTCGAGGCCGAAAGAGAATCGGTAAGGTTCTCGGAGCAGCGGATAATCGTGGCAACCGGTATTTATATAGGAAATGTAGATGTAATCGCGTCGGGATGCCTGGGACCCAGAGACGGACGGTAGGTGGACGGGACGCTGGCGTTAGCAGATGCGGCAGCTGATCATCCGCACTGATGGCGGTGGGATGTAACCGCCGGTACCTGTTTTACCTGCTACAGTACTCTGGTGTGTGCTGCATGACGGGGGCCCCAAGGGAGCCCCCGACCTACGGGATTAGCCCGACGGCGGCACGTGCCGACCACAGGTGGCTCTTTAAAACTCACTTTATCCGTCTCCTTCGCGGTCGCTCCCTCACCTCCTCGATGGAAAACCGGAATCGGAAACCGCCGACGTGTCGAGAAACGAGATCAGTTCGAGTTGTCATTTATCCCTCGATTAAAGTCACCACTATGAATGTAGAGCATATGCGGTAAAATAGAAGCTGCATGAATTCAAAGTAGCACGCGACAAATGTCGCATAAATATCTGTAATCCGGTATAATCGCGCACGATATAATTACGCTCCTCCGCACGATTTCCTCTTGCGGTTTTTCTTTTCTTTTACGCTATTTATTCGCTCGTGTGCTGCTGCTATGTTGACAGATGTAACGTCTCGGATTAAACGGCTTTGCACGAGATAAACGATATGTCGGCGCTTAGGAAAGAACGTAACTATCCCGGCTTAAAATAGTCTTCCGGCGAGCTTTATAAATTAGGATCGAACGTTATCACGTACTGTTAATCGTTTGGCAGGATGCCGGCCGAGTCTTCTACGGTATCAGAATGTTTCTCGATATGTCATCCCTTCTTTTCTCTTTTTTTACCTCCCTGCTAGGAACAGGGAAACGCGCGCTCGGCAAATCGTTCACGGTTCTGAATTCAAGGTTGGACACGCAACTAATTGCAATAAATATCTCGCTCGGACGCGCTCGACCTCAACTGTATGAGGAATAACGTGTCGGATATATATCGGTACCAGGTTTTCTTCCTTCGAAAGCTTGTATATCCCGCCTCCGGCTCGCGGGATCATATATATTCCGCGGGACAGCCGTTTGCAACGAGCAACGAGCTGCTACTTTATTGCAGGTGACTCCACCGATACTCACTTATACCTCCGCCGTCTCTCTCTCCTCTTCGTCTCTTAGTATCCGCCTTTGCGGCGGAAAACCGGAATTGGAATTGCGCGATTCTTTCGAGGAACCGAGCTAATCAAGTGGGAGGAGGAAGACGGCAGCGTGCCCTCCGTTCTTCGTTCAAGCCTGTGGAAACAGGGATTCCGTGCCCTTTCTCGCACGAGCGCGTGCAAGAGGAACAATATATTCCCCCTTGTATCTCTTTAATGTCTTACCGTTATGCGCTCGTATTATTTAAAGGCGAACTTATCGGCGAGTCTACCGCGCGCGGTAGATTTCTCCGTTCCATTAATACAACATCCAATATACCCGCGATTTTATCTTCGCCCCGTGCACACGTGCGTTGATGCCTGCATAGTGTTACGGAACCAACGCGTTGCAACAAAGTAAAGCTTATTTCCGGAACATACATATTTTTCTTTCCTTTTTGTTTATATTTTTATAGTGCGCTACGATTTTATTCCGACCAGTTATTATTATTATTATTATATATCGATATACCGCTCCAATTTACAGTTGTTCCTTCAGATCACTCGTGAAGATCGAGTGAAAAGGTAAATTTTGCTACCATCGCAAAGAATATAGGGGAACGTGAGGTAGAACGGCCAACGTAAGCATTGAGCAAGTTTTCAACATATTAAAAAAAAATAAATCGATCTTTTTTTATTAAAAATATTCTTTGGAATATCCACTATAAGAAAAAACACAAGTTTATTATAAAATAATAGTTTAAATAGACGAGATTATTGATTTAGTAAAAGCCTAGATTTTCGTGATATGCTTTTAATGCGGGGTATAATGGACTACCTCCAAAACTTGTTTATTTCATTTACATTGATGTCTAAAACTTTTTAAAAGTTGTATATTATAATATGATATATAGAACATAAGAATATAGATTTGTGTTTTTAAATGATAACTATAAAATAAATTAATAAATAAAAACAATTCTCTTGTTATAATAAATATTTTTCTCTTTAAAACATGGAAAAATATCCTTTAATGTAATAATTTTTGGTATTAATTTTGAAAGACAGCATCTACGTATACTCTCTTTCTTTCTCTAGTATAAAAATAAAAAGTACAACATTTCGTGGGCTAATATTTCATTAAGCTTCAAAACGTAATTATTTACTTTTGATCATATAAAAAATTATAATTAATCAATATTTACATAGACACACAGTATGAAATTAATAAGAAAAGATCATTTTAAAACATAAATGTATTTACGGTAATAAAAAATAGAATTTTATCATTGTTTACCTTATGTAAATATATCGAAGAATTACAACTCAGTCGCGGAGAGCACAGCAAGTGCATTAAATAATTTATAACAACTTTCAACTAAAAATATTGCGATTACTGATAACAGCACGCAGAAAGAGACACCTAATAGCAATAATTGCAACATATTTCATGACACGGTAGCATCTCTGTAAAAAGATATCGACTCTGCACCATTGTACCCCGCGGTGCCCTTCTACCCCACGTTTCCCTATTCTTCTCTCATTCGTGCCCTTCTCTCATTTTCTTTCTACCTCTCTGGCTTCCTCTCTCGCGGCCCGCGATTACAACCCTTGAAATTGCAGTGTATTGCATACGTATATATACAAGAGAGGTCGGATCCGCGCAAAGGAAAACAGTATCCGCGATCACCTGTTACACACCCACGCCGCATACGGCGGCGACGGATATCGAGGCATTCGCGCACGTACGGACACGCAAGGGAGCACGTTAATGGCACGTGCCACAGGTGGTTCTTCGAAAGTCACTTATCCACGAAAGCCGCACGTCTCTTTTCCCTTTTACTCGCTCGGCCGTTCTCGCGCAACTTATATTTACCTACATACGTTCCTCTCCGTGACGGTGCCCCGGCCTACGACGACGTCGAAGAGAACTGGAATTACTTGACCCGAGCGTGCGTGCATGGTAGACAAACCGCCGCTGTCAGACACACGACCGATACAGAGCCGCGAGTGTGTAAACGGGCTCTCGCGTAAGTACCTCACGTGGGTTGTGCTCTCTCTCTCGCCATGCACCAGTAGGCTCGCCAATTTTTGTTCATTAACAGGACACCGCGCCCGTTGTGCCACGAGTTTGTTGAGATCGATCGCCGTATCAGCGACCGATAACGATGCTCGGCTTTTACCATTGGCTTTCGATAAGTCCTGGAGAGAGAAGGAAAGATAGAAGAGACAACTAGATAGATACTTGAGATAGATACTTTAATAAACTTCGCTGTAGGATGAGATTTCCTTCAAACTACTATTGAATATACATAGAGTACAAGCAGTAATTATAATACAAGAAAAAAAGAAGTGTAAGAAAGAAGAAAAAAAAATTACACATTTTTTACGTATACTGTAATAGAGGTAGATGAGTTAGAATGACAACTATATGAGATGAAAAATAAAGATATGAATTTCAAGTGAATTAAATGACTTAGGTAAAAAGATTTAAATCTCGAAAGAAACAACAATTTCAATTATTAGTAGTAACTATTAAAAAAGAGATAGAGAGTGATTTTAATAATATATTATAATATATTTTAAAAATATATATAATAATATAAATAATAATGTAGTAATATAAATCGTTAAAATGATAATTTGTCACAAATCTTTCTGATAATAAAAATTCTCTAACAACTTGTAGAACTAAATTTAAAAAGAAAGAAAAGATATAGAGCGCGAAAGGACAAACATTTTCTGTAGATTAATTTCAATCAATTTATTATGCGATTATACGGTGAAAGAGAAGCAGAGAGAGATGAACAATCAAAGTTTACTACATACTGTGAAAAAATTTCTTAAGAGAAACTGCTAATTGGTGATAAAATTTCGCGTTTTATTCGCCTTGTAGATAATAATAAGATTCGTGTAGGTGTATCAACGACCGATGTTTACGAGACATTCTGTATTAATGTATGTAGATATATGCTCTTGCGATTTGCTAGTGTACTGTCGTGTATGTACATGGCCCGCACTCGTGCGTCGGCCAAGTACGGGTAATGAGGTTAATAAACGAGAAAGAAAGAGAGAGAGATATCCTTGTCGTGTAAAAACTTGAACGGATGGACGGTAGCTACTATGTTAGATTGTATCCACCAAAGGTGGATCTTGAAGTGAATATTCAAAAGGCATTCATAAAGCGCGTGGTACGACACCTACGAGATAGTTTCACTTTTGTCGCGTGTTGAATAGAATATGTTTTACAATATTTTAAACTCTTGCGCCTTACATCGTTACGCTATTTCAGCGTGAGAAAGAATGCTCTTGCAGATTCGTGAGGAGGATTGTGAAGATTACCGGGGAATTTCGCATCCCGGATCAGATTAATAAACATGACGGCCGTCCCGCGAAAGCTCGACTGCTCGCGTTCTGGATAGTCGATACACAGCCGAGTGCTTCTCAGGATTCCGCCGTGGATTCCAGGCAGAAGCGTTCGTTTATGAACCGAGAAGTTGCATAATGTAATCGACGGTTTTCGCGTGAGAGTCCGAGGCGGAGAGCGCGAACACGGGCCATTCTGTCACAAAGACGAATACGCACACAAAGCGGAGAGTATGCGTGTACACACCTACGACGTCTCTTCTGCTTCTTCTTCTTCTCCGTAGGTGCGCGATCAGACGAAGGGAGAGGAAGAAAGAGAAAGAAAGAGAGGAGCGCGCGGCCAAAGTTGTGTCCGCGCTCGAGCAATTCCTTCATGCATATTGTCACGCGTTGTTAAGCCCCGAGAACACCGGCCATTACCGGCCGGCAAGGGAATCCACGCTGATGCGAAGGCTGAAAAGCGCTGCAGACAGAAGGTGCGGATGGTAGCCGCACATTTTGCCGGCTGCTATACAGCTCCCTTCCACCAATTGAACTTTCTCGGATAATCTCTGTTTACGTGACAGGTCTATGCAAATCTCATGTTTTCATTTTCCTTTTTTTATGCCAATTAAAAAGATACATCTGCCGCAAATTGATTATCTTAATAGACTTCGTTGTTCATTGATGACTCGATGTAAATTTGTTCGCAAACTTTAAAAAATGATATAAATATTACATAAAAATATGTGTAATGTATATAAAATATATATAGTGAATATATATTTCAAAATATATATTTATTAAAAAAAATATATGTTGTGAGAAGTAATTTTTAATACTAATATCTTCCTCTCTTTCTCTCGTTAGAAAAAACTATTTTATTTTAACCTATTTTAAGCCTCTAACGACATTTCCTAACTGGCCGCTTGGTAGAATGTATACGTTGTAATTGAAACAGAGGGTTACTTCAAACAGATTGATGGCCAGTATTTATCTCTGCTGGGTCATCTTCACGATCTTGACCACACGCAAGTTGCACGTCGATCGCGAGCCTGACTACGAACGATCCGCTTTCGCTGCACAGCGCGACGTTTTCTGCGTCCTTACTTTCGTCCTTAAGACATGCAGAGTAACCGGCGCGACGTGCGATCTCCGTTGCGTGGAGCTGACGAGAGTAGGGTCCAGTTAGCAAAGTACGCGGGTCGTAAACAATGGTTTTAGCGAGTGCGTAGACACCGTAAGAGCGCTGGTAGCTGACTCCCACGGTTCATAGGGACGAGTATCTTCTTCTAAGCCTGGTCTTTACGCGTACTTTGGCCGTCCACGACTCACCCATTTTGCTTTACTTAAGGCCTATTTGTGCACTAAGTCGCTAACCGTTGCATCTCTCTCGCCTTCTCGTTAAACCATCATCCGCCTGTTACTTGACGTTTATTCGCCGAGATGTACCTTCGCTATATTCCAGTCAGGTGCAGTGACGTTGGTAACACGAGACCGCGAATTCCTTGGAAAAATATGGAAAACCTGGAATTCTCAAGAATTTCTTTTGTATCCGGAAAATCAGAAAATTTTCGTGGGATTTTATTAGGAATTAAAGAATTTTTTTTAAAGAAAATTCTCGTTTAAATATTATAATTTTGCTCTCGTATTGTAAAACAGTCGACTGTGTGTGTGTGTGTGTGAAACTGACGTCTCACTTCATAGAAAATCATTAATTGCTGAGAGTTTTGGTTTTATCTTTAATTTAGTTGTAAGTTCTTGATAGATTAAACAAATAATTTTGGTTATTAAATAAAAGAAATGGGACAAATGTCAAGTTTACAGTGCTTACTTTGTCGGCTGACAATTTTTTTAGCATTTTTAGATTTTAAGCGCTTTAAGCTTGAAAATTCTACAAGTTTTAAAAAATATTTGTGCATAAAAATTATTAGAATATTAATTAAACTAATTAAATCGTCCGAGATGCCGGACATATAAGTACCGAGACGAGACTCTCGTATCTTCACTCGTCTATAATAAACTAATTGTGCGTATGTACGGAAGGCGTCATTAATGCCTTTATAAATGAATTATGAACATCTCAATACATTTATATACATATTTTGTATATACGTGGAAAATGTATGTGTTTCGATACGCATAAATTCATTGTGTAAAGGCATTAATGACTCTTTCTGTATGTACACTATAAACTGATAATTATATATTTGTTCTATTGTTTGTTAATGATTATGTTATTTGTTTGTGGATGAAAATATTTGAATAATTACTAATAAAAAGCAATATTTGAATAATATTCGCAAAACTCGTATAATATTCGTATATAATATTCGCATATATAATATTGGATAACAATATCGCGTGTAATTTCTTATGTATATGTATGTTAATATATTCCACGATTATAAATATTATTTTAATTTTTATTATTATATTTTCTCTGGAGAAAAATTACTATTATATTATTTCGTTGCGAAGCAAAGAATACAGAGTTTAATACGTGCAGCGCGAAGCATATTACGGGGAAAAAAACATCGCGGACGCGGTCGACGCACGAAATAACTGAAATAAATAATGCATATTTTTTTACACACATTTTTAAATTTTATGCATTCTGCAATATATAAGTCATCTTGTGACTTTTTATGAATTTATTATTTAAAAAATGAAACAACTCTTATTTGACATAGACTCGCAGTCAAAGACGACCGACTTCCTCACGCAAATTAGAGCCTGTCGAGGCGTTTTAATCGTCAACGGAGATACAAAGAAAGCACCGCCCGCTGCGGTGGACAGTCGTTGACCGCAGACTCGGTAACCGTTCCCGAGTCTCACTCCCACGCGTTATGAGATCCGCGCGTTTCGCGATGTAAAACGGCGGAACGCGGGAGCAGTTTCGAATTTCACGGATGGTCGCCCGATGACGATTGGTGTGCCTGCCGACGATTGTTCTTGATTCCTTCTCCTTGATCTCTCTTTCCCCCATTACGAGACATTACGACGAATGAGTCCCACAAAAACAGGAAGAACTCGCGTCAATTTTTTTTCATCAGTTTCGAAAGTTTATATTATATGTACATTCGCAGAACGCAACAAGAAATCGACGAAAGCATGAATATTTTGACTTTAATATTTCGATACTTCAGTCGGTATTTTCATGGAAATACCGCTCTTTTAATTAATAAGTAAATAAACATTAAAAGATTACTGACAAATGGATTGCTGCAATCTAGGACAGTAGGCTTGCCGTTTTCTCAAAGCGCTTTTTCTTTTCTACAGCAGCTGCTTTAAGCTACATCGCGAAGATTCATAATCGCGTCCGGACCTAGACAATGTTCTCACCGCGTCGAAGAGATGAGAAGAGAACGGTCCTACTGTAGTAGATGAACGTCGCCGACAGCGTGAACGAAATTACGCTCCATTCATCCTTTCATTCATCCAAGTAGGATCTCACCTTCCAACTTGGAGCGATGTGTCCCTCTCTACGGCGGCCTCTCTCTCTCTCTCTCTCTCTCTCTCTCTCTCTCTCTCTCTCTCTCTCTCTCTCTCTCTCTCTCTCTCTCTCTCTCTCTCTCTCTCTCTCTCTCTCTCTCTCTCTCTCTCTCTCTCTCTCTCTCTCTCTCTCTCTCTCTCTCTCTCTCTCTCTCTCTCTCTCTCTCTCTCTCTCTCTCTCTCTCTCTCTCTCTCTCTCTCTCTCTCTCTCTCTCTCTCTCTCTCTCTCTCTCTCTCTCTCTCTCTCTCTCTCTCTCTCTCTCTCTCTCTCTCTCTCTCTCTCTCTCTCTCTCTCTCTCTCTCTCTTTCTCGATCGTAATAAGCAAAAAAGGCATCACCCGGCCAGATGATTACGTAGAGAGGAACGAAGAAATTATCCACTCGACGCGTAAAAAGCGTGGCGAAGGCAATCCCATTGCGGCTGGGACCGCCGAGTCCTTATTTTTGTGATCCCGATAGGAGAGGGCGAGGGGAGAAGAAGGGTACGCCTAGATCAGGATCTCGAGATCTTTGTCTACGGTATTCTTGCACCATTGATTCGACTCCGCGAGTCACTGACCGAAAATCCATGTCCGTTGCTTAACGAAAACGATCGCCGTCCGCGACGAATCGTGATCGAGAAGGTTAAATCTTTTCCCCGCGAGAGAAAATCGGACATTTTTTTTGCTCTTTTTTCTCTTTTTAGCTCTTTTTCTAGATTATTAATCGAATTTTTTGATTTGTTTCCTCTTCTAGAAGGCGACGAAGAGTTGAACGGACGCCTCGTCCAACTCGGCGAGGTACTGTCCGAGATAGAGGAAGGAGGTGGCGGGAGGAGAGGGTTGGAAGAAGGGTGGCGTGCTATGATCAGCATGGAGCTTCCGGCACACGCGACGCAGCATGGTGCTCTACACCTGGGGGTTGGAGTCGGGGTCAATCCAGGTGACCCTGCCGGAAGTGCCCTGGCCGCCATTCACCCACATCCCCAAGACCCTCTAGCCCTCCACCATCATAATCACGGCGCTGCAACACCCGGAGGTATGCATGAGGACTCCAAGAAAAAACGTATGTTTCTTCTTACGAATCCATTTTCATTTATTAATAGTAGAACGTTAAGATGATTATCGCAGGAGAATAGTTGAAGAGGAAACTTGAAACAATATTTTCAACCGTAATTAAATTTTTAACGTAAATTATCTTTCCATGAAAAATAAGACGATCATTTCCTGCGATAATCAATAGTATATAATTATACTTATTCTAATTCAAAATAAAATGATTCGTTGCTTATCGGGATAAATTCTTGGTAATCCGCCGCGACATACATATAAATAACTCTGTCAATATCGCTCGTTTATGATTATTCCGACTGTCTCGAGAACGAGACAATGTACGCAATGAACGGCAATAGCCAAGTGCACAACCGACAGGAATGTCACGGTCGCAAAAAAGGGTAGGCACGTGCCACGCGAAATACCGGCGATAAATCTTCGTCTCAGGAGCGCGGCAACGCTTCTATTACCAGCGACTTGCGCGATGACGATGCATCACGTTCGCCGAGTCAACGGCTGTAGCTGGAATTCAGGAATCCGTCGAACGCGCTTTCCGACTCTCTCTCTCTCTCTCTCTCTCTCTCTCTCTCTCTCTCTCTCTCTCTCTCTCTCTCTCTCTCTCTCTCTCTCTCTCTCTCTCTCTTTCATTCTTTTTCTTTCATGGTGATGGATTGAACAGATTTGTAAAATACGAATAATAGTGCGATTTCAGAAGTCGACGAGCGACAACTATTCAGAAAATAATAATCGTTTCATAATTAATTATCGTTGACGATACATCAATCTTTTAGGAGGACTTTGCAAATGCGATTACCTGCCGTGAATTTCCCTACGCGATCATTAATATTGTCGAAGTCACGAATTGCGCGTAAAAGCGCTTTGAAGGCAAAAATGCGGATTCTCGCTCCCGCCGTTAACTCCTACCGTTTATCATCATTACCTCGCTGTAAACCGCAAGCTTATTAAATCCCGGTATCGACGGCGCGCACATCCGGCGAGGCGACGTTACGTGCCAGGGAGACACCGATGCGAGCAATAATTCCGCCCCATCAAAGTTCCGAGACTCCCGCGTGAAAGAGCTCCTTGTTTCGTACGGAACAATCGAGTTAGCTGAACTTGCCTGGCGCTCGTCGTACACAGACGTACCGTAGAAGTCGGTAGTTTCTTCTTTGGTGGCCGACCGTCGCAGGTATATTTTTGAGCACATATACACACATCCGCACATACGTGAGCTACACGGATATGCGTCGGAATCATCTTGGAAGCGATAGTTTCTTCCAGCCAACGGTTGGTTACGCTGGCGTGGAAGCTCGTTGTCTTCCTTCGTTCTTCGCGGATGTGTATGCGTGACGGAAGAGACTAGTGCTGGTTAAGGAAGATGAAAGGCTGCCGCCTTGGCAGCAGCCAGTGACGCGGCATGAGCCACGAGGCCTGTGAAAGAAGAAGGGGAAAGGAGAAACAAAAAATAAAGATAGAGTCAGGGGGTCGTTAAATCTAATGATATCAACGTATTTGATGGAGAGAGATTCGCGGATCTCAATTTTAGGGCCCCACACGAGTCGCGCGTACATAGTACATATAAATCTAGTTTATTAATGATTAAATTATCTTGTAACACGTTCCTACTTGCGGTTGTTCCTCTTCCTACTTCTCGTTGACCGATCTCGGGATAAATATGCTTTTAATTGAATCTTTGAAGTCATCGACGCGTAACGCGATTTCGATTATCTCTAATGATGCGTGAACACGTGCGGTGACATGAATTTATAATTAATTTGTAATTAACGCTTACAAATTCTACTGAATTTATACGATTCATCGATAATGCGATTTTGTGCGACGCAATGATTATTTTGTTCTCATCTCGCGAGAGAACGGCCATTTCGTTTCGATTTCACACTTTTTTCATAATTAATTGCTACTCCATTTAGACTCTGACTTTGTTGTTCAACGATCGCACTCGCGACCAATAATATTGTCTGAGAAAGCGTAGTGAAATAATTTCTTTTTTTTTTTTTTGTTTTTTTTTTCGGGAAAAGAAAGTGATATTTCTGAGGCAGAAACTAATGAGCGTGAAAACCTCTTAAACGTTTAAATTTCTCAAACATTTTTGCTCTATATAGATGTACGAAAAAAGTTTGTTTTTAAATCTCTTTAAAAATTTATACTCTTCTTCGATAAATTATGCGTCAACTTGGACTTATTATGCAAAACATGCATGTCCATTTGATATATTTAATCACTTGACGCGACCTATTTAGTAATCCGTATTAATATATTCAATAATCTGATATTCAAGAATGCAGCGTTACATGAAAAACGACTTCAGCCTTTAATAATTGCCTACGTCCTTCTTCCGAGACGTATTTGTAATTGTGTTTGTATTTGCATACGTGAAACTTCGCCGCATATGACGTCGATCGCTTGTCGTCATCGCTTTCAAATAAATGTTCTAAACTTTTTATTTCGGTGATCCGATAATGGACGTACGAGCAGCGTAGCTATTGGATGTCGTAAGAAGAGAAAGAAAAAAGAACAGTACATCATACTGTTACTTCGTAACCATATAGCTAAATGAGAGGGAAGGGATTAAATGCGCACCAATATCGAGTGGGTAACACATCATGCTTGAATCTCCTCGCGAAAGTTATTCTTTCTTCTATGGACGGGAATCGCTTATGGGGGCTTATTCGCGCAACGGAGAATGACTGGCAGCATCCGATATACAAGGTGTTACTGAAAGGTCTATGCAAACTTTGAGTTCTACGCATCGGGACAATAAAAAAAATTACGCAGATAATCGTCATTCAAAAATGGGAAACTCTTTGTATAACTTTTTTTATTATTAAAGCAAACACAATAACAGTTTAAATCTTAAAAATAAGATGTTCAAAATAATCTTGATAATTTACAGGAGCATGAAAAATGCCAAAGGATATTAACGTCAAAAATTTGTCGCAGATTGTCTTGTAGATAATAGGTGAATAAACTATTAATCATTTTAAATACTCTACAGAAAAATCGCATGAATTTAAATGTAGAGAGTGTGGATGAAATCATGGTATACAATTTCAACTTTACAGAGTTACTCAAGTAGCACATATTTGTTTCAAAAACGTTTCACAAATGTTTCTGCGAAACGTTTTAGAACCGGCTTTTGAAAACGTTTCTGATTGGTAAAAATGTCCACTTAAAAACAGTTAAGGGAAACGTCATTTTCTAACAAAAAAAAACGTTTAAGAAACTGTCAAAATACGGTTGTGAAAAATTTGTTTATCCACAGATTCAATAAAATAATGCATATATGGATATAATCCATCTATTTTCATCATGTTCTGAATCTTGAGATTACATTAGAAATCAAACTGACAAAAAAGACATAATTTAATTTATACTTTTAGTACCTGTTTTTTTAGGCTTTATATACATGTTATGAAAACTTGAATACGAGTTATAGTTAAGTCTGAACACGCTACGTAACGGCAAACAAAGGAACACGTATATTATAAAATAGATCTTTTTTGTCTTGTCAAAAAAATGATCAAAAAGACATCTTTTCGTCGACTAAAATTAATTATGACTTTTAGAAGACATCTTTTAAAAAATGACTTTTTTTATAGGTAGAAAGATATTTTTTTAGACATCTTTAGCCTTGTCAGAAAGACTTAAAAAAAGACATCTTTTCGTCATCTTTTAATTTTCTGTGCTATCTGGGGATCGTCTTAATAAGTACAATCTTAATAATGTGTATATATATATATATATATATATATATATATATATAATTTTGGAATTAAAAAATTAATTTTTGTTTTATTTATAGAAACGTAAAAAATACGTTTCTTAAACCATGATTTTAAAAATGTTTCTGTTGAAACGTTTCTTATTGGTGCTTGACGGTTAAAAAATATTGGATACCTTTAGAAAACGGATATGTGCTACCTGGGTATATTTCCACAATAAACGGTATTTTTTCCTACATTTATATAATCTATTCTTATTGCACAGAACTCGCCGTCAAAGTTTGTGCAAACCTTTCGGTTACACCCTGTATATACTTCGTTTCGCAGCGCATTATATGCGCACGTATATCCACGTGTTGCCGCGTACAGGAGAAGCGCGGGGTAAGATAGCGGCAGTTATTTATGGGGTTAAATAAAGGAACACTCTGCGCGCGCGATCGCGCGATACCGGGACCCACCGAGTACAAATAGGTTGCCGTGCAGGTTGCCGCTATCGTCCGGACGCGAATCGTCATGATCCGAGACGGCAACGGACGCGAGGTGTCTCTCCTGCTGACCGCGATATCCTATCTGGGCAGTCGCGCGACCTCTTATAGGTGTAGCACGGGACTCCCTCCGATAAATTTATATTCCTTGAAACCGATAAAAAAAATATCCTACCGCGCTATTTATGAGAGACGGGCGTTTTATATTATGTTTAAGAATGGCATCCGGAAACGTCATTAACGTCTGCCTACTTTATATTAACATACGTTATTTATTGTTCCCGCTGTATAAGTACCGCTTTATCGGCAACACTGATTATATGTAGAGAATGACATGACACATGATTACGCAGCTGCAACGTTTTAATTAACGCATCGTAGGTCAAGCTCTTCGAATAAATGAAGAGATAAACGCGTGCCTCGCTTTTGCAATTGTTCGCTTAAATATATATATATATAAGTATATGCAATGTTTCGACGATGTAATCTCGGTTACGTATTTTTCTCTGTCGCCGGATTTCGACATTTCGATTAATTCCTCTTTTTTTTGTTTGAAACAGATGACGGCGGCCACGGGATGAATCAGGATGGTGAGTGAGCTCTTTTAATTTTCACGTATATGTATATATATTTAATTATAATTGCGATTTTTCTGACGTACTTGGATATTTTTATCACCTGTCGGCGATTAGGCTGACGAAAAATCGAATGAAGAAGATGAGCGCGATGTTCAGATAAATATATCGCGGACCGTTATCGATACGCATCACGCATATAATCCCGTTATAATTGACCGCGGTAATTAAATACACATGGAAACGAGAAAGTCGTCCGAAAAGCGTCAGCTGCTCTGCCGATATCAGTAGCGAGATCGATTTTCAATTATCTTGACACGCGACCTTAACCCGTGCTCAATCGACCCTGCGTATTTCAATCGGATATCGGTATAAGCGTCGAGAGTCTCTAAAAAATTGTTGATAATTAACTCTTATTCCGTATTGTTATTTCTGGCATCTTCTAACTGTACAGGTGGGTCAGCGTATTTTCGATAAGTTTATTAATATGTAAAAGTTTTATTTTAAAAAATCTGTAAAAATGTATATACCTTCTTTGAACATTCTAAATAAAGACTAAAATAATAAATTTGAAAAATAATTTACTTATATATTTAAATATATTATTTCATGATTATTTGTTTTCGAGAAATTGACGTTGTTAGAAAAATCACAGACAAAAATGATCCATCAATATGGAATAAGGGTTAAGATGTGTCGGCGAATGTTCTAAATCCATAAAGTGATAAGCGACTCGATGCATTTCTTTGAGATATTAGTGCGTCAATTAGACAGGTGTATGTGGAATATTATAAAAGGAGATTATGACTCTGTAATTTACAGAAATGATATATCGTCCTCGAGCTTGGAATTTTTTTCATGTTATTGAATTAAATGTGCGTTAAATTTTAATTCGCTTGGCTCCATCAGAATCGAAAAATTCGGATCATGATAGGGAAGCTCGCGCATTCCCAGCGAGTGCTCGTCCTTCTTCGGATCTCGCGCGTGTCAAGAATGTTCCGATCGTTTCTCGCTTCGCGACTTCTCTTTGCGGGCCAGAGGAAGAAGTCGAGTGGAGAGATACCTCCTCGACGAAGTTGCGAGGAAGGATCCCCCGCTGCACCGATGTTCGCGTATAATTTATGCCGATGTGACTTACACGCCTCGCCGCGGTAGGTGGGAGACGGCGCTGGATGGTAATCACGAGTTTAAAGGGTAAACGATCGCAAGGTGTTGGGGGGCCGCGGCGTGGGGCCCCGTGGGCCCCGCCAGCACGCTCAATATTCAACAGGTATTTACATTCGCAAATTGTTTACGTCAGCCCACGATGAAACCTGTCAGGATTTCGTTTCGTCGGCAGCTCGATTCTCTCTTTCTCTCCGCTACGTCCTTCTTTCTTTTTCTCTTTTTCCTCTCGTGCGCGATGCGCAACTTCCTCCCACACGGTGAGCGACGAGAGGAGAGGAGTTGCCCTCTTCTCTCGCGCCTCATCCGTCCTTCCCTCGAGGCGGCGCGTAATTACATCTGGATATTAATCAAATGCACGTCGGGAACGAGCACGGCGAGATCTTGATTTTCGCTCGCGTCCGCGTCCGCGTCCGTCCGATCGCGCGGCCATGGTTTCGGCGTCTATCAGCGCGAGAGCGAGCGATCGCTAATTTAGTAAGCGTGTGTCCGTTTAGCGGCGCTTAGTCGGAGATTAATCACGAGGCTTAAAGGGGCGGCCGCAACATTAACAGGTTACTTGTTAACGTAGCTAGTTCACTCTTCTTGATTATGTGTTCAAAGCAAATTTTTTTTTTTTTTTTATTTTAAAGCTTTATAAATTAACAGGTGTGTACAATTTGAGAATTAATTTTTAAAAAAAATCGATGCAGTTTTCTTGGCACTAAATTGATAATGACTCATCTTGAGGCCTTTTATTATTGTTGTTATTTATTGCGTCAGAGAGAAATACATCAATTAGCGAGACTCGCACGATCCTGTACGGCGTGCTTTTGATATCACAATACGGTATCGTGGCTTTCCGCGATTTTTCCGCTCGCTCGCAAGATCGAGGCTACAGATAAGTCGGGCACCGGTCAAACGCTCGTATACACACGGTGCAGAACCAGTTTACTTTCCTTAATGCCGGACGATTACGCGGACATTTGAGAAAAGAAAAAAAAAAAAAAAGGAAAACGTACACATATACGCACACATACAACCCGCGCACAATTAACAATAAACTATCCGCTGCTCGCCTCGATACTCGAATCGCGCCGCGAGTCTTTTAGCGACGGTTTCATTAAATCGTGTACAGAGATTATATTCCAAATATTCCAATTAATACGCGCTCGATACGCTGGGGGAGACCGAGCCATGATAACGCGAGAAGAGCGGAAGATGAGTTGGAAGCCTTTCTTCCTTTTGAAAAGCGCTCTCTAATCCTGGTTTGTCCGATTAGCCTGGCGATAGGCGGCAGTTTACGATCCTTTTCTCCAGGAGACCTCTTCGCGGACGGCGGTTAACATTTATCGTCGTGGTTATTAATACGCGGATTACGCGGCATAAGTAACGTCACGCGCATACACGCATGTACCATACATATGCGCGATACGTACACGCCGGCCGGCCCGATCCTAATTATAGCGTAATACAAGCGCAATCGCATGCGGCATGGCGCTTACGTAATCCCACGATAATGCGGCTCTCCGCGAGTGCGCTTATGAGCGCGGAGTGTAAGGTTGCATACCACGCCTGCCGATGGAAGCGTTCGCCCCTGTTCGCTCGTGAGATTCACTGTGGGATGTGGGATGTGGGATGTGGGATGAGGCGGCGATATTTCGTTATATCGCAAAGATAGTGGTGGCATCGGGGCGCGAGATTTTTTCTTTCAAGAAAGAAATGGACGCTGTATGTACGTATACTCCGATCCGTAATACCAACTGTGAATCGTGATCCAACGATTGCTTGAGACGAGTTTGTTTTTCAGAAATCTTAAATCTCCTGCTCATACGTGAACGGAATTTTTCAGAAAAGAGAGAAAGAGAGAGAGAGAGAGAGAGAGAGAGAGAGAGAGAACGCGAGATAACGCGACGCTAAAAATGTAATTGCATGAAATTACGCACGAGATTTCTGCAATGATTAAGATTAATATACTTTCGGCCCATTATAATTATAATGCCCCGGAGTATTATAATTAAAAACGTGACTTACCTAGCTACTTGACTAGATTCTGTACTGAAATCTTAGCACAAATTTCAATTGTTTCGATGTAACATACGGCTTTCTTCAGATTTTTAATTTCGCGAGAAAAAGAATTACGTAATTTACGTTAGAGTAAAAAATTACTAAAACAAACAAACAATTAATTAAAATTAAACCACATCCTTTGATGAAAATTCCAAAACTTGTTAAAAATTCATTAACCCTTTGAGTCACGAATTTTTCTAATTGTCAGTATTTTATCAAATTTGGTATATAAGGTTTCTTGGGGTCGCTGATTACGAATCCGTTGTCATATTTTCAAAATTCAAGATGGCGGATCCAATATGGCAGACGAGATTTTCAAAATTTACTTCCGCCATATTGGATCCCTATATTAAATTTTGGAAATTAAATTTTTTTTCCTTTAGATTCAGATTCTGCGATCTAAAAAAACCTTCAGAAAAAATAATTTAAAAAAGAATACGACTGTTACTTTTAATTTAGAACAGAAAATATTGTTTTTTATATATTTTTTATCAAAAAAGAGGATTTAACAAAAACAACACGGTGGAAAATTCTAAAAAAATTCTGAAAAATACTTTAGAGTGTACTAAGATTATAAAAAAATTGCCGTATTTATTTTTATAAGATTATTTTCATAGATTAGTAGAAAATGCATTTTTTCCTAAAAAGTACTAATTTTTACTGTTTATTTATATATGGTATTTTTGCAATTAACAATTAATGACTGTTCATATTTTTTTACACTTATTGATGTTCTGGAGACTCTGTAGAGACAAAAAATCCGGTATTTGTTGATAAAAAAGTAGTTAAAACAATAAAAAATTATGAAAAAAAAGGTGAGACAGTGGAGTCGTACTTTGAGTTTATACGACTTCGTTAGTGGAGACTGGAATTACAAGATTCGATAAAACGAGATTAAAACTGATTATTTAATTAATTAATTAAATTTGTAGAAGTTATATAAAATCCGTGTGTTAAAAAAAGCGCGTCGCGGAGAACCGGAGTGTTGGAATAACACGTAACGATAAAGGGTGATTTAACGAGCTGACATATCGCCGACTGTATTTGCAGCGATATTATCTTGCTTGATTTCGCTCGTTGCATGAACGCAGGTTGCACGATCTGCGCGACGTTGTCTGCGCAGCGCGTTCGCCGAGCCTGCTCGGAGAGATGCCACCGCCCTGAACGATTCAGGAAGCGAGGTCAGCACCCCGGCCTCTTCCTTTTCTCCCTTTCTCGCTTGTCCCGATTAGCCGGGAGTATAGCGGAGAGATCCGATAACATCGACTGGCCGGCGAGTAGCTGCGCCGATAACGCCGCTATCGCGGCTCCCGCGGTGAATCACCGAATGCACTCGGAAAGGTCATAATATTCTAATGCATCTCTGTTATCGATTCTCGACCTGATCGGTTCGGGAAGACGGGACGATTTGTGTGCGCGAACCGACGTGATTAACGACGCGGAGCGCATCGTAAATTGTACCGGATGATATTTGAGTTAACTAATTGCGTGCGGTGCGGCCGCGAGGAATTCCGAAAGAGCGATGTGCCGGTAGCCCTCTCGAATATGAATATTTTATCCGCTAGAAAAAAGAGAGAGAGAGAGAGAGAGAGATCAAAATCAGTTCCGAATCGATTAAATAATATCGGATGTAGTAGAAATATTTCCGTGGAATGTAATCACAGGTAATGATAATTATTAAAATATTTGCGTATATAATAAATAACGTGACATTATAACAAAGATAAAAATTTATTCAAAATTCCCTCGCGTACATTTTGCCCATTTCTGAAACATCCGAGCTTCTTCGCACGCGATACGTCAACGATTACTTATGAGGGATACTTACGGCTCGCCAATGACATTCCTCGGCGCGATGCGACAAAGTAATACGGCCGGTTTCAACGAATACGCTAATCAACAAAACTGTTTCTACCGACTGGTATCTGATGCACATACGTCGTGCGCGAGAGAGTATACGCGCGCGTGTGTGTGTATGTATGTTATTCGCCTCTCGCACATAAGTGATATGTGCAGTACCACGCCCGCGCACGCGAACGGGAACCCGCTCGACAGAACGAGAAAAACGGGAGAGAGAGAGAGAGAGAGAGAAAGAGAGAGGGAAAGGTACGCACTCGCGCGCTCGGCGAGAATGATTTGTATTGCTAAATAATCAGCGCCAGTTGTCTCGAGTAGTTGGTTTAATGAGGACCGCGGGGGAAGCGGGCAGAATAGAGGATAGAAGCGAGTTATAACACGCGAGAAGAGAAGTCGCGGAAGGAGATGGACGCTCGCGCTGTCCCGCAAACTTCAGCTACGGCAATCGCATAATTCCTCACCAGGCTATCGTACATATTCGATATTTCAATATTGAGAGCAAGTAATCGGCTAGTATATGTATGTATGTATGTGTGTGTATATGTTGGCAGGACAAACATTGCTCAATCGGAATTCCATCGTCCATACTCTATCGCGATGCCGTTTATGGAATATTCATATACATATATATATATATATATAATATCTACATATTTTTTATTTAACGTAATATCGCTGCGAGACATTCCTCTCGATTTCCCTCATTCTCCCCCAATCATGCGAATTATCTGAACCGTAATATTTCATGACGGACCATTACTAGAGGGAAAGAGAGAGAGAGAGAGAGAACGAAAGATGATGACTCTTTCGCGCGGAAATTGGAGGTTTCGATACTATGTTAGATGAATCTAGAAGCGCGACTTGTTGACTCGATATACACGGATCGAGATTACGCGGAGGTGGTTTTCGCCTAGGATTCTCTCCGGTTCCTAGGCACGTCGGGAGACGTTGCAGATAGAATCGGTACAACTCCAGGTGGATATACGGAGTCACGTGTAGAGTCCGCTGCCGTCGTGTGTATCGATACACGTACATATCTTTGTACACAGACGAGGGTGTGGCTGCTCCGCACAACGGTATCATCGTAGTTGCATACCCGCGTACCATCCAGACGAAATTCTCATTGCATTTCGACAAATGTGATTTTTCAAAGACACGTGCTCTCATTCGCGACATAAACAGCTATTGAATACTTATTGTTAATAATAATAGTGATGGCGAAAATAAGTCAATTTTCATAAATCCTCAGAGGAGAAGAAATCGAGTGCAGCTGTTTTCTTAACATTTATCAGTTGTATACTCGCACATTTCTAAACTATATACAGTCTCATATGGACGGATACCGTAAAGAGTAAGAATCGTTCCATCTTTTTCGAACTGAAAAGCAATAATTGCGGTCATTTTTCAATTGATAGCTTTATTCGCATGCGAACTTCTCGCAATGATTATTATTGCTGTGTTCCGTATATCGTTTACGAGATTGCCGGTTATACCAGCGGCGTCTCTCTTAGTCTCGAGGTGTAAGGCCCCACTTAATTCGAACCCCCCGGGTCCTTTCGAGTATCTTAGTTTAACCCGCGTTAACACTGTTGACGCGCGGCCGTGTTCCTACGTACGTCTACAAACGTGAACGCACGCATATATGTATATGTATATATATATATATATATATATATATATATATATATATATATATATGGTATACAACCACGACTGGTACCTGCTTCTTCGCCAATGCAAACGCCGGCTCGTAATACTCGAGTACCGAGTACGCGGATACTTGCGCAAATAGTCGGAGGAAGTGCGATTGCGAGACCGATCGGTCGGTGAGCGAGTCTGAATGCGCTCTCGCTATTGAAAATGCGTGTTGTATTTTAACGGTTTTGCACGTCATTCCTGTTGCATCGGATCCCGATGTCGTCGCCGCATTTATTTTTCGAAATGCATTGTTGACCTGAATTTTCTTTACGATAAACAAGTTACGGTTTCAATTTTAACTCAATTAGAGAATCTTTTTATTATCGATTGTTTTTGGAGAGTAATGAGTCGTCAAATTAGACACACTTTTTTTATATTTTTTAAATATTATTTAACATACTTTCTCAACATTTAATTCTTTGTTATAAGTTGCAATAATGCATTTTATTTATTTATTTATTTATTTATTATTAGAAACAACTCTTTATACCAATAAAATATACAAGATTAGAAATATCCATTATATAATATAAGATTAATACAAATTTAATAGAAAAAGGATAGATATAGTATAATAATACAATAATACAAAAAATTGAAAATAACATACACATGATCAATAAAAAGGACGGTAATAATTATAATAAGTGTCAAATCGTAGTTAATAGATATTGAGGCTAAAGTAGATTTCAAAAAATTTTTGAATATGTGTTAAAAAACAGAATTGAGTAATACAAAAGATTATATATTCTGCACAATAATAGAAAATATATTTCATATATTTGATAAACTCGTTGTAAAATGATAAAAATAAACACCACGAAAAATTATTTTTTCTGATATTAAATTTGATCATTTCGAGAATTTCAATTGATTTGACTATTTAACCTTTTGAGTCACAGCGGGTCACCCAGAGACCCACCTTTTTTTCGTAGTTTTTTATTATTTTAACTACTTTTTTATCAACAAATACCAGATTTTTTGTTTCTACAGAGTCTCTAGAACATCAATAAGTGTAAAAAAAATATGAACAGTCATTAATTGTTAATTGCAAAAATACCATATATAAACAAACAGTCAAAATTAGTACTTTTTTAGGAAAAAATGCATTTTCTACTAATCTATTATGACAATAAATACGGCAATTTTTTTATAATCTTAGTACATTCTAAAGTATTTTTCAGAATTTTTTTAGAATTTTCCACCGTGTTGTTTTTGTTAAATCCTCCTTTTTTTGATAAAAAATATATAAAAAACAATATTTTCTGTTGAAAATTAAAAGTAACAGTCGTATTCTTTTTTAAATTAAATTTTTCTCTGAAGGTTTTTTTAGATCGCAGAATCTGAATCTAAAGGAAAAAAAATTTAATTTCCAAAATTAATATAGGGATCCAATATGGCGGAAGTAAAATTTTGAAAATCTCGTCTGCCATATTGGATCTGCCATCTTGAATTTTGAAAATCTGACAACGGATTCGTAATCAGTGACCGCAAAAACCCTTATATACCAAATTTGATAAAATACTGACAATTAGAAAAATTCGTGACTCAAAGGATTAAGATTAAAAAAAAAAAGGAAAAAAGCATCAGCCAATTACGCCAGCGCGTCTCAAGAGTGTGAAGCTTATAAAACGATTCAACACACACTTTGATGTATAGTCACGATCCAGTCTCTGCTTATTCCCCGACGCGTAAAAATCTATACTGCATACTTTCCACATAGCGCTTTATAAGAGTATCAATTCTACGTAGGATTGACCGGCGCGCAATCTCCTCGCGGGACGTAATAACGTGCGAAAACAAGAAATCTTATATCGCTCTGACACCTGCCACCCACGGAGGTGCACACGTCTCTGAGAAGGAAGGAGAAACGAACATTCGAGAAAGGACGTTTTCTGACGCGGGTACACAAACGCACGTGCGTAAACGATTGACAAGGCCCGGCGGGGCGCGGGTGGAGGTCCGATCATGCGTAACAAGCTGTTCGGTAGCCGTGTTCGCGGGCCTTTTACGGATCGCGTGTTGCATGCCCGTTTTTAACGAGCGAGCAAAAAGTCACACGGCGCCTCGATCATTATCGGGCGTGAGGGGATAAAACGATCGCTACGAGGACCCTTCGCGCCGAGACGAGAAGTCAGCGTCTCGTGTTCCTGGAGATACATTCGCTCGCGGCCAGGAGATTAATAATTATCGGGGTGGTCGTGAATGCTAATGGTTTCTACGGACTCTAGAAATAGTCTGCATGGGATCTAGCTTGTTGATGCTGGCTTCCTTGCTCGACACATTGCTTCTTCTCGACTTTCTCAGTAGCAACGTGCTATGCGTGTTTAACTGTAAGTCATTTAATACTATGGCTATTTTGAAATGAGAAAACTTGAAAATTGAGACAAAGTTAGATAGAGAAAAGATATATAATTTTGAATTCTAATTTCTACAGTTGAAAACATAAAAATTAATTATATTAACATAAAAATTTATACTCACAGATTTAATACTATTTTCTATTAGATTGTATTATAATTTTAAATATCAAAAGTCTTTCTAAAAAACGGATGAAAAAAGTTTGAAAAATTAGTCTTTAAACTCGATATACTTTTTGAAAATTAGAAAAACATGATAAAAAAAAATCTTGACAAGATAAAAATTAAAATTAATTTAAATATTTACATAATATATAATAAATATTAAATAATTATTTTAAATACAAGCATACAAAATAATATAAAAACATTCTTTATCATTAAAAAATTACATAATATCTTTATTCAAAAAGAAGAAAAAAATTAACGAGCAAGGAATGCAAAATTATGGCCTTTTCATGAGTATAAATTAAGCGAACCAAGAATATCATTATAACAGTTCTGATAACAACTGTTTATCGAGTTTTTCGAGTTTAATTACTGAGAAAAATCGATAGGATCTATGTCGATTTTAATATCTTTTTTCTACTAAACAAAACGAATAATTAGAGCGATCGTCGTGGCGTGTTCCGTTACGAGCCTGAAAACTGGAAGAGTCACTTATGAATATTGTGAAAAGCTGCAGTCGTAATTATCGATGACGGCCAAAAACGAAGGTATTTCTCCGTTAGGGCCGCGCAATTATTCGTTCCCATCTCGATTATCGCAAATTACACGAGCGCGCACCAAGTGTATCGTTCACACGTATTACGCGTGCACTCCTCTCTTCTACGAATCTCTCCGGGACCTATTAAGTATTAATAAGTTGAAGAAACGCCCAGCATCGATTAGCGTCTAATGACGGAAGTCGAACAGGTTCGTCTCTCTTGTAAGTCTGATTATTAGTCGTGCACTGTCAGTTGAAGACAAACTCGATAAAGAAATACGAACAGTGACATGATCCTGTTTCCAGTAATTTTATAAACATCGAAACCTGTAATTAATGTTACGTAATTATATTAATATATTTGAAGGCATTTTTTCAAAACAAGGAAGCTCGTAGGTATATTTCATCAATAGGAAGTTTGCATTAAAAAAAATACATTTTTTTATATATGTAATTTAAATGTATATTATTATAAATTTATTTATAAGAAAATTTTAAATTTTTGTCAATAGAAAGGTATTAAAAAATTAAATTAAAATTTAATCAAATTTAAATTGTGAGAAAACGATTTTGATGGGTTGGAGTGCGTGACGTCACAGTGCAATAGTTTCAAACGTTTGTTTTCTGTATTCTGTATTGCGATATTCGGTCATTCTTGATCTCGAAGTACAAAGAAAAACAATTTATTGGGTGTTTTAATTGTTGTACTTTTACATAGAGGTACAAAACAGGTTTTCTACGTGTTACCTTTGCCTATTTTCACAATAACTGGATATTTTAATAAATAAAAATAGTGTGTTGTCACTGTATATATTGGTTAGGTTTAAGGAGACGCTATTTCACGCTATTTAGCGCTATTAGCGTCTCCCCGAACTGTCACAGTGCAATATCTGCGTTCAACATCACATCGCATTCGGGAGGACTCGGTTGTTTCCGGATCGTATTCGACAATTTCAAATAATGTAACTTTTATTATTGATTTTCTCGCTTAATTTGCATTAAAAAAATTACGAAAAAAATAATTACATTTAAAATTATATATAAATGATAAAATGCAATTATTTTTCAAAATCGTGCAAACTTCCCTATTGTCGATAATAATAACATTGTCGGTCTATATTTTTTCGATGCGCAATTATCTCTTTAAACTATAAGTTCGATATCGAGGCACAGCATTTCGATCGGCGTCGACCATTTGATACAGCATCTTCGTAGCAGTTTCCCGGGAGACAGGCGGGCTCCTCCAAGTCATTTTGCAGCTTGCATCGCCAGCCAGTTGAGAGCCGGCTAGTCAGCGGAATAGTCTGTGGGGCGCCAGAGCATGACGCCATTAACGTAACGAGGCCACACGTTGCACCCTCGCGAGCACTGGACTATATCAGCCCCGAGTGCCGGCAATGGACTCCTAGACCTAGACCTCCGCGAGTCTCGCGCGCGTGCAAGAGAGAGAGAGAGAGAGAGAGAGAGAGAGAGAGAGAGAGAGAGAGAGAGAGAGAGCATGCCCGATATCTCGCACAATTATATTCCAATGGAGAGATACGCTTGTACGTAGGTACGGTTCGCCGTGCCGGTTCGAGTGTATCGGCCGATCACAACCGGCTGCCAATAACACGACGATTGGAGCGAATGTCGCGTCTCTGCTTATAGTACGCGGGTGCGCACGTGCGGCACGCATGGTTTTCCGCTTCAACTGATTGCGAACTGGTTTTTGAACCATCTAACCGTTCGCGTTTCCTCCGTTGGCGGATCGTGTCTGCTCTCAGATTGTCGCGCCTGGTCAGCGAGAACGGACAAGTGCAAGAGCGTCGCGTCGGCGGTCCACCGCGAGTGTCGGGACGTCGATAGCGAGGATTTTAATTTATTAGAATTACATAAAACATTTAACCGACTACTAGAAGACAAACGTCATCGAGAATTAAAATCGGCGATAAATATCATTTTAACTAGCGTATAAGCGATGGAGGTAAAATCGTGGACGATGATATCCGGCTGCATCACCGGAAGCGGGAACAAGCGGCGAGGCGGGGGTCAGACTCGAGGTCGGCTCGACGTGCTCGCAACAAATCAGCGACGGAATCAAAAGTTGCGTGGCTTGTCTCGCAGTCGAATTACGGTAAATTAGCGGGAGTAAAGAGCCAACGCCGACGAGAGAACAGCAGGTACTTACCTACATCGAAGAGAAGCATAGTCGTACAGAAACGGACGGACGGACGGACGGACGGATAGGCAGGGGCAAACATAAATTAAGATGGGGGACTGATTATGAGGAGAGGGCAGGCTATCATTACCCGAGCCATCGTGACCGGTCGACCCTGCAGCAGCCGCGGCTGCTGAACACACCGCGTTTTCTCCCTCTCTCTCTCTCTTTCTCTCACTCTCTTCCTGCCTCTCTCCGTGCTGGTACACGATCCGCCTGCCTCGTGCCCCGATAATGCCGGGGTGGGAAACTGCAAATTATTAATCTCTCCGTTCCCTGCATTACATAGTTCAGCGAATATGAAACGAGTATTGTCAGAGAGATGCGAAACCACCGTTCCGCGGCTGGTCGAAGCGCCGCCGTTAGATGAAATTTTTCTCCCGGACCAGTCGACGGATAGAACGAACCGTCTAGAATGAACAGTCGCAAGATTATCGACCGTTCAAGAATTCTTGCGTTTATGTGCCCCTTGAAAGTGTCATTTTTATTTTTTTATTATGTCTCAAAAGAAGAAATACATAAGTTTGTGAATGAAAAAATAAGGGAGAATAAGGCGAGAGGAGAAAATCGGGTAGGTAGGTAGGTAGAAATAACAAGACTTGGGTCGCAGGTGGCAATACTCGTCTACGGGACGAGGTCGCGGCGAGGACGATCGAAAAGGACTCGGCCGAGTTTCTGCGACGTAACGCATGAGCAGGAGAAAGTACGACATTAAGCACCACGCGCTTTTCCTTAGCCGGATTCCTAACCGGAATCACGATAGACGGCGAACACTTCTAAAAGCTGTCCGTCCACTGCGGAACGACGCGATAAAAAGCGATATATATATATATATATATATATACATATGCCCACGCAGTTTCTACGCACTTGGGTATTTCTTGTTTTTCTGCCCGCGGAATCGTACCTTCCGCGGCACCACCGAGCAAACTGGGTCGCTCTTCGTAATTTCCGGTGAAATCCAATTACGATACTTTGCACCTGATCTGATTGCATTGCCGATCCGAACAGAGTATCTTTCGAGCGTGGAGTCTTTCTATATTTATTTCGCAAGTGAAATAATTAAAATAAAAGAAATAATTAATCGTGTTTATCTCGATTTTCATACATCAAATTATAATAATTAATGTAATTAGTATAATTAATATAATTTCATCGAAATTATTTCAATCCCCAATTTGCATGCATTTAAATCGTGAAGAGATTGCGTTATTAACAGTATTTTTTTTTTTTACAGTAAAATATTTGATAAGTTTTTTATTAAAGAATCGATCAAAACTTTAGAAAACAAAACGTGCGTTTCGAGTCTCGAGAGAATTTCACGGATCGCTATCAGAATCGAAGACAACAGATTTGCGCTGCGTGATAGCCGCGTGCGTGCACGCAATTTAATTCGTATATTCGCCGATATATCTCGCGCTCTCGCGTATCTATCGGTTGCGAAACGAACCATTGACTCGGTCTCTCGATATTGATATCTCACCTCTCAATGTATAGAAAATTCCTTAACAAATAGAAAATTTAAACGAAATTTTAAATTTAGATTTATTTATTTTGAATCATTTTTCTTTGCAACAAAATTAATGGGCTCCAACATACATAATCCTTGAATAGTATTGAAGAATTTTTTAGACCTTTTTGCACAAATAGAGCACACTATCTAGTGATACTGTTTGCTTAAAAGTATTCGCGTGTTCGCAAAACATGCAAGTCCTTTCAGCGGCCGAGTTTTGCAGTTTGATCGCGAACAATTAAAGATCATATCTCGGCTTTTTTCCCTTTTTGCGTTGCCTCGCTGTCTTTTCTCTCTCTCTCTCTCCCTCTCTCTCTCTCTCTCATTCTTTTTGCTTAGAATTTCTCTGTTCTTTTCTCTTTCTTTCTTTCTATCTTTCTCTCTTACACCATTTCCAATACAGTCGAAACAAAGAATGGTATCGACGATTCGAGTTAAAGGGACTTATGTATGCTGTTGATGGTAAAAAAAAATACAATAGGGAGTTTGCATGATTTTGAAAAACAATTGCATTTTATAATTTATATATAGTTTTAAATGTAATTATTTTTTTCGTAATTTTTAATGCAAATTAAGCGAGAAAATTAATAATAAAAATTATATTATTTGAAATTGTCGAATACGATCCGGAAACGACCGAGTCCTCCCGAACGCGATGTGATGTTGAACGCAGATATTGCACTGTGACAGTTCGGGGAGACGCTAATAGCGCTAAATAGCGTGAAATAGCGTCTCCTCAAACCTAACCAATATATACAGTGACAACACACTATTTTTATTTATTAAAATATTCAGTTATTGTGAAAATAGGCAAAGATAACACGTAGAAAACCTGTTTTGTACCTCTATGTAAAAGTACAACAATTAAAACCCCCAATAAATTGTTTTTCTTTGTACTTCGAGATCAAGAATGACCGAATATCGCAATACAGAATACAGAAAACAAACGTTTGAAACTATTGCACTGTGACGTCACGCACTCCAACCAATCAAAATCGTTTTCTCACAATTTAAATTTGATTAAATTTTAATTTAATTTTTTAATACCTTTCTATTGATTAAAATTTAAAATTTTCTTATAAATAAATTTATAATAATATATATTTAAATTACATATATAAAAAAAATGTATTTTTTTTAATGCAAACTCCCTATTGCATATCTTTTCTCTATTCGTAGTTCTTCCGTCTTCTATTAACCGCATGCGGTCGCGTGAACGTCCGAGTAAAATTCCGATTTATCGATGAACTCGCATTCGTTTTTCAATCGACGATATTAACGCTCGTTGCGCACGGATCTCTCGTTTATGATACCTGCTTGTAATATTGGTTTACGATGTTTATGTTTTTCCGCTGAAAATGCAGACGGAGAAGCATAAAACGCACGTTATGGAATCGAGAAAAAAATTACGCCGCGAAATCGCGCGCAGATTCTCGGTTAGTTAACCGAGTTGGCTTTTTGCTGAATTAATAGTTAGAACTCAGCGGACAAAATGTTTACACGCGGCCTCTCATTTCGACGTAACGGAATCGGAGACAGCCTCACGAGGCTCCGCGCCCGGCGCAGTATGGTATAAAATTTTTATAGACCATTAATAGCCAAGTTAATAACTATAATTGAGGATGTAACGTGCATATAAATGTTGCTACTTGTTTCTGCGCGAAACGAGCCGTCATCTCGCTCGACGCGGTAGATCCGTCCGAAACAGTGCGAAAAATTGTCAAGAGTCTTTGGTCGTCATTCAAAAATTCAAAGGAGTATCTCATTCGCATCTATCCGATATAACATGTTATATGCAGAGTACCATTGTTTCCATTGCCGATTTTACATGTTATTTATCAGTAATAGAAACGAGGATTGCGCGCAATTTTGATAAAAATTAATGTGTCGTCGGTGTATCAAACTTCCAATCGGCAACGTTGAACTCTTTGGCTGAAGGGCCACAAAACTATCGATTTCCGTCAAAAACTTTCACCCCTATAAGACTTTGAATATTCGAAATGAAAATTTTTCTCGATAACCGGCAGTTCTGTCTTTTTTATTTCGCATCGTAGCGCTTCGAGTGTTAATAATTATCGATAAAACTCTTCGGAGAAATTACCAGAACTGTCGAAAAAATTGTTGATAATGAGGAGCCAACTCTATACACGTCCCACCGTCGAGATTTGTTTTCTACGTGTTGATACATCGATCGTTCGACGCAAAACTCCGCGTCCACTCCTTCTCCCTGACATCTCGCGAATTATCATAATCTCGCCGCGTGCGCCAGCGGATATAATGCGAATAATCTCAACCGCTAAGAGAAGCCGGGAGCGAAATCGCAAAGTTCCGTGGCCCCGAACTGCACCGGCACTCGTTTTAAGATACTTCCCGCTTGCAAATTGTGTTGATTAGCTTCACAAAGATAATTTACCGAAACTGCCCTTCAAATTGACATGTTCAAGAGTAACCGTCTACACGATTTACGTTCATCTTCGTCAGCGAGAAAATTGTCGTCGCACATATTGGATCTCTAAAATATGTATATTAGTACAGATTTAAAAAAATCGTATTCTTATTTAAAAAACATTTTGAAAAACCGTTAGAAAGTAATAGCTAATTTTTAAAATGTTAAATTATAAGTTAGAATAGATTATAAATCGCCGGGATGCGGGGATTGAGAACGATGATAGACTCATTATGATACGCGTACGATAAAATTTGCGAGCATCGTGCACGATGATTTATTCGGAGATTTTCATCGCGGACACGCGAGATCTCGGAGATTGAACATTAAAGTTAGCTCGAGCCGCGGCTATACGTTAAAACGACACCGGTTGGCAGAGGGGCATTCGCCAGAAGGGCCTTACGGTAAGACCCCGACCACGCCACGAACGCTCTCGCTATAAAAACAAAGAGAGAGAGAGAGAGAGAGAGAGAGAGAGAGAGAGAGAATCAAGAAGGAGAAAAGGAAAGAGATAGAGGAGAGACGGGCGGCTCTATTTGCATAACCGCCTCGACTTACAAAAGTCTATGATAAGTTGGCCCGATAAAGACGACCGCTTGTAATCCCCGGCTTCCGCGCTCGCGGGACACCGTACATATATATATATATATATATATATATATATATATCAGAACAAAATGCTACGAGAGCTCTCGCGGCTGTTTCTGAGCGAGTATTACGTTGCACAGTCTTCGATTAGCACCGATATTGCACATGCGAAGGATCTTGCAAATTTATCCTTGCCTCTCGATATCGATCCAATTATAATATCGCGCTGCCACGATAATATACTTTGATAAGAAAGAAAAGCTTCTTTTCAAAACTCGAAAAAGTAAGAAAGTAATCTGAGATCACATATTAAGCATAAAATAAAGAATGGCTATTTTTCTCAAGTTTCTTTTATTGAACTATATAATCGAACATGTAACGCCAATATAAAGAGACTATAAGAAGGGCGCAATTGATTCATGATTGAATCATCTTTGCGTTATGTAAGTAATAGCGATTATTTTTACCTTAATTTGTGGATTTCGATGAATGTCGTAACGTTATGCATGGTCCGCTTTTAGTTTAGTTTCACTAAACTAAAGGAGGTGCAGATTACGATATTTCGCGGTGAGTAGATCCGCGTGTCGCGAACAATAGCAGCAGTGTCTTATCCGAACAGGTGATAGGTAGAACTGAGTGGCAGGTAACGTGTCACTTGTAAGTGAGAATGTATCCGCTTAGCGAATACGTTATCCGCGTTACATATATACCGGGTGAACACATATCTATAGGTCATCGACATTAGGAATTTTCCAAATTTTTAGAAGAATATAAAATTATTTTTCTGTATATATATATATATATATATATATATATATTTATATTTTTTATATAAGATTATTAGAAAAAGAAATAAAAAATTCCTTGTAGAATCGAACAATATTCTGCGAAAGTTCCTTGTCTATTGTCTCCGATAATGAGACAGGCATCTCGTAAATGCATACGCGTGCTTTAATCGCGACCCGATTCCGCCCAGAAATTTTTATCGTAAAATACGTTCGGAGGCATATGATCGCCGTACATTTTCAACGTATTTCTTTGCTCTCCGGGACAAGACGGCGGATAAAGATCGAGATTCTATCGGACGAAGGCGGACACCTGGTGTACGAATGGAACGCGGGGAACACGGGGAACACGGGGGCGCGTGCAGGTGACAATCTCGTTTGTGTTCACATGATAAACGGCTCCCCGCTGGTGTTATGGACGTTTGACGTGCCGCGCTGAGACCATTCACTGAAGTGGACTCCGTTTAGTAAACCACATTCCAAAGACGTCTCATACGTTTCCTATCGTTATACATGTTTTTTGCAAAAAAAATGTGACGCGAAAAAATTGAATTTTCTAATTTCTTTGTAGAAAAAAAATGCGAGAAACTGATATAAATTTACAAAAATAGATAAACCTCTACTTCTGGCAATTTTGAGCGTTGCACTTTATCAGCGTTAATATAAATGTATTCCATTTGATTAATTTATTCATTTCAGAAGCCTATAATTTGCGCATTTTTATTAGTGATAATTTTTTTCCTCTTACAAATAGTCGAGTTACGTAATTTAAATAATAATATATGTATATAATTATAAGAGAATATTTTTTAAAAACATTACATTATACTATACATGTTTGCATACATTTTAAATGTGTTTTCATTTTAATTTTATCTCTTTTATTATTTTTGTAGTTTTCAATGATGATTTCAGTGTCTTGATTTTCTTCTCTGAAAAAAAATGATTTGTTGAAACAGTTAAAAATGATATCATTTAAAACTGTAATACAATCTGATAAGAAGAGCATATCCATGATAATATCCATGACTATATATTATTGTTTTAAGCTTTCAAAATTAAAAACTACTTGAAAACAAAATGTTTTGAATAGTAGTGTTTCCAAGGTGAAATAGAGAGCGCGTTTGATGGCTTAATTGTTACGGTTGGAAAAAGAGCTGGCAGCCACTTCCGCGCTTGGTGTTCACCGCGAATGACAATCTATTTCCTCCTTCGTGCGTTCGCACGATAAAGCACTCTCGATAGAATTGCTCGATGTTTCGTGCGGCTTGCTACGAGCTACGAGCTGGTGTGCTACCTAAGCGGAGCCTACCATCTGCGCTCTACACGCATACCGGAGGCCTCGTTCGCTCGGCTTAGTAACGCCGTCGTCCCTTTTCATATCCGCGTTAACCTCCGCGCGCCGTTCGGTTAATTGATCCGGAATACCACTCGAGCCTCTTCTTAAGCTTCTCCGCCATTCCGCCTCTGCCCCTCGCCATCGGCCGGTCATCATCTCGGTCTGAAACCAAGCTGCCGGTCGGTCCTCCTTTGACTCGCGGGGAGCGGAATTTCTATATACGTTCTATGGCGGCCCTTTCGCAATCTCTATGGTTATTTCCATAGAGATTATCGCTAGCGTGTCGCGATTTATCGACGTTTCGATCAGGGAGTGGAAAAAAATGCCTGGTAAATATCCAACTTGGCTACTTGCATGCGGTGGCGCGATGACATTCGAGTGCTAAGAATGTTCAGGCGAAACTCGATTCTCATTGTATCGAGGGTTTATTTGAAAGAGATCCATCATCGTCTTTTGAGGAGCAAGGGTACTTAAAACCAGCGCGAAGCAGCTGGTTAAATGGCCGTTTCCGCGGACTTGAAAATCATCTTGCCCCAGCGATGCACGACGACGCGAGAACGGACATTAAATAGGCGGTTCGGCGACTTAAAGACGAGTTTGCGGAAAATCGGAGTAGAGCGAGGGCGGTTATTACTTAATTCTAAAGGGGAGCCTTTAACATTACGTACGATTAACCGGCCGCTCGCAATCAGCGATCCGCGGGGATCGATCTCTCGCGGATCGCGCGGGATCAATGTAGAGGATCAATGTCGGGTACCTGCGTGCGCAACATTGCTCACATCCCGGTGTATCGTGTGTGGTAATCCCGGGTATACGCCTAACTACGTGATGCTGTGAGTGCCAGAGAGACCGGCCCCGGCCAGACCGATCTGCTTAGCGCGATGCAGGGCCGCTCTCTCTCTATGACCGGTCTATAAATCTAGTAAATCTTAAAACGATGGCTGTTTTATCGAGCAACAAACAGGTTACTAATGCGCCACGCTCCAATCACGAGCTCGCGTGACGCTCCGAGTAATGCTGCCATGGGGCGAGTACTTCCCTCTCTCGTTTTCTCGCTCTCCTTTTATTTCGGTCCACTATCTCATGCTCGCGTCGCGCTTTTCCGAGCGATCTGTGATAGCCTAAAGGTTAATTCACAATTCGCCGTCACAATTAGTTTCCGCCTTGAGAACAATTTTACAAGTACATTTCAAACGCAAACTCTTGAAAAAGCATTTAAACATATTTTATATACGCATATAACGCTTTATTCGAATAAAATATAACATTATTTGTAAAATTTAATTTTTTTCTCCTGATGATGTGATATAAATATACACAAGATATTTATGTGAAATTCAATAATTAAAAATAATTAATTAAAACGATACATAAAATAGTTTCAAATGACTTACATGTCAGATGTTTCTTTTTATTCGAAATAATAATTAAAGAGCATATTTTAGAAGTATACCATTATTTATTTAATACTAAAACAGTTAACGTAATTAAGCAAGATACGAAAAAAATTAATCTATCGGGACGTAGGGTTTGTAAGAGACAGAAATAAATAGAACCATAATTTTATTGGTCGTGTTTCGACGCTAAAATACCATAAAATACTGATGCACTTAATGTTTGCTGTTCCACCCGGTGAGAGGAATTTTTCCAAGACCGCGCTTGCACGCGGAAGCATGCGACGCGCGTATTACAATGTCGCAAAAAGCGGCGCACGACACGCGCCGCATCGGCGTACGCCATGTAAGAAGCGTTAAAGAATTCCGCATATATCTGTGTAATCGTGGCCACTCGGCGCATCTGGTCACATTTCGACGTTGTACCGGAAGAGCGCATAAGAGCCTTAAATCAATTTCAAGGCAATCCGTGCAATTTCCAAGGCGTCTGTGTGCGTGCGTCATTATTGCGTATCGAAGATATTGCGGATGTCGAGGAAGGATAGTATCTCGATTATTACATGTGTCTATATCTGCACACTTAAATATTTAAACTCTCGAGACATATAAGTATCTACAACGTTTCTATTGTATTTCGAAAAAAACAGCCGATACATATAAAATACACCATTGAATCTTGAACGCGTGACGTTTCATCTTTGTGTCTTACTCCGTGCGAGCGTGAATTAGCCTTAAGCTCCGGCGAGAGCTACCAGCCGAGATCGCGGTCACGTAATTTATTTAAGAAACGACAGGCGCGTTGTCTCTCCAGCGTCGGTGTACTTCCTGTTTATCACGGAACGCGTGCACGGAGGCGCGCTATTAATTCTCGTGATAAATCACGCCTCTGTGCGCGATTAAGGAGAATTAATAATTGGGATGATGATTATATGCGCACCCGTGAGACGGTCGCTGCTCAATTTTTTTCTTCGAGTCGCAATATTATTTTGATAGCGATCGCTGACATTATATATATATATATATATATATATATAAATATCAGATTGTGTGTGTGTGTGTGTATTGATATTTATTAATATTTTTTAAATTTTCTTGCCGCGTTCTTGGATAAAAGTTGTGGACTAGATGTTAAGGGAAAATTTAACGATGAGAAGTATCAAACGTGACGTAAAGTGCATTCGTTACGAACAATTAGGGGACCTCGACTGTAACAAATTTCAAGTACGCTCTCCGGAAAGTATACCGTGGACGATCTCTGTGTTCCGTAAATAAGTTATTAAAGCGTTCCGGAAAGGATAAAGCCGTCCCTCGTTCGCTTTTCCCTCTTCTCTGTCGCCCGGTTTGCGATCGTTAACAAACCAGAACGCGTCGTATTGTCGTAAATTGTTCGAAAATGCATCATCCCGCGAAGTAGAAAGCATGGCAAAAGCGAAAATCCGACGACCGGCGCGGCGGTACCGACCGAGTTTCCAGGCTTGCTTTCCGACCGAAACCTATTCGCTCGCATTGATCGGCAATAGTATGAAGATCACTTCCGGATCGGAGATGTAATAAAAGACGGGCAAAAATCGACTTTGGAAAGTCGCGGAATCCCCGGGCAATCTGTCGTATTTTGTCGTCGACCGAAACCGCAAAGCCTCCTCGAAGAAATGTCGTGAAAGTACGTCTCGATTTAGTTTCGTCCAACTGTGTCCATAATAGAATCGCTCTTCCGGATTGAAGTCAATTTTCAGATACTAATAAAATGCCTGATAGTTTTTAATTCTATACTCGTATATAATTTTTATTTCCCTCACGCTCACGCTCTTTCATTCTTAAATCGAAAGTTTCGTCCGATTAATGGAAATATTCGAGAAATGATATGGAGAAAAAAAGATGTTTTAATAAAGGCCGCTTTTTAATAAGAACGTTGGCAATATATATTCGCGCTACCAACTAGACAGGAGGTTACCTTCGGGAGGTTTAGAAACAGTTGACCGGACGTGGATAATGGCTGGCGTGGCCACAGCTGAGTACGCCGACCCATCCTCCTTACTGTGGCACGCGGGTGTGCAATAAGCGGGATTGCGGTTTTAGGATGATAGGCTGTCACGCCGCGTCGCAAATTATTTCGGTGGAAGGCATAACGTTCCTTCGTTCTCTCCGGATTATACGAGGAAGCACGGCACGAAAATACCTTTCCCCCTCTTTTTTTCTCCCCGGATCCCCATTCAAGAAATTCTGTAAAATGTCAAGAATTAATTAAAGGGAAAGTGCAGACGACGGAGATTGACTCTAAGCAATCGGAGCGTGACGCGATACGAATTTACGCGATTCTATGCGAATCTTCGCGTTTAATTCCGCAGTAAACGGTTAATATTGATAAATTTGCAATAAAACTCTTTACGTCTCGGTACATCGCGCCGAAACGTGAGAAACTGTAGCGCAACATTTCGAAATCTGGTTGCACTTAAAAACAGCTATGGATAACGGATATAAATATAAGAGTGACAACGGGCTTTGCATAATAGGAGGAGACCGATTTTAGCGATGGCTAACAATAGTCGGATGCATGCGTATTTCGCTATGGCTCGTTGATTCCACGCGTGCTATGCGCGTTCACGGCTCCTTAACAGCTGCCAACGATCGTTGCTATTACGCGTCGTTATCACTATGTAGCCTGTTCTATCGCGATACTCGATTCTATTTTGCCGACGAAGATAAATCTTATCAAATATTATGTCTCGTTGAACGTGAAATATACGTACAATATTATCTATTAACCCTTTGAATCACAGCGGGTCATTCAGAGACCCACCTTTTTTTTCCTAGTTTTTTATTGTTTTAACTACTTTTTTATCAACAAATACCAGATTTTTTGTTTCTACAGAATCTCTAGAATATCAATAAGTGTAAAAAAAATATGAACAGTCATTAATTGTTAATTGCAAAAATACCATATATAAACAAACAGTCAAAAATTATAGTACTTTTTTACGAAAAAATGCATTTTCTACTAATCTATTGTGACAATAAATACGGCAATTTTTTTGTAATCTTAGTACACTCTAAAGTATTTTTCAGAATTTTTTTAGAATTTTCCACCGTGTTGTTTTTGTTAAATTCTCCTTTTTTTGATCAAAAATATATAAAAAACATTATTTTCTTTTCTAAATTGAAAGTAATAGTTGTATTCTTTTTTAAATTTTTTTCTCTGAAGGTTTTTTTAGATCGCAGAATCTGAATCTAAAGGAAAAAAAATTTAATTTTCAAAATTTAATATAGGGATCCAATATGGCGGAAGTAAAATTTTGAAAATTTCGTCTGCCATATTGGATCCGCCATCTTGAATTTTGAAAATCTGATAACGGATTCGTAATCAGCGACCCCAAAAACCCTTATATACCAAATTTGATAAAATACTGACAATTAGAAAAATTCGTGACTCAAAGGGTTAAGAGCAGGCATGTCAAACTTGTATGATATTACGCCACATGATCTATTTTGTATTAAGTTGAGGGCCGCATGTTTTCATTGTTCAAAAAATAAATAAAATATGATTTTTATAATTATTGTATTATGTATTTATTAAACTCAATGTATTGTATATTATACATTATACTATTATACATACATAGTCGTTTTATATTTAATTATTTTTTAAACTAAAAATCTTTTACGATTTTTCATAAAAAGAAAAAAAAATAGAAACTATAATAAAAAATATTCTACATTTTCCAAGCACTAAATTAAAAATTATTGAAATGCAAAATTTAAACTAAAGTGCATACAAATAAAAATAAAATTTACTTCAAAATAATTAATTAATATTTTTTTCAAAAAATTGTCAAGAAGTCTCGGCGTGCCGCAACCTTTATATTGGCGGGCCACGTGTTTGACATGCCTGGTTAAGAGAAAAGTGTACTTAGAATCGATCGTTTTCGTTAATAAAGTGACAGACTTGCAAGAATTTTTTCATAAATCTCGAATAAAAGCGAATAATTGTCGACGTCAGAGCTGCCATGTGTCAAACGATGAGATTCACTCAGAAAAATGAGAGAGATAACTTTTCTTAATCAAGCGAAAGCTCTTTCTATTAACCAGAAACTGTAATTTAACAAGATTATATTCTCGATGGAACGAAGAGAATGTTTTTTCAAGTAATATATATATATACATATATGCACAATTGCGTGTACTATCCAATAAATAATGCAGCTGGAAAGTTTATCGAGATAAGCTTACGATGGGATAAATATCTGAGAGACGGAGAACAATAACTCTGCATTAAGGCGAGCCCTGTCGCGCTTCACTCCCGGAAGTTGGCGGCTACTCTCGGGAAATTAAATGAAAACGTCAATGAACAACTAGATATTCTCTGTAATATCGGTTTTACGATATGCGTTCACAGTAGAAAAATTTGTAATTTCTTATGGAAAGGTATATCGCTGCTACTCGTTAATAATCCCGAATCCTTCAATTAACACGTTGCGAGACTTTGTATAATTTGAACGTGAAATTTCCCATATGATAAGCACCTGTTCGCGGATCAATGAGTCGCATATTCAATATGTCTATGATTTTAGACATTATGAAATTGAATCAAACTTGCGTACGCGATTTATATACGCGACTTTTTTGATATTAATAAAATATCACCGTTGTGGAATAATTATTGGACACACGTGTTGATTATAGGAAATTATAGGAGAAAACTGGTATCCGATAAAATTGCATTATGGTATCCTTTGGTTTGTGTACAGACCCGCGACACGTGATTTGTATACAACATCGTGCAGATACAGCCATTGGCAAATTTATTAGGCATCCTTAAATTTTCCGTATTTCTTAATGTATAAATACTAAAAAAAAATTAAAAAATTTTTAAAAACTATCGATAGCATTTTAAAGCTGAAATTTCAAGCTGTAAAATGTTTCTTTAATTTTTCGGTTGCGATAATTTTTCACCTTAAATTACCGGTAGCAACTTTAATGCGTTATCAGTATATTAAAAAATTTTTGTATTTTCCTTGTTCTGTGTTTTAAAAAAGAACAATGTTTTGTTTCTTAAAATTTTATTGTATTTTTGACACTCTGCAGCTCGATAAAAAAATTTCTCTCAAAAAATTTAAGTCGTTCCATAAACTATAACATTTTACCTATAAAATGCTTTTTTTTAAACTTTCCTATAATTTGTTTTGACCGAGATACATAATTTTGAAACTAAATCTGTATTTTTCAGACATGTCGATACTAGGCGAAAAATGATTGCAAACGAAAAATAAGAAAAACATTTTATAGCTTGAAATTTCAGCTTTAAAGTGCCATCAATAGTTTTTTAAAATTTTTTAATCTTTTTAGTATTTATATACTAAGGAATACGGAAAATTTAGGGATGCCTAATAAACTTGCCAATGACTGTATACGTAAAACAGTCGTAGCGTGGAACGTTTTATGGCGTTTAATAACTATTGAGAGCCATTCAAGCCATCCCCTGTCATCGCTGTCCTGAAATATCTAACATAAGTGCAAGTGGAGAAGAATATAATTAGCACATAATATGATATAATTTCCGAGCTAAACGACTCGCATCGATTTTTGGAAAAGAGCGAAATACGACGTAGTATTCGTCAATTCGGGCTGCAGGAATATTAATGGAAAAATTCGCGCCGACGGATTTTATAGCACGCGAGGTGGAGAGAATTAGCAAAGTTTCATGCGTGCGCGAAGATGTGCATGTGGCGAGCCTGCGGCCCCATTTCTTCTTCTCAGAATCAGAATTCTCTACCTGTGTGTAATCACGATAGCGGTGCAGGTTAGGTTAGAACAGAAGACAATTTCGCTAAGAGAAGGGATTAGGGAAACGTGTTAAGGGAGTAGCGTATTCGGCCATTATTAGCCACCTTGAAGTTCACATTGTTGGCACTACAATACTTTGACGAGTATCTGGCAGACAGTAATAACAACAAGATGAAAGATGAAACAACGGCCGAATTTGTCCTAATAACTTCACACACCTTGACATAGAAAATGCCACGGTCGTAAAAAAGAACGGTGGCAGGAACCGACATCCGCGGCTGGACGTAAAAAAAGTCGTGAAAATAAAAACCAGGTGTAATTATGTTTACGAGTCGCGGCTGCGACAATATAACTGCAGGAAGAAGGCGAAGAGGATACAACGTCAGAGAGGAGCTGTCAAGCAGGAGAACAGAGGAGGAGGATGAGGAGAAGGAGGGAGGACAATACAGGTGGTGTCGTCGTGGCTATAAGACTAGGAATGACGGCCGCGTGTATGTGAAAATTTCATAGTCGCCGAATGACGTTCAGTTTTCTCGGTAATTCCATGAATAAACTTGCTCGGTGCAAAGTATATAACGTAATCGCGTTCGTACTACTGTTGGTCTGCTCACGTATTATCTCTACAAGAGATCTGAAATAGAATTTTTTTTTAGCTGGAAAAAATATATGTATATGTTTTATTTTATTATTTTCTAAAAATTAATTATAAATATATTGTATTTGTATATATATATATAATTAATTTTTACATAAAATCAGCGCATAAAATCAAGATCTCTAGTAAGTGACGACGATCGACGATAAAATTGTGTAATAAAAATAGATAACGGCAAATTTATATATCGGCAAAATACCAATCGTTATCTTAAATGGAATAAGCGCGGAAATTTTACCGATTAATTAGAAGAAACGGAATTATAAATATACAGAGCGCGAATGTATGTGCCGTATTACTTTACGTTTTGCGACGCAAGAAGGCTGAACGGACTGTGCGATTTCATTTCTCATTATTGCGCGCAGTTAATTATTAATCGATTCTTGTATCGCTACAGTTGGCGATCAAACAATGTGGTACGACCCTGAACGGAAAGCCTTCGCAGGCAAACTACGATCCTAATCGTTTCATCGTTAGAAATAATTCTTGCGACGTATACGCGGCTTCCGCTTCAGTCTTGCTTCCTGCTCGAGGCTGGAAATGGCGTGATCCTTCGGAAAGGATCGAAGCGAGAAACGAGCGAGTCTATCGATAGTTTATTCATCGCGATTTTTTCTTTCCTTTGTGTCGATTAGATCGCTACAAGTTGAAAGCTATAGATAGTTCACGCTCGCGTGAAGCGAATACGTTCAACGAGATAATGAGAGATTTGCATTTGCTGTTTGAATTTGCAGGTCGTTTGCAAATCGCACACAGGCATAAATTATATCGTTAAATAAGTTATATAGATATTCTTACGTAGGGTCTGTATCTCGATTACGTTATGTAATCTCCGTATAATAATCGCAGCGGGATGTTTGCAAAAATTCACGGTATGGAAAATCTGGCGATCGATCTGACACAACTCGTTATTTGCGATCGTCCCGCTGACGTCTTTGATCGATTCGAGCCTCCTTGGTTGGAAATCGCGACGAAGCCACGTATCTCGCCATCCTTTCTGTGGTATCATCAACGTCCACTTTTCGCGACAGAAGCGAGAGATATCCTCGGATCGCTCGAGTGCGCGAGATTGTGGGCGGATATGAAATGTATTCGCGTCATCGCCGGGCTCGCATCGATCCTCTCGTCGATCCTGCGATCAATCTTTCCTCCGTCGTAGGTACTCATTGAACGGCTACCATATCGCCGATGCAACCTCGGCTTCCTATACTTTGATCCCTATTTATGAGACGAGAAACACGACGAGAGGAAGAGGAACGGGAACGAAGAGTGATTCTAAACGGCGATTATCGTCCGGTCGGGCGGATCGATAGATCCCGTCATATCGCGAAATTCGCATCATATGATGCATCCACAACGTCGAAATTCTGCGAGTACGTTCATTTGCGATACTCATCTCGCTCGTCGAATTCTGCTCTCGTGACATTCTAAGATCTGACGCGCTGATCCTTTTGCGTAGCTATCTAATCTAAGCGCCAAACTGCGTTAGCAAAACATAGTGGTAGCCACGTTTCAAATGCACGTTATTGAGAGTAATCATTTAAATAGTTTTGCTTGTAAATAAAATATTATTTGAGAATTATCATTTTGTATGAATGTGAAAAATATTTGAGGTGCACTAATAAAAATTATTAAAATAGTAGTTTTAGAAGAAAACTGTCAGAAATTCGTTCGAAATAATTATTTGAAGATTCCAAACTTGCATTGATTACAATTATTATTTCTTGTAATATTTTATTTTCATTTTAAATATTATGTATAGTAAAAAAGCAATTATTTAAATACAAAGAGAGAAAAGTGAAAAAAAAAGAAATACTCATTTATTTTTCAAAAGTAACTAGTTTAGCTTTTCAATGCTAATTTAGAAAAATAACCAAGTTTTAATGAAATTTAATGAAACATGAAAATTGGATTTGAAAAAATCTAAGAGAAAATGAAAAGAATGTGAAAATAATTTTTTTTTAATTTATTGTTTAATATAATGAAATTATTTGATTTTTGTCGTTCTAACGAGAAATATACATATATTTAAAAAGCTTATTTCATAAAAAAAATTATATATTTTAAATAATACTTAAAACATAAATGAATGTTTATTTTATATTAGTTATTAAATTAACGAGGCTAAAGAGAAAAAATCGGAATATTTATTATTGTATATACATATTTAAAATAAACAATAAGAAAAAAATTATAGGCACACTACTTCTTATACATAATATCGAAAAATAAAAAATGACATATTAAAAGAAGTTATCGTCGGGTTAATTGTGTTTCAAATAAGATTAGACGTTTAATATATAAACGGCCAAGGTAGATACGACGCGTGCACGATGAAGAATATTATTTTCTCGAACACTGCCGCAGCTTATCGTGAACAGAGGAATATGGGCGAGTAAACGCGCGATTTACCATTCCCGTCCGGACGAATACCGGCGTTGTAACAGGTGGAGAGGGAGCGAGAGAGAGAAAGAGGAAGAGAGAGAGAGAGAGAGAGAGAGCAGATCCGCGGGGCGCCGGGTTTGGACCGACGTGTACACGTACTTTATGTGTATATACCTAAGTCCTAGTCCAAGGGATTCAAATTGCCCTTCAATCCGCTAGTGCCTCGCTGCACTTGGACTGAGGGCACTTAGGCGGCCCGCAGTCGGCTGAATCATGTTTCACGATCCCTCTTTACTGTCGGTACTCAGGCTCTTAACACTGTTCTCTAAATGGCGCTTCGCCGGCAAATCGATTCCACCTTCCACCCTCTCCCTTTCGAATAGATATCGAGAATGAGAGAAAGAGAGAGGGAGAGAGAGAGAGAGAGAGAGAGAGAAATGGACATCGTGCTCTCAAGTCGAATGACGATATTAATCCAGCAAGTAGGTACTAGTAGAATATGTTCCTGCGATTCGATCGAACTCTAACGTGTCAATCGATAAGAATGATTATGCATGCTTTTGATCAATCCGTTAAACTTCAAATACTTCCATTTGTTTGTGCGTCCTTCCTCGTATCAACGCGGCGATTCGATCTCTACGTAGATTCGATCAATGTAAACCGATCATTCAATCTCGAAATGGAATCACGGGATGATATTAATTCCAGCAGTACCACACGATCAACTTTGGACGCAACATCGATAAGAATCATTCTGTCAATTTTCAATCATTCTGCTCGAATCTTAAAAGATTTTCAATACGAGCGATGATCAGAAACCAGGTGATACATTTATTTAGCTTCGCGGTTCCAGAACAGGAAATAAGATGGTGGATTATAAGGCTTTAATATTCGCGACAATAGAATTTTCCGTCTAAGAAGTAATTATTATTGTTTTATCATGGCGGAAAACCGATAACAAAGATTTTGCGACAATCAAAGAACCGATGGCAAAAAGAGGAGAAAAAAAGCTGCGCCAGACACGGGGGTGGGAGATAGAAAAAGGGGGAAAAAAATTTGTTCCTCGGTAGAGACATTTCGATTCTGTGAATGGATCCTTCGATTGTCTCGCGTCCTTTTCTGCGGTCGCAGCCGCCGGATATTGCTTATTGTAATATCAAGACTTTTATCGGACCTCATGGGAACTCTTTCAGATTGATCGAATCATTTTCGTGTCAATTTTGATTTTGTTTTGTCGTTCTCACGAAAGGAAGAGAATCAACGCGATCGCAAAATTTTTTCCTTCAATATTTACTGCAAAATTATATTAACCCTTTGAGTCACAGCGGGTCACCCAGAGACCTACCTTTTTTTTCCTAGTTTTTTCCTAGTTTTGTTTTAACTACTTTTACTTATCAACAAATACCAGATTTTTTGTTTCTACAGAGCCTCTAGAACATCAATAAGTGTAAAAAAAATATGAACAGTCATTAATTGTTAATTGCAAAAATACCATATATAAGCAAACAGTCAAAATTAGTACTTTTTTTACGAAAAAATGCATTTTCTACTAACCTATTATGACAATAAATACAGCAATTTTTTTATAATCTTAGTACACTCTAAAATATTTTTCAGAATTTTTTTTAGAATTTTCCACCGTGTTGTTTTTGTTAAATCCTTCTTTTTTGATAAAAAATATATAAAAAACAATATTTTCTGTTCTAAATTGAAAGTAACAGTTGTATTCTTTTTTAAATTTTTTTCTTTGAAGGTTTTTTTAGATCGCAGAATCTGAATATAAAGGAAAAAAAATTTAATTTCCAAAATTTAATATAGGGATCCAATATGGCGGAAGTAAAACTTTGAAAAAAAAGAAAAATTTTCCGCCATCTTGAATTATGAAAATTTGACAACAGATTCGTAATTAGCGACCCCAAAAACCCTTATATACCAAATTTTATAAAATATTAATAATTAGAAAAATTTGTGACTCAAAGGGTTAATAGAAATACCACTTATTTACCTTTATCAATTTTATGAGCTAATAATCGCATATAAACGTAAACAAATTTGAAATATACATATTGCATTATACCTCAGTTAATTATCTATTATTGCGAGATCGATGGGTATAATCTCAGAGATGTTTTCCACTCAAGATTCGCGTTGTAGCGTTATAGCGTTATAACGTTAGAAGAAAACTATAGTAGATAGAGCGAATGGTAGGTGGACGACGAAGAGAAGGAGGAGAAAGAGAGGGAGTGGTTATCTTCTCTCGTACTTCGAAGATCTCGTTTAGATCGGAATCGGATACTCACGGCGGAGACGTCTAAATCGGCACGCGGAAGAGACCAACGACCGACTTGGTCGGAAGAGAGGAAGGAGAGGATGAAAAGGAAGAGGATGGATGGATGGAGAAATGGAAAAAAAAGGCTGCAACTCCTTGCGTGACTACGTTCGAACGGCCGACACGTAGCTGCACTACGTCGAAGCCTGTCCGTGTTTATCAGCCATCACCCTCGGCGAGTCGCACCGGCGCGGCGCGGCGGAAACGTGGACGAGCCGCGGCCGTTTGACCCTTCCGATTCGGGAGGAAAAGACGATTCGTCTTTCTATCGTAACCAGCTGGCGGATACCAATTGAAATCGAAAAGTCAAATAGTTATCGAGCCGATTAACCGCTTAATTATCGGCAAGTAATATGTTTAAATTGATTCTGGCCCGAGAAAAGTTACGTAAGCGTCTTTACGTAATTATAACTCCATGGCACGACCGGTAGCCGCTTTCTTAGGACTATAAGAAGATCGATATGCTTATCGCGCGAAATATCTGTTTCCGCAAGAATTATAAATTTGCAAATACCCGACTCGTTAAGTTTAATCTTCGGCACGGGAAGAATAAGATAGATGACGCAATCCGTATAAAACTTCCACGGAGAAGGACACTCGGCACAATAAAAATTCTTGTGGAAAGAGATGAAAGACTTTCTCGAAATTCAATGTGTAACGATGGGAATTTGTCCGAGGAGACTGACGGCAACAACACCTCGCTCGAAGACGGAATGTGAGGAGAAAGATAAAGAAGGTAGAAGAAGTGTCGCAGATTAACACTTACTTATAGTACTTCGCTGAAGACAGCTGGCAGCGACGAGTAACGAGAGATATACTATTACCAGGTTCCCGGTATTCTTCGATTAATTGGCCGGTACAGTTAAGGAATAGGTAGAGAAAAGAGAAAGAGGGAATTCTCTGATCGCTCGAGGCCCTTTCGCGATTAATTTATCGCGGTGACTACGGTGGACTGTGTCAACGGTTGTCTCGTCTCCGCGATCACGACACAAATAAAGACTTTTTGTTGACTCGTCCGCGATGCGTACAAGCAGGTGGAAAAACGTTACCTTTAATGTCTGTTAATTAATACTCTCGAGAATTCCTACTTGCCGTCGCGGGAAAAAGATTCTGTTACATAGAACACGCGTTACGGCAATTTGTCTGAGACGAAAGTTACACTCGTGAGTCGACATTATATATATATATATATATATATATATATATATATTTCTATCCTTCAATTTATACGCGTTGGACGCGTGATTCAGAAACGGTTTCTTGCATTTGTGCTGTTCACAGATACGATAAAAAATTGACCGCATTTGCATCGATCGTGTTGGCGGCTAACGTTGAAACTGTGATATTTCATTCTTTCCATGCTTATTTATAGTTGCTGATGACGCAAATAAGATTAACGAACACACCTTATAGAAACGAAATAATTTCGGCAGCGCGTTAGCATAAATTAACATAATGTTATCATGAGTTAGATCACTGACAAAGATGGTCAAAATAATAGTAATCGAAATAAGAAATATTATATTATAAATTGTTAATGTGAAATAATAATTCATCTATTTATATAATTAAAATTCTATGTATTTATATGACTACAATTCTATTTCTACTTTATTCTATAATTCTATATATAGTTAAAATTATATTCTTAATTATTTAGTCAATATTATTTAAATATTTGAGAAAGTATACAAGAAATGATAGGTAATCGAAATAATCGACGTTTAAAAGTTTTACGTTATTTTTTAAATAGGAATTTCTGATATTTTAAAAAATTTTTATTATTAGAGCTAATAATTTCAATTATACTTTTTTTTTTTATTAAATAGTAAACTATTTTTTTTAAACATTACTTTAACTAGTTTGTATTTTTTAATGTATCCATTATATTTAGAAAGTGGATAATTTCCACACGAGTGATCTTAGCTCTTAATCGGCACTCTATTCGCACCTCCGCTGAGTCATTCGACGTGATGTCACTTATGTCACGGCTATCGACATAACGATACGATCTTACCGCAGCAAATGTCTTTTGTACGCGAACCTGCAGATATAAAACGATATAAGTAATCAAATATATTAAACTATTTCAAATATCTTCCGCATATATATTTCTTGTTAATCCTCACTCCTCTTATTAGCCGTCGAGAGAGCCCGAAGAAGATACGTGGACTTGTTATATCTTTGCCGTGTCGTTTCTTCCATCCTTCCAACGACAAGTGTTTCGCTCGCCTGTCGAGGATAGGTAACCCCGGGGACCTTAGCGCGATAGTTAGAAGTTGCAACTTCCACTTTCTTGCTGTTCCTGTTCTCCTTGCCTTTCGCAGCTTCAGAAACGGACGGGTATCGCGTTACTTGGCAATTTCCTGGTGTCTGGAGCACGCACGTGGACCAAGCGGATGATTCCTTGGGAGGGGCACGCACTTAACTGCACGGATGCAACGGTTGTTTCGTTGCTAGATGCTTCGTTTTTGGCTCGCGCACACGCACGCATACGCACACGTGTATACGTGTATACACGTGTGCGCGCATATCTGACCCTGCCCGCTTCTTGCCATCTCGATCTACCCGTCTCTCTCGCCTCGTTAGGCAAAAAGCAATGCATTGCGGTAGATATACCGGAAAGTGTTGCTCGCGATATTCTTGTACCTTATCATGGCAATTAAAATGAGAATCCTACCGTTCTTTCTACAAGACATACGAGTATCAATTACGAATAGGCGTCGCGGGTCGCGGGTTAATACGTGAGCTAATTTTAATCGGAATTTTATCTGCAATTTTAGAATAGCCGGCGCAAATGTATCGCGCATCGCTCCGCTTAAATAGGGAGTTTGCATTTAAAAAAATACATTTTTTTATACATGTAATTTAAATATATATTATTATAAATTTATTTATAAGAAAATTTTTAATTTTAATCAATAGAAAGGTATTAAAAACGTAAATTAAAATTTAATCAAATTTAAATTGTGAGAAAACGATTTTGATTGGTTGGAGTGCGTGACGTTACAGTGCAATAGATTCAAACGTTTGTTTTCTGTATTCTATATTGCGATATTCGGTCATTCTTGATCTCGAGGTACAAAGAAAAACAATTTATTGGGTGTTTTAATTGTTGTACTTTTACATAGAAATACAACACAGGTTTTCTACGTGTTACCTTTGCCCATTTTCACAATAACTGGATATTTTAATAAATAAAAATAGTGTATTGTCACTGTATATATTGATTAGGTTTGAGGAGACGCTATTTCACGCTATTTAGCGCTATTAGCGTTTCCCCGAATGCAGATATTGCACTGTGACATCACATCGCGTTCGGGAGGACTCGGTCGTTTCCGGATCGTATTCGACAATTTCAAATAATGTAATTTTTATTATTAATTTTCTCGCTTAATTTGCATTAAAAAATTACGAAAAAAATAATTACATTTAAAACTATATATAAATTATAAAATGCAATTGTTTTTCAAAATCATGCAAACTCCCTATTGCCTTACCATCAAATATTATTTCTACGAGATTTCTCTCTCTCTCTCTCTCTCTCTCTCTCTCTCTCTCTCTTTCTCTCTCTCTCTTTCTTCGAGATAAATTAAATAATTAAAATATTCCAATTACGGAGCCGATCGACCGAGAAATTCGATAACGGCATCTCGTCCCCACGATTATTTTATATTCAACAGCTTCTCTCTATTACGTGTATCTACTTTTTTTTGTAAAATCGAAATCGTAGCCGTGTAATATCGTTGTTACGACACGTAGAATGGATTTCGAAGACCTTGAAAAGACCGATCAGTTATCGGCCCCGAGAGAGAGAGAGAGAGAGAGAGAGAGAGAGAGAGAGAGAGAGAGAGAGAGAGAGAAGGCAACGTAAGCCATGACGATGCTTTATTTCTCAACACCGTTGCGAAGAGGTAGCGGATATATCGCGTTAGTCGAGTAATTTCCCAAGTGTCCGGCATGCATCACCGCGGGAGAGACGAGGTCAAGAAAACATCTCGTGGCGTATGTACATAAATCCGACGATTGTTCCGTGAAATAATTGACTGCGCTCTCTCTCTCTCTCTCTCTCTCTCTCTCTCTCTCTCTCTCTCTCTCTCTCTCTCTCTCTCTCTCTCTCTCTCTCTCTCTCTCTCTCTCTCTCTCTCTCTCTCTCTCTCTCTCTCTCTCTCTCTCTCTCTCTCTCTCTCTCTCTCTCTCTCTCTCTCTCTCTCTCTCTCTCTCTCTCTCTCTCTCTCTCTCTCTCTCTCTCTCTCTCTCTCTCTCTCTCTCTCTCTCTCTCTCTCTCTCTCTCTCTCTCTCTCTCTCTCTCTCTCTCTCTCTCTCTCTCTCTCTCTCTCTCTCGCTTTCTCTCTCTCTCTCTCTCTCTCTCTCTCTCTCTCTCTCTCTCTCTCTCTCTCTCTCGCTCTCTCTCTCTCTCTCGCTCTCTCTCTCTCTCTCTCTCTCTCTCTCTCTCTCTCTCTCTCTCTCTCTCTCTCTCTCTCTCTCTCTCTCTCTCTCTCTCTCTCTCTCTCTCTCTCTCTCTCTCTCTCTCTCTCTTATTCTCTTTTGCTCGATGAATTTTGAATTATCGAGAAAGAGCAGATTTCATTCCAAATCGACTTCTGATTATCAACATTTTAAGAATTTAGTTTGAATAAAATTTTTTTTTAATTTAAAATAAAATTTATAAAACTTGACAAACTTAAATCTCTAAAAAATCAGAGGATTTTTCATTTAAATCAGCGATTTATATGTGTGTAATATTAAAGAAATAAGAAAAATTGTCCAAATCCTGCTACTTATACTTTTACTCTCTTGCGGACAACTTTTATCCGTGGGAGACACGCGGCCGGATCGAATCGAACAATAATCGGCGTATATAAACTCCGCGTCTCGAGCGTGTAAACTAGATAATATAACCAGGTTCTCTCAATCATGTGGAGTGCCGCCGGACGTGTATACGTAATGCGTGAAGTCGCTGCCAGATTACGGCACGCAACAAAAGTTATAAGCGAGCATAACGACGCATACTGGTCTGCCCCTTTAATAGTCGAGTAAATAAAACCGTATTGCAATTTTTCGCGCAACTGTCATATGGTCTCGGCGCGAAACCAAAGATATAATATCAAAGATATATCGCGTTTTAATAACTCTCATTCTAAGTTTTTATGCTAGGAAATAGTTATATTTGATCTTACAATACTCTGAAAAATCATTACACGTTGTTGAACGATGTGGAAATGTATTACACGTGCTTCAAGAGCCGAGTCATTAATCTGGCATGAATAGTGTATAGTATATTCCTGCGAATAGTTACTAGGAGTTGGATATAAATTATTTGCGCGCGGATGAAATTACTTAATCTACGCGTAAGTCGATGAATGTTACATTGGCAAAAAGCCAACGCGATCTGCCTTTCCGCTGATCCGGATGACCCCGTCGATGAACATACCTTTGGTACTCCCGTCCCTTGTCATTAACATCCGCCAAGCTCCTTCATCTATTTAGAATCGGACAGGCACGAAAGCACATAAATTCGTCATTGATAGTCGAATCATTTCTTGTTGGCACTGTATCCGGCAGAGAGTGCAAATTGCATCGCGTGGATAAACTTACCTAATTTACATCGTGTCGACGATGGTAGAGTTTTCGTACATAAAAGAGAAAGAGAGAGAGAGAGAGAGAGAGAAAAGCAACACTATCCAGCTATCCCTTCTCGAATATCGCGGTAGGAGAAGAAACAAAGTTGCAATGACCTCTCTTTCCGGATGACCTTACCGCGCCCGCAGTTATACGCCGTTGCTGATACGCTTCCGCCGCGTCTTTTTGCACGCCCGCGAGCAACGTGCGGGCATACATGCATACATAGGCGCGTTAGTTGGTGTGTTCCTGGTATGTATACTCTGTTCGCGGTCGGGTTCGATCGAGTTAGATAGAAGAGAGACTCGGCGAGAGTGCGTGTGGACACGTCGGAGAAGATGGAGAATATACGTAGCGCGTAGGTAGCGCATTAGTCGTCGATCGCGTTGCTCCTGTTGCCGCGCAGGATAGCGGAATGCGCGAATTCTTCGGGGAGGGAGCGAGATAGCGACGGAGATAGCGGCCGCGCGGTCGCTCGGTGCCGCTGGCCTGCACGAGTCGCTGCTGCAGGAGCGGCGACCGAGCAGATGTCGGCAGAGGTGAGGGAACTGTGGGCGTCCTTGCCCCGGGGAACAGGGACGTGCAGGGCCTCGAGGGGTACAGGTACAGCTGACCTCTTGAGCGAGATGTGCGCTTTCCGTTTCGAAAAATATTTTGAAACTCACGAGAATATATATTGGTTTTTTTTTTTTTTTTTCGATTAATAAAATTTGTTCCCATTTTGCACGCTTTATGCGTTTTTGAAAGAAAACAGTTACTTGAATATTCGTGAAAGTCTAATGAGATAAGATGTGTCTTTTGGAATGCGCGTTTATATCAGTTATATATGAGAGATATTTTTAAAGAAGTTTGAATGATTTGGAAATTACATGCATTAGTCTTATGCATCAGCGAAAGTGCGACTCATCGCTTCTTTTTATATGAGCGAGCTCTGCAGCAGGTATATCTTCCGGCAGAGAAGAGATCGGGTGAAGGAGAAAAAAAAAGAGAGAGAAAGAGAGTCGACCAGCCAGCTACCGGTTAGCCCAGGTCAGGATTGCCCGCGAGCTACAATTTGGCATTTCTCGTGGATCCTGCTGTAGTGTAATTTGCCTGGCTCTGCCCTACCGAGGAATCCGATCCATCGAAGAGGTCGATCGCTGAGATCGATGCATAGTTAGGCGGACGCGGGACACGCGATGAAGAAAACAGATAATTACATAATCGACGCTTAACGAGACACGAGTATGTCCCGTTGTTGATTTTAATAATGCAGCAGTGAGCGATTTTTTCCACGAACGCGACGTTTGCGATTGATTTAAAAATACTACCAAATAGGGAATTTGCATTAAAAAAAAAATACATTTTTTTATACATGTAATTTAAATATATATTATTATAAATTTATTTATAAGAAAATTTTTAATTTTAATCAATAGAAAGGTATGAAAAAATTAAATTAAAATTTAATAAAATTTAAATTGTGAGAAAACGATTTTGATTGGTTGGAGTGCGTGACGTCACAGTGCAATAGTTTCAAACGTTTTCTGTATTCTGTATTGCGATATTCGGTTATTCTTGATCTCGAGGTACAAAGAAAAACAATTTATTGGGTGTTTTAATTGTTGTACTTTTACATAGAGGTACAAAACAGGTTTTCTACGTGTTACCTTTGCCCATTTTCATAATAACTGGATATTTTAATAAATAAAACTAGTGTATTGTCACTGTATATATTGGTTAGGTTTGAGGAGACGCTATTTCACGCTATTTAGCGCTGTTAGCGTTTCCCCGAATGCAGATATTGTGACGTCACATTGCGTTCGGGAGGACTCGGTCGTTTCCGGATCGTAATCGACAATTTCAAATAACGTAATTTTTATTATTGATTTTCTCGCTTAATTTGCATTAAAAAATTACGAAAAAAATAATTACCTTTAAAACTGTTTATAAATTATAAAATGCAATTTTTGTTCAAAATCATGCAAACTCCCTATTGTAGAAACGATATTAGACTTCCAAGAAAATAATTTCCAAAAATATCTAATCCATAGACTTGGTATTTGCAAAAAAAAAAAAAAAAAAAAAAAAAAAAATATTTCTCGTCACGTACAACGATTCTGACGTTTACCTAAATTATCGCAAATCGTTCCGACCGCTTCGACGGGACGCGATGGAGATCTTAATGAAGCCGATGCAACGCACACGGCACTATTGCGCGCAATCTGTAATGCCGCGCGCCGATACGGCGCCCAGTGCAATTTTATTATCGACAATGTTAGACTCTCGATCCCGACGAACCTTCTTCCGGGCTTTAAGGCCGGCTGTTACGTCTGCCGCGCCTCTACGTAGCGGATGCGGCCCGTTCCCGTTTCTAGAGTCCGGTTGCCGGGGGGAGCACGTGCACGAGATATGCAATCTCTGCTCTTATCTCGTTCTCCTCTCCTCCACCGCAGCCGCGTCTGAGATTCCAAGTTGATCCCTGATCCTCCGCGCGACGATCGAGGATCATCGATCGGTGTTTCGATTGCGCGAGCTCGCGTTGTATAAGTCTTATCCAAGTGCAGCACCTGTGCGTACGATTCCGATAATCACCACTGTCAGCGTATGGTAGTCTGTCGCTCGCCGGTATCAAGCCTCGTGTCTCGTAACGGTAAAGCTAATTAATATCTCCTCTCGCTCTTCTCGCGCGGTTAATTCAGCCGGGTTACGCACGAAGCGAAATCGGTGGGATCGCCGCCGATTTTGCGAGATCGATCGACGCGTTTCACCGAGCCTCGTTCATCAACCTTGAAGATCGCTGCTCGCATATAGCGAGAGGAAAAAAGAAAGAGAGAGATGGATAGAATACGCGCTCATATTTCCTCGTTTATATTCTCCCCCGTCATATATCAGCTATATTTGTTATTCCATTCGCAAAGAGATCCGAGATAACACGAGGGTGTTGGTTCGCGTTGCACGCACGCGCGGTTATTACTGTCTCGGGCGAATTCGCGTCGCATCTCGACTCGCCTTCCGTGTCGGGTCTTCCGCATCAAATACCGGAGCGTACTCTCGTTGCCGGGAACGAGGAAGCATAAAATCGCTGATGATTTTTTATTTTATTCTATTTTTAATACAATTTTCTCACAACAACTGCTTCTATTAAAAAGAAAAATGAATTACTTTTTGTCATTTTCCTTTCATATTTACAAATCTGACCTTCAAAAGACAAACATCTTATTAAGATTTTGAGAAATTACCAATGTGTAAAAAGAACTTCTTTAACATTATTTTGGTTTGTTTATTATCACTTTAATAAAAAATTTCGCAAAACTGTGTTATGAGCAATTTTTGGGAAAATCGGAATTATAATACAGGGAAATGCGACTCTCGTTATTTTGAGTTAAAAAGATACAAGTTTTTATTATATTATCCAATTTGTTCGCGAGAACGATGTATCAATTATACCTCGATTCTCATGTTTGTAGCATTCTGTTAATGTCGCACGATTGGAGATTTCCGCTCGTGATTGCCAGACGAGACGACGATGACGGTCATTAACATCTTTGGCATAAACAACCACGGGAGAGGAAGAAATAACGAACTATTAAAAGATATTTATAAGCCGGAGATAAAAAGGTCTCTCCCTGCGTTATAGCTACTTGTGGATTCTCTTAACGAGGCATTCACGTGTTTAGCGCGACATTCCAGCTATGACAATTTTGATTCTCGATGGTGACCCATATTCGACTGTCCATTTAAGAATCATCGCGTAGTAGCTTTATTAAAGTGTTCGACTACTATTACTATCACTCGATTCTCGGCTTCGCTTTCGTGTAAAGATACAATACGCCGCGTGTGACTTGCGCCACAAAATGGAAATCAGCGTGACGTGGCAAACGACCGATTAAACGACCGTAGCAATTGGCAACGTTAGATGCCTTGGAGAGTTAACAAGCTGCGAACTAGACACGATTTCCCTCTCATGAGCAAAATAACGCGGCGAACAAAATGGCATTATTTTGTTAAGACGCAAAATTTTGTCAAAACACTTTAGTTACATTGTTCCACTTTATTTCCCGTAATCACTGAAGCCGGTAACGTATCTATCAAGATGAATTATGGAACGAAATATCGCAGAGAGTAGATCTAGAAGAAAGATTATCGTTCGAGACGATCGTTTCTCCGTCTAATTGTTTGCAATATTGCGTTGCGTTTTGAGGAAGTTTGCAGCCCAGGAAAATGTAGCCCGGGGTTCGCGATAAGAAGCGGTAACGGCTCGCGAAGGTCTCGGGATCTTAGGGACAACGGTTCTTAGAAGTGCAAGAGAGCTGTAATCGTTCCCTCCTCGTGGCAGTATACGAATCACTGTCGGCAGAAAAGTAGCAGCCCGCGGGCTCCGCAATTTCCGTAAATACACAGTGAAAACATTGCGCGTCCCCGTAGCCATGTCTCGCTTCTCTATCTGGACGAGGAAAAGACGGACGAGAAGAAGAGAAGGATATAGCGATCCGCCTAACGCGCGCAAAAGCTCTTGTCATATCGCGATTTGTATACTTATCCATACCGCAAAATATTACATTTCTTTTTAGAATTTTTAATTAATTTTAAAATTAAATTCTCACACTTAACGTTGAAACGTTCGAACAGAACGATTGCCATGTATCCAGATTCCTTTGTTTATAAACCGCACATTCTCATGTCCACTGAAAAATCTCGCCGGAGGTGAGTCTGAAGCTCCAACACTCTCTCGACGTGGTCACGAAGCGCACGGAAGCCGACCGAGCTTCCGTCTCATCGGGCGGGCCACGATTGCACTTTGACTGACTCCCGTTAAGTCGCGTCGAGCCAAGCACGGCACGGCACGTCGACAGTCGGCGTGTATGAACGATAATTTATTCGAAATGGGATGCGGTGCAAAAGTCGTGCTGCCCGATCAACTTTTCTGGTCCGCGTGCCGGCTCCGCAGACCGAGAAATCGTTTCTCGGATCAGCAGCAGCGCCGTAACAGGCGAGGTTGCATGGTCGGCCGCGGACACGTGGATTCGTTCAACTGTCATCCGTTATTGTGAATGAGAAGTTTATCGTGCGGCGATTCGAATTTTTATCGTGAAGTAAAACAGATATCTCTAACTTTTGTCAATTTCTCGACACCTGAAAATTACGTCTTTACGTCTACATAAAAAATGGCGTAAGAGTAAATTATTTTGGAAGTTATAAATTTTATTTGAAAATTTTTCATAGAGGGACAGAAATTTCTCTGTAAGTTATGGTTGATTGATATATGAATTATGATACATCACGCGTGATTACATAAACATATTACATTAGTCGCCCAGATAATCTGATTCACCCACTTGTCGTTCTGTCGGCGTGAGATTGAGTGTTTGATGGACATATACGGAGGAACTCCCATTAGCGGAGGACGTTGTCGTTACGTCGTTATGCGCTGAATTCATCCCTTTTTTCATCGTTTTTTTTTGCGACGATTCAAGCGTACAATTACGGAGGCACGAGCAGCGATCCTGTGACTGAACGTAGCCACGTCGTCCCTTTCGTACGCGGCCTAATGACAAGGGCGTCGGGCGTCTAGCACCGAGAATCGACGTGAAACTCTGCGCAATCAAGGGCAGGAAATAAAATGTCTCGCGTCCTCCCGGTTGAAAATCGACGAAAATTGTCGGTCGAAAATACGCGTTAACGAGCGTCATTACGACGTCATTAGGCGCGTCAGAAAATGCGTGAGATCGAGGAATCTAAAGGTGGAATCTACAAACTGGTTTGACGGCGCCCCGCGCGGGCGTTAATGCCCCCCGTGACCTTTAATTTAGCTTCTTCATCAATCTCAGAAGCTCGCGATCCTCCATCGCCACACCATATCGCGCTTAATTTAACGGTACTTATCGGTAGCATCGGAAGTTGAGCTACAACGATTACAATTTCTTTCGGGATTGGGCAATCATAAAACGCATATTTCATATTTCTCAGCCTCATATTTTTATCAGATTGCAGAATCGAATAACAATTGTAATTAATAGCGTTATAAATACGCTAATTAAGCCAATCAAAGAATGCATTAATTATATATAATCCGTATGAAATATAATTCGGCCGTAGTAATTTAAAAAAAAATACTATTGTACGTTTTATGTGCTGTTTTATTGCCGTGTACTCGATATCACGGTAAACTCGCCCTAGAATACTACATTCTCTATGCTGACTTCATTCGCCGATCAACGCTGTCATTTGCATAATAGTTTATGGGGGACAACAGAGTACATACAGAGTACTGCTACAGTATGGGAGAAAGAGGGCGAGGTTTCTCCCGCGCGCGATCGGCGGTTCAAGGTTCAGAAAATGGTATCGATGTAAACAGGTATGACATGGCGTGAAATCCAGTCGAAACACTCGACAATGTGCGCGGAATCGTAAGTTTGTATGCGTTATACGCATCTCGCGTACGTACACGGGTTTATCGCGAATCGGCCCGCAAATATCGTTATTACTTCCTCCCCTACTTGGTTTTACAACCTAAGGCAACTCTAGGCGAACTCTGGGCGGATATGTGCGCATCGTTGCACGCCTCGAAGCACGTCCTTAAACTTGCGCACACAGCGACGTAATACTAACGCTTTACGTTCGACCTGCAACGCAGCGCCAATTCCGTATTTCGCATCGCATTAAATAATACGTACTCGCTTCCTGAAGTACACGAGTGATGTGTTCCCACGTTTCCGATTGGAAGTTGAAACGTTTAATACGCGTAATTAAATGCACATTATGTCGTAGATTCTAGCGGCAATGCGGATTATTGAAAGCAATCATTTGAAAATGATCATTTTGTTCGGATAAAATATCATTTGAAAATTTATTTTTCTTAACGACGATAGAAATGGATCAGGAAATATATAAATTAAAATCATAATTTTATTAAAAGAATTTTTATAGAGATTTTAATTGAAATGATATTTAAAATTTTCGAGAACTTTATTTCAAATATTTTATTTCTTACATTATTTTAATGCTATGCAGTAAAAAAAAATAATCAGAAAAGTGAGAAGGACAAATATAAATTTATCTCAAAAGTAACATTCATTTAATATTAATTTACAAAAAGTAATAAATATCATTTAACGGAATATGAGGAAGAATAGATCTAAGAAATACATAAATCATAAGAGACACATAGAGAATGAATATTCATACAAATAAAAATATGTAAATAAAAATATAAAAATAGTATTCAATATTATATTTTATTTGTATAACGGCAGAGAAATAATTATTTAAATTGACTATTTGAAACTTTTAATGAAAAATATATGTCTAAAATTTATATGTATCTTATGTCCTTACATGTGCATATATATGTGTGTGTGTGTGTATTTTTGTATTTTCTATTTCAACACACACTATTTTCTCCACTGCGAATAATACACATATAATAGACTGAAGAACTTTATGGTGCGTTTACTTTTAAGATTAAATACGCAAGGATGGACATTCCATTGCACTAGTGAAAATCAATGCATGGCGCCTTCTTTTCCATGCATATTTTGCAATCTACTCTCGGTATCAACGCGGCCTCTCCGACCTCTCCCACGGTGCGTGATCGAGCCTGAAAGATAGGCCAGCAAGCGAAGGAGCTGAGACCGGGGGAGGAAGAGCGCGCGTAATGAAATCGGCTCGCATCTGAAACGCAGCTATCGCAGGGAAACACGAGAGAAAGAGAGAGAGAGAGAGAGGGAATATAAGAGCGGCGGCAGCGGCAACGAGGCGACGTGTGGGATCGTCCTTGTCTGCGCTCCCGCGGCCCCCATTGTTCGCGCCGGCGACTCCGCTTTGCTCGCTGGTAACGCGCGCGCGAGAGGACGCGTGCGTGTATGTATGTATGTATGTATGTATGTATGTATGTATGTATATATGTATGCATGCGCACGGGTAGGTATCGAAAGTAGTTCACTTTGCTCGGCGAATTGTCTCGCCGCGGCGCATTGAATCGTGCTTCGCTCCCGCTAACCCAGAAAGAAAGTGAATTTCTTACCGCGACTCGCGATTAGAGCGGAAAATGAGCGCGAATACCTCGATACGAGAAGACGACCTACATATAGAGCTAAACAAATTTCGTTTTACATATTTTTAGATAGTAAGATTTTTTAATCATTACGTGATCGGGGAAGTTAGAGAAATCATCCAAAATATTTAGTTAATTTATTTCGTCATTTTTTTGATTGATATTGTGCTAATAATTCGATACAAAAACGACTTACACATTGAGTTTAAATTTCGTTTCACACATTTTTAGATAGTAATATTTTTTAATCATTACATGATTGGGAAAATTAGAAATTAATTAGAAATCGTCCAAAATATTTAGTTTATTTATTTCGTCATTTTTTTGATTGATATTATGCTGATAATTCGTCATAAAAAGGATAACAATTTTGCTACAAAAGGAATATCCACTTGTTGCATAAGCCGACGAATTTATCGGTCAAAGGGAGGAAGAGTGAGATATCGGGGATAACACCGACTTTGATTTATCTTTAGGTTGCTCAATATCGAGACAATAGGCTCTGGTAATCAATATCTAGTGCAATCCTCGACCGGATATCGATCAAAAACGTACACGCGGTTCTTTTCTTTCTCCCTCTTCTTTTTTTAATACTATTGTAATATTTTCCCATCCTCCCCTTCGTCTGACAATCAAAGTAGTTTTATTGAAATTCAATATATGTAAAAGAAAAGATTGAAAAAAAAGAAAGCGTTTTCAATATAATCCACACGACAAATTAATTAGAAATTATAAATTTTAATAATCAGTAATTAATTTATTAAAATAAAGGGGTTACGCAATAAGTATTCGTATGGAATTACAAACAAAATGCAATTAACGCGCACTTTCTCACAAAAGGAATGATTTTTCCCTCGCACCTCGCGAAAACTTAAGCATGAGTAATCGCACATCGCCGTAATCACCATATAATAAACACGTACGAGCGTGCTTATCTCGGGCGCTATCGCGCGACATCGATTTCACAAGACGTTCCCAAGGAGAGACGCAATTGCGCGTCTCTCTTTCACAATTGTTTGTGCAGTCGATGCTCGAAAAAGGAAGTGACGAGATGATACCGGATCGGAGAAGCAACAAAAAAGAAAAAAACAACACATTTGATTTCCTCGATCAGTCTCTATGCAATTCATAAGTTAAAAAAAATAAATAATAATTCGTGGCTTTATCGCAAACCTTTTTACGTTCAACGTCATCGGTTTCGAGATTGCGTGGAATTTTGTAACCATGTCACAAGAAATATCACAGGTGATAGTTTTTGATACTTTTGCTATTTATCCTAAAAAAAAATGTCATGTTGTGGCACCTCAAATTAAATGGATATTAATAATCGCGCGTCATACGACATCAATTTCTTCTTCGCGTTGTTTTACAATTTCACAGGAAATGATAAGCGGGAGGGGAGACTGAATTAAACTGCAAAGTCGCCGTGATGGGAACCGCGAGATAGCTCTCTGCCCGCATTGATTTTCAAGAACGCCAAATTGCAGGAAGCGAGAGGTCAGATCTTACTCGACGGCGTGGCGCATACCGTGGGGAACGGAGGGTACAATAACGAGGGGAGAGGGAAGTTCATCTGTGCACCTGCGGTAGTCGGATCTTCATCGATTGCGGCATTTCCGGAAGCCGGCAACTCCTGCCACATCTCGGAATCTCGATTTTAAGATAACTACGCGTGATTTATTTCGCGAAAAAATCTTTTTCTTAAATAAAATTAGGTGGTTTAGAAACATTTTGACACGCGGGAAATTTTGATATTTCAAAATTTAACAATAACAATTTTAACATTATTTTATAGTATTTAATAAAAATAAATAAATTGTTTAGCAATATTATAAATCTGAGATTTTAAAAACATATTGATTCCTACTGTATGGAACATTTTGATTAATTAAAATCCCAGGTAGCACATGTTCGTTTTATAAACGTTTTGTAAACGTATCTAATATTTTTTAACCGTCAAGCACCAATAAGAAACGTTTCAACAAAAACATTTTTAAAATCATGGTTTAAGAAACGTATTTTTTACGTTTCTATAAATAGAACAAAAATTAATTTTTTCATTCAAAATTATATATATACACATTATTAAGACTGTACTTATTAAGACGATCTCCAGATAGCACAGAAAATTAAAAGATGACGAAAAGATGTCTTTTTTAAGTTATCTTTCTGACAAGGCTAAAAGATGTCTAAAAGAATATCTTTCTACCTACAAAAAAAGTAATTTTTTAAAATATGTCTTCTAAAAGTCATAATTAATTTTAGTCGACGAAAAGATGTCTTTTTGATCATCTTTTCGACAAGACAAAAAAGATCTATTTTATAATATACGTGTTCCTTTGTTCGCCGCTACGTAGGTGTATTCAGACTTAACTATAAATCGTATTCAAGTTTTCATAACATGTATATAAAGCCTAAAAGAGCAGGTACTAAAAGTATAAATTAAATTATGTCTTTTTTGTCAGTTTGACTTCTGATGTAATCTCAAGATTCAGAACATGATGAAAATAGATGGATTATATCCATATATGCATTATTTTATTGAATCTGTGGATAAACAAATTTTTCGCAACCGTATTTTCACAGTTTCTTAAACGTTTTTTTTTTTTTTTTGTTAGAAAATGACGTTTCCCTTAACGGTTTTTAAGTGGACATTTTTACCAATCAGAAACGTTTTCAAAAGCCGGTTCTAAAACGTTTCGCAGAAACATTTGTGAAACGTTTTTGAAACGAATATGTGCTACTTGGGATAATAGCCAGTTGATTTTCGAAATTATACTTTTATTGTCAAAATGTTCTCAAATCACCTTGAATTAGAATTCTCATAAATATAAAGAATCATTTTATTTAATGAGTCATCTTTTTTGTAAGCACTTGCAAATTATGATATATCTACTCTTGTGCGGTACTGGGAATCATTCTATGGAAGGGACTTACAGGTGGAAGGGGAGGTCAGACGAGGTTGCGCATTTTGTGTGGCGAAAGTGTGTAACGACCGCCCTAACCACGAGTGTGGATTGCGGAGCGCGTGCTACCATCACGCACGGCAACCGTCTAATTGCGTTAACCGGCATCCACGAATGGCAGCCGCGAGATACGTGAGTGACACCGATTTACCGAACGGTGATAGGATCTCGTAGATTTCGCAAAAACGCGGGGGACCCGGATAATGCCCCGGTCACGCTTTTGTTATCGCGATTGATCGTCGATTGAAAAGTACAATTGATAATTTTATCACCCTGTCCGATATGCGACGCTTTATTCTCTCTCTCTCTCTCTCTCTCTCTTGTTCCCCTTTCCCTCTCTCACTCTGCCTCTCTGTATTTAACGCCGGGATGCCGCGAGAAAACGTGATGAAAACCGAAAGCGTTCCGGTTGACCCGCATCTTCGAAAACACAATGGGCATCTCTCTCGCGATCTACGATCAACAATTTTGTTTCGCAATGCCTCTTCAGCACCGCGTTTCGCATACAATGCCGTCATAAGCGGCCCGCCACCATTCTTATGAAACGCATAAGCGACGATTACGAGACGGCGAAACGATTAATCGTTCGTTTCGCTTTTCATCGGCTCAGTGATCTAAAATTTAGGGTGCCAGCGTAATTAATGAAAGAACAAAAGCATACATTTGTAAATTAAAGAAACGACCACGTTACGAATTTCGCACGAACGAAGAAACGAGCGGAGAAAGGGGAGAGAAGTCTGCGCGCGAATAGGGATGGCGGGGGGGGGGGGGAGGGGGGAGGAAAAAGAGCGCACACATACGTGTGCCGCACATACACGCGTGCACGCTCGAAGAGTGTGTTGCTCTGGCTTGGGAACCCGACGCCGAGCACGTCCTTGACCGGGTCTATCGTGTGACCGATCTCCGGGCGCATCACAATGCCTCTTCCCCTTCACCGTGTCCGCCTTCAGCGCGACCCTCTTCTGGGGCCCTGCGTCTCGCACCGCGAGACTACTTTGTCCCTGTTTGAACGTAACCCCGTCGCACGCACACGCGCGTATTCGGCGCGGCCCTAACGCACGTCCCGGCCAAACAATGCGAGATCTAGCACGTTCGCCATTTTTCGCGACTATTGTTGGCGCGGTATTAATTACCCGCGATGCGCAACACGCAGGCGAGATAAATTTCCGCCGCGGGGGAGGGTGGAAGGGTGCATTTCATCTCTAACAATAAGTAACGACTTGTCGGTGGAAGCTCGTGTTTTTTAGATATGCTTCTTCAAATGTTCTGAAGCAAGAAAACCCTTGGCGATATCGAAGATCGCGAGAGAGCTCAGGCTCTTTGCACCTGCAGAGCCCATGTTTGAGTTCGGAAAAAACATCACTTTCCGTGGCCGAATCATCTCCAATGCAAACAACAGATTTAAATACAGTATACCCTTATTATTAGTAAAAATATTCAAGATCAGTCACGTGAGAGAATCGCTCGATAAAGAAACGAGTAGGGGGATAATTAAATAATAAATAAATAAATGATAATTATTTTTTTCATAATAAAATGCAAAATTTTTCAAGAAAAAAATACATTAACCTTATTTAGTAATACAAGAAGCGAAATGATTGATATCCGTTTGAACGGAATAGTTTGCATTTTTATCGGAACGCGATGAGAACCGCTGTTGATAGTTAAAATAGTGGGAGTAGACTGGGAGTAGTCCAGTACGAGATGTACGGCGAGGCGCGAGGGGAACTGAGACAATGGAGCATTAAAGCCACGGCGTGGTTTTCTAGACAGGAAATTACAGGGATCACGCGGAGATTGACAGAAAAACGGCCCTGGCGAGCACGTAGATGGCAAGCGCACGAAACACCCCTGTTCCCATTTCTCTTTCTCTCTTCTTCTTGACATACACGTGAGAATCATCCCCTCCAAGCTTTTGCCAAGTTTGCTCTCCAGGAATAAGGAATCTCCCAAACGCAATATTGCGATTCCAAAATATTATCTACGTCGAAAAGATTGCCGACGAGAAAGCAACACTTGAGGGACAACACGATTAATCGTGACTGCGCATAATCCGAATAAAGAAACGATAAATATATGCGCCTAATAGAGGATTACGGTTGTTATATCGTCGATTCCGCTGTAACTACCATAAGTAAGCGTGCGCATCTCCGAGTAATGTCTCAATAATCACGCGTGGCGAGGGGAGGAAAGATTTCCCGTTCCTGCGCGCATGCATGATTTACGACGTACTTCATTATCACCAATCGAACCGGCCGATAAACCGGCGCATCGTGCACTCCATCATTCCGACCGACGCGACGCGGGGAAAATAAAGGATAGGGAAAAGGGAGGAGAACCGTGGAGATGAAAAAAAAAAAAAAAAAAAAAAAAAAAACGGTACAAATTCGCGTCATCTCTCGAGCACAGGTGCGATTGTTATAATATTTCTGACCCAGGAACTGAAAAATTTGATAAGCGAGTGCCCTTGGTCGTGGTTACCTGACTAAACATGCGAGAATGAACGGAGAGAAAGAATGCAGTTGCATACTTGCGTGTTGTTTGGATAATTTTTAAACTGTTGAAGATCCATAAAATTCTCTGCATCTGCAAATAATATAATACTGATAACTGAAGAGCTTTTATTTCTAAGAGATATATTATTAATTATTTTTTCTTATATTTTAAAGCCCCCGGATGCTCTGAACGAGAACGTGCGATAATTCATTGACGTCGTGATTCAGAACGAACCGTCATCCATTATCGAAGCGGCGTTAAATCCGCGCGAAGATGTACCTGCATCCTTCTTCCCGGAACACGTCGATTTAACCCGACGCAGCGCTAAGCCGATCGATCTCGTTGGGTGGTAGACGCGTCTCGGCTTATACTCGCGAAACGTATCAATCAATCAGAATGACGTCGCGTTTGGATATCAGAGAAGCTTCCAACGAGCACGATAATTGACAAATACCCACCTCATTAGCCCTTTCCTCTTTGCATAGTTTTAAATGTGCTAATTAATTATAGTTTATTGAGTCATTTGACTTCACGCTCTTTTATAGGTCTGTGAAAAAATATTTATGTCCACGAAAGCAATTTATTCGATTACAGTGAAAAGATAATCAAAGCATATAAATATAGCGTAAGACAGGCAATTTGCCATCACGCGATATATTGTATAATAACACGACAGATATTTCGAAACTATAGGACGGACACACAGCGCGGTCCGGGTTATGCGGCCGCGATCTCCGTGCTTGATCGAGGAATCTTAGCGCTCGCTTAACCCCTTAGACGAGAGAGACGCCGATGACGTACGGCGTCGTGGCTATCCATTATCGGAGGAACGATAAATTCGCCCCGGCCGGGGTTGACCGGGTGAACCGGCCAAGTGCGGCGTGTCGTACTTGCGCGCTCGATCCTGCCGGGTGGTGGGTCTCTCGGCTAATAAAGAGAATAAAGGGAAGAAGGGAGAGGGAATAAGCAGAGGGGATCAAACGGGATATTGGCAACATTAAGTATAAATGCAACCTACTGAGATTTATGCCCGTCGAGGAGAGGAGAGAGCATCGGCGAGAAGGAGAAGAAGAAGAAGATGAAGAAATGGAGTGTAGAGGGAGAAGGAGAGTATAGAAGGGATGAGGTCGCCGCGAGGCGGAGGACCACACGGAGAGCCGGGGCCCGCTCGTGGGGGGCCCTCACTTCGACTTTCCTCCGCGAGTCCCTTCGCCAGCATCTATCTCTTTCTGTCCTTCTCTCGCGCTCCGCCCTACTCCCCTTTCTTTGCATAACCGCGATTTGCCGCGATGTCGATACCGGAAGGTAATGAAAGGGAAACATCGACAAGGGTCAGTGTATCGTGTATCCAGAATTCTCTCGAGCAGTATTATCTGATTATCGAAGCAGGTAAATGCATGTCTCAGGGATTTTACTATGGCAGTAATGCTGAAAATTAGTATACAGAGTATAGATGTTATATAATATATATGTATGTATGTATATATAATTGTTTTACTTATTGTGATGAGAAATCAAAGTAATTTCGATTCGCGTTAGTATCTCTATGCGACGTGACATGAAGCAGTCATCTTTCATGATTGTAGTTTGCGTTTTATTTTCATTGACGGATGAACATTGACATGCGCTATAAAACGACCGTATCCCGAGTGTAGCATCTCCAAGATCATTAACTAACGACCTCTCGATGCGTACATTCGTTTTCCATCTTTCTTTTCGCTCTGTTTATCCGTTCTGTATCTTCTTATCTCGCGATTTATAATATTTATTAGTAAAAGAAGGAGAAGTTATTTTCTTAGACGAAACCGTTGTATACAAGTGGGATTGATGAGAAGAAATATATAGAGATCCTATATCACATTCATATATATATATATATATATATATATATATATATATATATATATAACTATGCTCTTGATTTCCTTACAACTCTAGAGAAACAGGAATTATGGATCCATTCGTTGTAATATAAATATATTTCCTGTACAAATTTTTCTTTCCCACGGATTTCAATAAATTATCATCCTCGTTAATTTCAATTGCCAATGTTCTTGTTTGCCGAGCAAACCTCACAGCCACCTGTTTTCATTCGCGATATTACAGATAAATTGTAAACCGTGGCATTTTTGCAGCATCGTATCTGCATCAATTTCTGTGTTTCTTTTTGAAGATGCAAGAAGCACGATCGCGCGTTGAATTAACTCTAATCGATCGATCGACAGCGCGACTGAGTAGAACGGAAAGAGAAACACAGAAAGATGGATATACGTTTGTTATGTCGGTAGCCATAAAGATAACCTGCCACTCTTGCATACGTAACACATAACGTTACGCAATCATTACGGACGTCGTGTCTAATGATCCTTGCTCGGGCTCGACGAGATGACTCGTCAGGAAAAAGCGAATCCGATCGTTACCGCAGCGAAAACCGGTTCGCACAATAGCGTGGCACGATTTTAAGTCGAACTCCGACATCGCTTAATCCGGTGAACTCGAGTATCGAAAGATAATCAATTAAATTATCAAACAACACTCAGCCGCCAATTGAATGTAATTTAAAATAATAAAATTAACAGAATTTGTTAACAATATTACCGAGATATCCGACCTCAGACATGTCGTCGATCTCGGTCGCCTTCGAATCGACGCGCGGTCGGAAGTGTCCCGATTTTTCGCGGGCGAAAGTAATGAAACGTGCCGATTAGGATCACGATGATAGATACCCTGGCTACGCCGATACACGCTGATACCGATGTCTCGTGCACCCGGCATTCGTTACAAAAGAATTACAAAAGAATCCGTGAACATTGGTACAACATCCTTTTTGGGCAAATAATAGGTATATTTCAATCGCAGAAGATATTAAAAATATTATTTAGAACTTTATTTTTTATAAGGCTAGACAAAGATATATGTATACATAGGAAATATGCAAAGGAAATATTTATTTTCAAATAATCAAAGTTATTAATTGAAATAATAATTATGAAAGAAATTTGTCATAAATGTTTATTTTAAATAGTATTTTTTTTGCGCACTGACTTCAAATATTATTTTTTGTATTATTTCAAAATATATATAATATAATAAAAAAATAATAATTAGAAAATTGAAAACGCGACGAAAAAATATGCATCTATTTGAAAAAAATATTTCTTTCAAAAATTGTACTGTTGATATGATGAAAGAAATAACTATTTAAATTATGATAAAACTTCGAATGAAATATACATATGTATATATTTGAAGTGTTTTTATTCCTGATTTATAAAATTAAATGTTTCAATTACAGAACTTTAATTAATATATAAGTTATCATCTCTCATATTTACACGCTTAAAATAAATAATAAAACGAATAAGGAAGTTAATAATAAGAGATAAATAATATAACTTGTAAGAGAAATATATTTATCTTTTACTTCAAATGCTGTTTTTCTTTTTTGCCTATGTTTCTGCTAGATTTACGAGCATACCAGCGATGCGCGAAACAAATTGAGCGATACGTGCAGGGACAGCTCGCGTCATTAATGCCGATCGCGGACGATGATCGCCGTCAGAGGAAGCGATTCGTTAGCGAATCAGGCCCGTTATCGCGCAATCGCTTCCTCAATATAATCAAATTGATAGAACTGAGACGCCGGCGCTCGCGAGAGATATATATCAGATCTGGATGGTCGGGACGATATTTGTACGTGTGTATTTATATCCGCGGGAGAGAGAGAGAGAGAGAGAGAGAGAATTCAATTGGAATCGTAATGCCAGTCGTTTCCCAGTCCACAAATTAGCGAGGGACTACCTGCCTTCCGATAGGCGGATGCGGAAACAGCGCGGAGAGAGATTCATGCGAGATTCATGCGCGGGATTCGTTTCGTCGCGATCCAACGCGATCGCGGAATATATTAGTATGTACGGTCGGATGCCGATCGCGAATCGGCACATCTGTTACTCCGCCATGTCACTTAACGGCCATGGCATTGATCTTATTGCAGTTCGCGCCTTAGTCCGTGCCGAGAATGTAAATATATCGTCGGACATCATAGGACTTTCGCCGAGGAAAGAATACGTTCTCTGCGATCGTTTGGGATCTATCGGGAAGAAATTCCGCGAAGCTTCGAAAACAACATAGGGGAACGTGGGGTAGAACGGCCAACGTAAGCATTGAGCAAGTTTTCAACATATTAAAAAAAAATAAATCGATCTTTTCTTTTACTAAAAATATTCTTTGGAATGTCCACTACAAGAAAAAACACAAGTTTATTATAAAATAATAGTTTAAATAGATGAGATTATTGATTTAGTAAAAGCCTAGATTTTCGTGATATGCTTTTAATGCGGGGTATAATGGACTACCTCCAAAACTTGTTTATTTCATTAACATTGACGTCTAAAACTTCTTAAAGTTTTATATTATAATATGATATATAGAACATAAGAATATAGATTTGTGTTTTTAAATGATAACTCTAAATTAATAAATAAAAACAATTCTCTTGTTATAATAAATATTTTTCTCTTTAAAACATGGAAAAATATCCTTTAATGTAATAATTTTTGGTATTAATTTTGAAAGACAGCATCTATGTATACTTTCTTTTTTTTCTCTAGTATAAAAATAAAAAGTACAACATTTCGTGGGCTAATATTTCATTAAGCCTCAAAACGTATTTATTTACTTTTGATCATATAAAAAATTATAATTAATCAATATTTACATAGACACAGTATGAAATTAATAAGAAAAGATCATTTTAAAACATAAATGTATTTACGATAATAAAAAATAGAATTTTATCATTGTTCACCTTATGTAAATATATCGAAGAATTACAACTCAGTCGCGGAGAGCACAGCAAGTGCATTAAATAATTTATAACAACTTTCAACTAAAAATATTGCGACCACTGATAATAGCACGCAGAAAGAGACACCTAATAGCAATAATTGCAACATATTTCATGACATGGTAGCATCTCTGTAAAAAGATATCGACTCTGCACCATTGTATACCTCGCGGTGCCGTTCTACCCCACGTTCCCCTACATTTTATACTTTGCACGGTTCCATTAACAAGTACGTCGATGCTGCAATAATATATGAATTCTTCCAAACGGGAAAATCTATATATTATACTTTAATTTATTATTGTGAAATTGATGGAAAAAAAAATTGAGATTATTTTTTTTCTCTTTTTTTCGAAGAAAATTGATTAATAATTCTAATAGGTGTAGAATACAGGCGCGTGGAAATACACGTGTGAAACAAGGATTGCAAATACAATGAAGCGAGTTGTAGCCGCGGCTAGACAAGCGGCTGACATCATCCGCGAAACGTAAAACAGTTTGCAGAAAACGTCGCGTGCACGCGTCAGACGCTAGACGGGTGCACGGCGTATGCACTCGAGCGTGAGATGCGTTGCGCGTTGTTCCACATATACACCGACGGGTGCGCGTACCGTACGCATACGCAAACGTGAAGGCAGATAGATAGGGATACGGCAGGAAATGATTCGTGTTGTATATCTCCTCGTCCGGCCGAACAATGCCGACGTGACTCATCCTCTGTGCCCGCGATCCGACGAGCTACGAAATGAGCTCTAAAATAAATCCGCGGCTCAGCGTCAACTACGTCGCAATTTTACTAATGTAAAACATGTCATTTTATACTATATGAAAAAAAATTGTTTTATATACAGGATGCGAAATCAAGATCAGTGAGATAATTGCACGTGAAATATTAAATTGCACAGGCAGAATAACGTTTTTTCATACGATACTTTGAGATAAATAATGTTAAAAATTAATAAATTAATTTACATAACATCCGCTTTACAGGCGATTTATAATTCATGATAAAATTTAAACAGAATTTCATTTATAATTTTACATGTGTCACCTTCATGTATCTTCTACTACGTATCCTAATAAATCGTGCGTATTTAAAAAATTTTTTTTGTATTAGACGACGTATAAAATTATAAATAAATTTCTGCCGCGAACTTTTTAGATTGCTTACGAACTGATTTGGCGTTAATATATGTCATCCCAATAGCGGTTATCATAATAAAAAGGTATATTCTATATTGGGGAAAAAAGTTATCTTGATATTTTTATATAATTTTTCTCAAGCGATTCATAAATTATTTTAAATTGTTTTACAAAATGAATATTGTACTTTTTTTAATTATATATAATAAGAGCTAATGAGACGAATTTTTAATAACATATAATACAAGATTGTCAGGTATCTTATATCAATTTAACAAATATATTACATTAATTTTTTAATTTTCACGAAAACAAAATCTTACATAAAAAGAATACGTTGTACAATTTTTATTTATTTTTGCACGAGGAATCGGTTCTATCATCCTTGAGAATGATATATCAGTATCTTCATACGATTCGTATTTCTATTTCATACCGTCGTTATACTGACACGTTTCAAAATACAGTAATATAGATAATATAATATCGATCACGCGCGAAATTCTCTGAAAGAATCGCGCACCAAACGAATTACGAGACTTTTCTCGCCGTGTTAGAAGCACAGGCAACGTCTCGACACGGGGGCCAATTTCTACTGCTCTCCTCCAGGTATAAAGAAGGACGGTTATACACATCGACGGTACGTGTATATAGCGATGTAATATTGGTATATAATACCGGGGTGTAATTACGGTGTCTAATAGGGATTACGGCTCGGCCGAGGGGAATCGAACATCGAGAGAGAAGGGTAGCCCGATGGTGATCGATACCATTGGTATCATCGCGCGGTAATTATGGGCGCGGTGGCGGTGACGACGGCGGGGGGAGGGGGCGAAGGACTCGGAGGCCCGTAGTAGGTGCCCAGGGGGAGTCTAGAAGTAAAGAGCAAAGTAAAGGGGTTCCTGCGGTCGGAGGCGCGTTGTTGCGGTTAAAGCCGTAACACGTCGCGTCCGAGCAGCAGCCGCTTCTTAACTACCCGCTCGCCGCGAAGCGCGCACGGATACCTGCTTGGTAGCCCCGCGCCGCGCATTTATTATAATATACGCGCCCGAGAGAGAGAGAGAGAGAGAGAGACGAACGCGCGTCGATTATTGGCCGGACACGACCGCAGAGCTCGCCGGACACACGCTCTCCGTCTCTTTCTCTCTCTCTCTCTCTCTCTTCCTCTCTCCATCCGAGCTCTGGTAGATTCGTAGTATCGAGAATTTTCGATAAACAAAAACCGCGGGACGAGAACTCGTTCGATTCGAAAGCCCGGCAAAAGAAAAAGCACGCGCTCTTCTCCTCACGGGCGCAATTATAATATATATCGCGCCGCGGGGATGAACCGGCTTTCTGAAGGATTTTTATCAGAAATTCAAGTCACCCAAATCGCTGTGGAGGTGCGCGAAATGATTATTCGCCCGCATATGGGTCGTGGACGATTTAATGACGTCGCGCACGTCGCGTCGTGACATTACAGGAAACGAATAAAAAAACTGATTTCTGTGAAAAATAAGAGCATCCGAGATTTACCGCCATCAATGTTGTGGAATCCGCGAGGATCAACTCGCACGGCTTGATAACGATTTCATAAATAATAACGAAAAAAATGTGATACACGGGAACCCCGTGATGTGAGCTGACGCGTGAGGATTTTATGCGCGCCGCACGCGCAATTATAATCCACACAAGTCGGAATAAATGGCGAACGATTACCGAAGCGACCGCAAGATTCTCGGCGACTTTCAGCGAGACGATAGCTGTCCAGTTGTACATGCGTATGGTATAGATGAAAAAAAAAAAAAAAAAAAAAAAAGTTGCGTCGGTCTGTCACGTGCAATTATACCGCGGCGTGTCGGCACATAAAGTAAACGCGACCACAGAGTCCTGTTTGCTCATTTAAACTTTACAAGAGACACACGCATATATACATATACATATAATATGTATGTATCCGACCGCGAGTTTTGGCCTAAAAAATCTCAAAGTGTGATGAGAAACAATTTAGTCGCACACACGAGATTATTACAGCACTGCGATTGCGAATAACATAAATATGTGCGCTAATTGCGTCGCGCGATCAAACAGACGTAGGTATTGTAATTTACGGAAATAAAGAAAATACGATTGCTCAATTTTCTGTGGCTTTGCACTCGCGACGTCCTTGCGATTAGCGGTGTAACGTAGTGCCGCATTTTTCTCGCGTTTTTCTCGTTTCCGCGCCTTCGTCCTTGCTACGAATCAAGAGAAAACGTTCAGTATTTCGTGCTCGATTAGTGCTCAATACTCGGCGAATTGCGTCGATTTCCATCTATCGATTGCACAAAAGCAGTTTCGTCGGTTCATTAATCTTGCGCCGGGACCTTCGACAATTAAAATCGAAGAAATCGATTGCGATTCTTGCGCACGTATAATCGCGTGCAATTTGCTAAAGCATAAAATTCGTGTAAAACATGATCGATGGCAGATTTCTTTTTTTTTCTTTGCCAATGAATTAGCCATAAGTCGTTTTTATCAAACTTGAGAGTCGCATGAAAATCGTAAAGCTGCGATTTCGCATCCAACTTTACCGATCACCATCGATAAGACAAGATAACGACGTGCATTAAGATCGCGGGCAACGATATAAATGGATCCCTCGTATGTCGATCAACCGACTTTACGCGGCCGGTTTTTGCTGAAATGAGTAAAACTTGGCGCAGTAATCGCCACATAACGCGTACAGAGCCCAATCAGATTACTTTGCTTTCCACTCTAATGCTCGTTTGATCGCAGCTGTTAACGATGCTGTCTAAATGTCAATTCCGCGGTTTTTCAGTCTAGGAAGAATTTTCGCGTTTCGCTCATCGACATTCTTCGCCATACCGTTATGACGATCTAAGAGATCTGATAGAAGAGAGCTTGTATGATAAAGCAACGATTTATATATTTACCTAGTAAGAGGAATTATCCGTGAAAAGTATAAGATCTTACATTACATTTAACGGCAAGCGAAAGAGAAAAGAGAAAAAAAACCTTGCGAACTTTCGCAGTAAGTAAGTAAAGCGTTAATGGAATCGTGATCGGCAGTTGCGAATGCGTTTCAAAGTAATTTGCTTCCTTTCTCCCCTGCCCCTGCCCCTGTTTGCGCATGCTGAGAGAGCCAACGAACCGCTTCTGTGTGTTGCGCAAGATCTTCTTTTAGAAACTAATTTTTACGGGCTCGAACACAATAAGCGGAACTAATACGCGTGCGGCCCAACGATCGTTTCACGATCGTCGATTCTGCTGGCGCACGAAGGGAGATCGTCTCCTACCGAAAGGCGCGCGTGCTAGAAAGAAAAAAATTATAGTAAAGCACGAAGAGAAAAAAGGAACCCATATAGAAGAAACGAAGCCGTTATATTCCATTGCAATTTACGAACTGTTATTTTCTTTTTTTTTTTTTTTTATTTCATTTTTTTTTTCGATAAATCTGCGACTCTATTGTAACGTGATCTATCTGGATCGTAAATCGTCAACGCGTTGGATTTAGCGACAACCTCCATCTGCTGCCATCTGCGACTTACCACGGGTTGAAATGCGAAACTCGTCCGTACCTTTGGTCGAGGCCTGGGTCGAGCTCGGTGGATAAGAACGTTTCGCGACGATTCTGCAACACACGTTAGGACGATGCAGAGCAAATAATTAATAACAGGGTAGCGGCAGTTTAATATACTGCAACCGCGATGTCTCGAGGTACGACAGAGCGAAAAAAATGAGCAAGCCACCAAGAGAGAAAGAGAGTATGAATGGATCGAGCAGTCGCGGCGGATATCGATACTATTAATAACGCCAATTAAAACAAGCTACATCCATTAATAGATTGACGGAGATGCTGCTCTTTTAAGGCCACCGCGGGGGATGATTACCTATTTTAAAAAAGAAAAAGCAAAGAAAACAACAAATTATTAATTCTCTTACTCGTTCTTTTTTTTCATCGCCCGGAAACTCGAACGATCGGGATACACGTGGAATGCTTATGTCAACGGCCACACGTGGGCGACGCGATATAAGAGATCGCCTCGTTATCTCATAAAGTAGATTCGTAGATTCGTTTAAAGCACGACCTGGAACAGTTTTATTGTGAAACAGGTTACGTCATAAACGAACATGTTTGCAAATATCTTTGCTCACGTAACCGAATACTGCCTTTCCTGATTAAATGTCGAGCTTGCAGCGTTCGAAATGAGACGCTTGGAAAAATTTCTAACTTTCCTAAAAAAATCGCAAAATTGACTAAACTTTCCGTAGGACAATTATGTAACATTTGTCGGATGTCTCTTAATTAATGCATGCCCATCTACTTTGTAATTAATTTGCTCGAGACGCAAATTCGGACGCTCCAACCGCGGACGCAGCCGCTTGCCGATTAATAACGCTTCCAGCGTCTAATTCCGACCCTTTCACAGTGATATGACGAATAGTTGCGTTATCCACGCAAGGCCGTGCTCGAGTTTCGGCTTGCTGGGACCAAGGGCTGACGGTTCTCTTGCTCTTCGGCCTGACGTAGAGGGGTGATGGAGGAGCAGGAGGAGGAGGTTGAAGGGGGTGGCAGATTGATCCGTCACGGAGCGCGAGCACAATCACCCCCATTAGACATTATGTGCCTCCCGGCCACACGCATGTGTATATATGTGCATGCGTGCGCGCGTGCTAGCGTTACCGTGCCGGCCACCGAAATGTATTCGCTCTCTCTCTCTCTCTCTCTCTCTCTCTCTCTCTCTCTCTCTCTCTCTCTCTCTCTCTCTCTCTCTCTCTCTCTCTCTCTCTCTCTCTCTCTCTCTCTCTCTCTCTCTCTCTCTCTCTCTCTCTCTCTCTCTCTCTCTCTCTCTCTCTCTCTCTCTCTCTCTCTCTCTCTCTCTCTCTCTCTCTCTCTCTCTCTCTCTCTCTCTCTCTCTCTAACCGTATTCTCCCTGAGCTACGATACCTCCTCTGATGTACCATGCTGGCCGTGATGTAGAGACGAATCTGGATTTGCGAGAAATTTGCGAACTCGTCCGCGTCGGATCGGAGAGGAAATGGCGACGACGCTGGAGAGAGAAAAATCGACGGGGGAGAAATATACGACAGGTCGCGTCGCGTTAGTCGTCGTTTCGCCTTTAGATTAGAGCGCGAGGAGAGCGCGAAAGCGCGCGCGGCGACACGGCGCGCTGCTCACCATTTCCCGCGGCCACCGAAGCCACCCACGTAGCCCGCCGCTCGTTTGTCATCCGACAAATAGCCTTTCTGCCGCGCGCGAGAGGAGCCAAGTGCGTGTGCGACGCGCGTACACGCTTTCGCGCGCGCCTCGTTCATCTCTCGCGCGAGCCCGGCGTGCTGCTGCTGCTGCGCCCGTAAGATTATTATTATCTTAACGGTCAGGGCCGCGTCCAACCGATGAAATTCGACGTTTTCACGTTTCCTCTTCTTTTTCCAGTTTAATCGAAGCAATTGATGAAATTTTATGTTTTCTAATTACATTAGAAATATAATACAGCAGAAACCATATATGTAATTCACATATTGCCAACAGGCTTGTCATCTTTTCGATGACTCGACAAGAGAGCTTTCAAATTTAAGAAACAATCTTCCCCAAGTAGCACATGTTCGTTTTATAAAGGTATCCAATATTTTTTAACTGTCAAGCACCAATAAGAAACGTTTCAACAAAAACATTTTTAAAATCATGGTTTAACAAACGTATTTTTTACGTTTCTATAAATAGAACAAAAATTAATTTTTTCATTCAAAATTATATATATGCACATTATTAAGACGATCCCCAGATAGCACAGAAAATTAAAAGATGACGAAAAGATGTCTTTTTTAAGTTATCTTTCTAACAAGGCTAAAAGATGTCTAAAAGAATATCTTTCTACCTACAAAAAAAGTAATTTTTTAAAATATGTCTTCTAAAAGTCATAATTAATTTTAGTCGACGAAAAGATGTCTTTTTGATCATCTTTTCGACAAGACAAAAAGATCTATTTTATAATATACTTGTTCCTTTGTTCGCCGCTACGTAGCGTGTTCAGACTTAACTATAAATCGTATTCAAGTTTTCATAACATGTATATAAAGCCTAAAAGAATAGGTACTAAAAGTATAATTTAAATTATGTCTCTTTTGTCAGTTTGACTTTTGATATAATCTCGACAAGAGATTCAGAACATGATAAAAATAGATGGATTATATCCAGATATGCATTATTTTATTGAATTTGTGAATAAACAAATTTTTCACAAATAAAGGAAAAAAAACCGTATTTTCACAGTTTCTTAAACGTTTTTTTTTGTTAGAAAATGATTCCCTTAACGTTTTTTAAGTGGACATTTTAACCAATCAGAAACGTTTTCAAAAGCCGGTTCTAAAACGTTTCGCAGAAACATTTGTGAAACGTTTTTAAAACGAATATGTGCTACTTGGGTTCTGTTTTGAAAATTAATACAACGAAATATATTAAATATATTAAATGAGAAGAAAAGGAATTTAAATTTAAATTTAAAAAAAGCAACTGCAATATCTTTGCAAAAATACGTATCGAAATGTCAAACCAGATTGTGAGTCGCGCAGGCGTATTTGCATAGATTCACGTTATGTGTCGACAATTCAAAGTGCGCGTTACAGTAATATTACCCTCGTAACACAAATGTGTGTTAAAAAAAGATTCTGTCAGCCTCTTCCTCCGTGTTTTCGACACCGATCCCTCATCGATGCAGTTACGCGCGTCGCGAGCAACATCTGGCGCTAAAACCAGAACGAGAAGAACGTCACACAGAGAAGAACGCTGCGAGAATGCGCATATAAATTAGGCGCTATTCAGGGAATGCGAAACGGTGAGCAATATGTTGCGCTCGATTAATACTTTCTTTTTGAAGTAGCTTATAGCATATCTACATATTACACGGAACGACAAATTAGAGACAGTAATTCACCTTCCTCGTTTGTTTACACTCGAGTTTACAAAAAAGTCTCTATTGCATAACTCTCGATTGCAACAAATCTATTTATCATCTATTAGTAAACATTAATTTCTACCATGCTATCTGACTTTTCAAGACTTTTTTCGAGTTTCTCAAGAAGAAAAATGATACGTCCCTACAACGGAGTGAGATTTTTCGGTTTAGAAAAGTGAGCGCTGTGCCAAGTTCCAAAGGGATAACGCTCGGGGGTCGGACGGTTTGGCGGACGAAAGGCTGGAGAAAGTCAGTGAAAGAAGGCGAGAGAAAGAGAGAGAGAGAGAGAGAGAGAACGAAGGAGCGGACGAGGTGAGATGAATAAATAAGAGGGTTTTGAAAGGAGCTCGTTGTGGCCCGGGAAGTTATTACGTGGCGTCACGCGATGATGTATCCACGCTGGTTCAGATTGTCTCCGCGAGATGGGACCGCAGACCGTGAAATATGCACCAACCCCTGGGTTAAACCCCCTGGAGGCACCAGCCAGCCCGCCCTTATTCACAACCGCATCACTACCTTCAGACATCGAGGATGATCGCCGAGTCTTTTTGGAGGAGGGTCAAAGCGCGACGCCTGCCTTTCAATCAAATATAAGAATATTGCAGTTTAATGCTTTCTTTATATTAAAATATTGACAATACAATATCTTTATAATTAGCAGCATTATCTTCTGAATAAGATATAGGCTTTGAATATACTTTTATTTCAATACTTTGCGATACGCATAAAATTTTCTCGTATAAAATCATACATCACTCAGCGTTACGGAATTTTGATAAAAGCGTGCTGCGACGAGTAAAATAGCGCAACGCAACGCAATATGTCCCCGCGATGATTAACGAGCAGAAGAATTTTTATCGCTCGCGGCGCATCGAAGGCTCTCTCTCGCATCGTCGCCGATCGATAGCTTTTAAAATACTCGGTTAAATCGAGATGGGTCGGTGATGCGCGTATAGTGCATATAGTGGAAAAGGGCGTATCCGGATTGCGCGTGGCAATAATTTCCATATATAGACGTACATGTACGTGTGCGTATGTTTTTATGCGTGCGAGATGTACAGTGACGGAGCATAGATCACGGCTGGCACGCGACAGCACGTGCTCGCGCTCGTCCGCCACCCTCGGAACTCCTCCGCTAGGCTTTTCCACCCACCGCAAGACGACGACAAACCACTCAAGTGTGTGGCATGTCTCCCTCCCTGTCCCCTACCCTTCCGCCTTATGTGCGCGACATAACCCTTCTTCCAGCCATTACCGTAACGCTATTCACGCTTAATACGGGGAGCTTCTAGAATGCAGCTCGTTCGCCAGCGTCCAAATGCGTGGACTCAATTCTTCTCTCGTTTTTTCAGCGGGTAACGTGAACGTATTTCAAATGTAGACTCATAGAAATAATCATTTAAATTAAGATTTGTTTCTGAAGATATTTGTGAAGATTTATTTATTTTTTTTTTTTTTTTTTCTAACGCGTAAGATTTTTAAATACATGAGATATACATAAAAAAGTATATAAGCAAAAATTTTAAAAATTAAAAGAGAGAAAAATGATTTGAAAGATAATGCTCGATTATTTCCGCAATTGAATCTTGTTCGATATTACATTGTCATAAATTCGTCGACGCACAATAATAATCGCGTCTCTAAACAAGGGGATAACGAACAGAACGTAATCATATTATGATGCGATGGCCTTTAACTCTCACGGGAACGTCGGAGGGTTGTGTGTTTGACATTTAGCATTTCCCGTGGGAAGGTTGCCTCTTTGTCTGTCGTCGAGGAATCCCATTCTCGTAACATTATCACATATTTTCGAGAGACAAATGTACGCATATCCAGATCATCTCAACGATAAAAAAAACCTTGTGTGTAATATTAATTATGGAGCCATGTAATATGGTCAGTTGTCGATTCTTATTGATTTTTAAAATATAAAAAAGTCTCTTGTAATTTAACTCAATGAACTCAATTAAATATTGTATTGTCGAATTTTCTCCGAAAATCTGCGAACTATAGTAAAATATCGTCCCACCGTGCCGGCAAACTTGCGCGAAACGACGAGGATTTATTTCAGGGCGTCGCAATTTCTTTCTGTATCAAGCGGACGCGTCTAACCGGTCTGTCCGGGCGAAAGTAAGAGCTCCTCTTCTTAAGATTAACGATACTTTAGTGCTCTTTTAAAGAGATCGTCCTTCCATACCCGCCGTTCCCCTCCGGCAGGAATGCTCGGGATTAACCGCCACCTCAGCCGCCCCCTCCCATTCTCTCTCTCCCGCTTCACCATCTCCACTTCGTTATTCTCCACCGCCGCGCGCTACCCTCGGAACAGGAGAACTAGGGAAAAAAAGAGTAGCAATCGTCGGAACTTGAAAGCAGGGCATTTTATGATGACTACAAAAGTGGTCGCGGCCACCGTTGGGGCGGCGAGGAAGAGGGTGGGCATGGCGAAACGCGAGGGTGAGCCGCCATCGCTACCTCTATCTGCCGCCTCCTTTCCTCCTTGTTCCTTAACAGGACCAAGCGACGCTACGTAAGGGAGAACAAGAGCGAGACGAAAGGATCGAGAGAGAGAGAGAGAGAGAGAGAGAGAGAGAGAGAGAGAGAGAAAGAAAGAAAGAGAGAAGAGAGAGCGACTATCCACTCTCGGCAGGACAGCGGGGGTGGTAGGGACTTGAATTGATTGCTTTCATTACGCAAAAAAGTCGCCTTCTCTTCCCGCGAACGAGCCATCACCCCTCACCCTTACCCTTCGTATTTTTAACTTCTGCCGCGCGACACTAGCGAATAAGTAAGTGCGCTATTTACATCAAATCTCATGAGTTATCGCCGCCCACCTTTCTTTCTCTCCCAACTCCCCCCTCCCTCTGCCCCCGTTGGTACCGCGAATCGAAGAGGGTAAATCCTTTGTATGTGTCCGTTATCCGAAATCCCGCGAAATCGCGCGACTGAAAACGTCTTTTTGGAATGTTGTAGAGTTAAGTCGGAAAGAGAGAGAATAGCACGATTCTTGAATTTTTGACAAAAAGAGACGAGAGACTTTTCTTCGAAGAGAAATTCGCTCGAGTCACCGCAATTTCCGAGTCGCAAAATGCGGAAGAAGCAAACATATATTACCACGTGACATAGTCTAACATCGTCAATTTCGCAGACGTCCCGTTTGCTTCACAAACTCTTCGATCTCGCGCGCTATGATAAAGGAGATTAATGCGGTGGTCGGCCGGCGGATTAGGAAGGATAGCGGCTCGGTCGGGTACCGATTAGGGACAGCCAAGAGCACGATGCGGCCGCATTACCCCAATGATGGATGCACCCCGCACGACGACCTCATCTGCATCTGCCCCGCGCGTGCACCGCACCGATGCCCCCCTTCTCATCTCCCCCGCCCACCCCCTTTTCACCCTCCACCGTCGCCCGCACCGCGGGACCTCTGGGTGCGTCCCTATTCGCCTGCGAATGCGTCTCGTCTCAGCGTCGGGCAGACCTGGTGCAATCATGTAGAGGACATATTACCCGTCAACGCGGCCGGTGCCGCTCGTTCGTTCAGGCAAATGATATGCCAAAGCGTAATCTCGAGCGAGATCCTCGAGAGATTAGGTCCGGTGTAGTAATGACGAATGGAAGGTCTCTGCTTGTAAGGATCACGCGTCAGGTGAAGCAGTAATTTTTGCGAGGGGCGAAAATAAGCCTCTTTCTGTCTCTTTCTCTCCTCTTCCTTTCCAAGGAATTTTTTTGTACGAAAAACTGTTTTATCACCTCCATCTTTCGCTTCCGTCAAAAAAAAGGTACAAACGAGAGAATTATAAATGGCATTCTTCCCCGAAATTAAAGATCTCATTTCCGATTGTTGAATTAAGTTGAAAGTTGTTGAAAAAAAAAAAATTAATCTCGTAATTACAGGGGAAAAGGTAAAAAGTCGAAGCGAAGAAGAAATTTCTCCCCCATATGTACGTCTCGAATAACTTTGTACGCAATCAAGACGCTTCTCGCGCGCGAGTTTCTCGATATTCTCACGAATTGACGAATCGATCGTGCTCGCTACAAAGTTTCTCACCCCTCGTCCCCGAACGCGAGTGTCGGTGTCACGTACACGCACCGCGTTACGCAACGCGGACGCCGTTTGACAAGACGCAGTGTTTCGCGATCTCGGGTATCTAGTGTCAGCGCGGGCTGGGACGGAAAGAGAAGGAAATGTCGCGAAGGAACGTACTCGGGAATGTAAACCGGACCCTTGTGAGATTCGCGGCCCAACGACGGTCCCACCGACGACGATGGCTGACCGCACCTTCCGGGCAATCCAGCTCGATTCGCACAGTTCGAAATGAGGCCCCATCCTTCCCAGAGTAACATTTAGAAAGGTATTGATACCCCCTCCCTCGATCCTCTGCCCTTTCTCGATTGCTTCGGAAAAGTATTGCGAAATAAATTCTTTGTTTTGAAACTTTTTTGTATATCGAATCTATTTTTCATGCTCTGCATCATAAATCAAACACTGTTATTCGATTTTATAATTTTATTTGAAATTTATGTTAAAAAAATGTATATATAATATTAAATCTAATAAAAAATAAAATAATATATTTAATATATTTATAATATAAAATATTTACACATGTATACTCATACCCATACCCATACCCATATAAAATATATACGGATGTGTGCGTGTAAATATTGAAAAGCGTATAAATAAAATATAAGGACGCGAGCGGACATCTATTTACGAGCGGTTTGTAGCATTCGAACTTTTAAGCGTCATAAACCGTAAGTCTCTTCCGGCGAATAAGTATCTATATATTTCGCGATACGTATCATGTCCGAGAATAAGTTCGCAAGGAACGCGTGCAGGAGAAGAGCGAATACGTCGCACTTTGTAAACCAGTATACTATCGCGCCCCACCTTCCGCATCTCATGCTTCCCCACCTATCGTTCGCGACTTGCAGACATTGCGAGTGTCCTTTTCTCCCTCGACCACCTTCGCCATCCCTCCGTAGCGTTCACGGCGTTTGTCTCCATGTAATCAGTCTCGTAATTAGTCGCGGCGATGCATACCGTGGAAACGTCCCGCGATACGTTCCGGAAAGTGTTAACCCTTTCAGTGCTAAGTTGTTTGTTATTCATAACGTCATAATATTAGCGGGAATTGTATGCAAACAACCTGTCCAAGCAATCTTTACAAACTACTACGCTCAGACATATCGGATAGTTTCTGCCATCTTGCATTTTAAAGAATTACTTATGATGACATTCTCCAACACCGAAAGATTAACGTGGAAAACGGGAGAATAATAGCGTACATAAGTAATAGAAGAGAGAATAATCGATGAGCAAAAAATTCTTCGAAAAGAAATTTCAAGAGATAAATTCCTGTTGAAAGAGAGACGTGTAACTTGGCGTAGCACTGGCAATACATCACAGCCGGTTAACATTAATTTTTTAAATATTTAGCTGTACAATTTTGTCGTCATTGTTCTCTTTCGAATCCTCTGTGTCTCCAAACTGTGACGGTAAACAACTTTATTGCCACTCGATATCCTTCCGAATAGCTCTTCGCGTACACGAGGATCCATAAAGCGAATAAATTATAGCGCATCGATATCACGCGTCGAAGAATTAAATGAAGACGACCGAAGAGGAAACTCTCGAGAGGAATGATTCCGCGAGAAATGCCGAGGAGATACAAAAGTCGTACGAGGTCCATGGATCGCAATGAAATTTGTGGTGAAATCGCCAATGGCAAATCGACAAACGCGTTTTCATTCATCCTTACTTGGCGTACACCTACTCTCGCTTTTCTCCCTCTTTCTTGGATCCGGTGATCGACGCGTGCCACGATCCATTTCGCAGTAGCAACGAAAGTAGCGCAGAAGGAGAGGAACCCGCGAGAGAGAAGCGCGCGACGGAGGGTAACTTTTAAATAAATAAAATCGATAGGGCGCGACATCGTATCCGAGGCAGCTCAAGAGGTACGACCTCTCTCTCTCTCTCTCTCTCTCTCTCTCTCTCTTTCCCGGAGAGAAGAGGGACACCCTCTCATGAATAAGCAGTGCTCACGGGGGTGTGCGCCGCGTGATTTCGCGCGGGACTGTTGGCGGTAGACCAGCCGGCGAGCGTTTATTTCGCGCTCGCCTTCGTCTCTCTTCCACAGATCGGCGAGATCCTCCGTCGTACTCCCGCCTGCCATCCCGCGTCCGGGATGCCAATAACGAGGTTATCCCGCGCGACGCCGCCGCCGTTTCCGTAGAAACCCCTCGTCGCAGGGCGCTCTCCCACCCGGTTGTCACGCCGCGCCGACCAATCCCGGCCCGGGCTGGATGCCGATCGAGGGATGCGAAAGGCGGGGTCGCGCGCGACGTGGGGATGAAAGCTCGCCGCCGCGAGGCGGGGGTCGAAAAGCTGTCCCAAGTCACGTGTGTGTCCGTCGGCAGAAGCCACCTTCGTGCTCCACGACGTCGTCGGCCCGGTTTTGCCGCGGCGTCGCTCGGCTCGGCTCGGCTCGGCTCGCGCGGCTTCCTTTCGAGGAGCTGATAACGATAACGAGCGGTTAAGACGTGTCATCGACAGACCACTTTCCGCTTTTTAAAAATGCGCGAAAAGTCTCCGCGCCTTTTGGCCTTTATCGGATCCGTTTGTTCGTTTTATCCATCATTCATCGTCAATGATGCGCGAGATGAATATCGTTGTGTCGAATGACGCGATATTTTTTGTAATACGTTATCTTGAGGAAAAAATGACGTCTCAACGTGTGTATCCGACAGATTGAAATGCAGTGATAAACATTAATTACTTGCGTAGGATGTAAAATATTGAACTGAAGACTCGGGGATGCGGCGAAACGCGCGAGACTCGGGGTGTTAACTGGACCACTTGGATGCAGTGAGCTGGATTGGTGATTGTGACGAACGATAAGAGGCAGTGTTCGTCTATGTTCGTATATGTGTCCTAACTGTCTAAAGTACAATGAAACGAAGAAATTTCGTACCTTTGTAGGTTTGGGCGTGGATAAAAACTATGTGCAATAGATTCCCGACGGAATTCAAAGTTTTATAAAATCGCGCGTGAAAACTCTCACCTTCCTATGAAATTTAAACCAACAGCATCCTTGAACGCTCACGCAGAGAATGTTATGAACTCTGAGAAACTGAATCAAGTGAACTAGATCAACGTCTTCCGACAGAATCGGCGCTCGATTCACGAAGATGAAGCGACGGGGGCCGACCGGGTGTCCGCAGCAGCCACCCGTCGTCCGGCACAAAGACGCTCCTGATGACAGTCATTGTGCCGCGTCGCCATAAATCCGCCTGCTCCATCGTAAAAAGAAAGAGAGAGAGACGAGAGAGCCACTTCTGCAAAACGCGCGAGAGGTCTTTATCGGCGGTCAATAGGACCCCGTCGGTCCTTCTCAGATGCCTTTCGTATATTACATATAAAATCTGCTCCTCCGGAGAAGCAGGCACCTGGATACCCGATGGCCGTCGGGCCCGGAAGTGCCGCGATGGACCTCAGCACTACTCTGAGTAGTGCCTACCGATACAATCAGAATATGATGGAATATTACACCTGTAAGATATTTAATTATGTCTACGTATCTAAGCGTCTCTTAATTATTCTATCCTATGTTTTTACTTTCATCTCTTTTTCCGCCCCGTCAACCGGCTGGATAATCGTGCAAATCTGATATTTCAAACTGGATTATCTGTTGTCACTTTAACATTTATTACTACGGCACGTCACTGTTTCATTAATTCTTCGTTTTGATTATTATCAATCTATTGAGTAGAAAAATATCGCAATAAATATTTAGTAGTATCGGATATTTTTTTCAAACCTCACGCGCAGATTCTATTCTGATGGATTCTATTCAGAGTTGTGAGCTCATTATAACAATCGTTTGTGTCAGGCGTCGCAAAAATAATAACGATTTTCATATCTAGATTTCAGTATCTAGATATAAATGAATCTAGCCTTGTATGCAGACTTTTTTTCTGATCGTTTTTTTTTTTTTTTTTTTTTTTTTCCCAGTTAACTCTGTCGATTCACATTTTATATTTCTTCTAGCGCGAGACATTTGCTCTATAAATTAGATATATATTGTTGCAACAAATTTCACGATATTAATCGAGAAAAAGAAAGCGCAAAAACGCACGCAATTTTTCCGCGTGCGAAACGCTTCTCTCGCGATCGCGCGATTTCTCTTCGAGTTTGCCGACGGTGCGTCGATTAAGTAGAGCAAACTGGATGAACGGAAAAGAGTTGCGAATCCAGCGACGTCGATGGGTAAATGATAATGCAAAAACAAGAAATTAATGGCCTTCGATCGCTAACCGAGCCGTAGCGGTACCGGTACCGACGAAAAACTAAACCGCAATCATATCGCGACCGACGATCTGCGTAGGAGCTACTCGCGACGAGCTCTCTCCTCCTCTAAACTAGTAGAGAGAAATGTTGCACATTCGATTTAGTTTCTGCAATAATCCACCTGGTTCTTCTGTGTGCGAACCTAATAAATTTTACATCAAAATAAATATAATTTATTTACATGTAATTCTCTAGAGCTTATATCTTTGTCCAGGATATTACGTGAAAATAACGAGTTTGCCTATCCGCGAGCGTTTCCGTCCATTTAACGGTCCGACCATATTAATTAGACGAGTTCGAGTGTTGCTTTAAAGTTGCAGCGATCGAAATCATTCCGTTTACGGGTGCACAGCCGGTCCGTTAAATCTAATGAAATATTACTAACTATATGAGAAGCATTAACAGGACGACGATCGCCGATTGCGTATCGTAAAATCGTTTGTAATGAGCTACGTATCTTTTTGTATATCGCATTATTTAAAAAAATTACTTTATTAAATACTTAATTTAATTTAGTAAAAAAATTTAAGGACACCGTAATTTCGATTCATCGTCCGATATATTATCGTATTAGTCGTATTAGATAGTTTGTTTGATAGAGAAATTTTTATCATAATTTAATCGTCATTGAAAGCGGGATGTTGACGCGCTTTTCAATTACGATGTAAATCGATCTGATTACAACGTCGTAAAATTCCGAGACGGCTCGCACACTGGCGAATTACATTTCCCAGCGTATTTTTCTAGCCATCGGATAATAAAGTCCGTCGTATTCAGGCGTGTTCGGCAATACATAACGTCGAAGCGTAATGTAATACGGGAACAAAGCAGCGCGATGCTGGAGAAATATCGAGTGACTATATGGGAATCTATATCAAAGTTCTTCTGGCTTCTCCGATATACACACGTAGCCGAGCCGTCGTGATCGTGTATCACTGGTTCTCATTTTATTGGCTCTGCAACTATCTTGGACCGGTCCTCCATTCTCGATTGCGAGCGCGCAAAAGTGGAACAGGGGGAAACTGTGCGCGTCGATATATACGTGTAAATAAAAAAAAAATTATCCCATATATACAGAAAGTTTCGATTTTTTTCTTCTTATAGATATATCCGAAAGAAATCTTAATCTACATATTTTTGTGCATCGATTAACGAGCCCCGAATGATTTCTCAAAGCGTGCAAGCAATCGCGTATAAATTTTCTCATCGATATAGATTATTATCTATATCCTAAGGAATCGACTTTGAGATGAAAGATCCGACAGATAATGGAAACCGGATTGAGACTTGGGACGCGATTTCAAGGATATCGTTAGCACAGCAGCTTAAGGCACGGTACGTTTGTAATGAAAACGTAATGGCGATACGGGGATCGCATTTATCCAGAAGTAGTCCGCAGCAACTCGGCGCTCAGTCGGGTCACCTGATTTTGCATCGGCCTTTTTATATGCCGGCAGCTCGAATCGCGATTGATTAGTAGATGCGCTATCGGCTTTCTCCGATAAAACTGTAAATCCGATTAAATCCAGTGAATCGAATTTGGATACAGCTCGATGAAATTGCGTGCGAATCGCCGACCGTCCTATCACAGGCGACGCTTCATCATTGAGATTTCTATTAAAACGCTTCGAATCGAATAAAAAACCACAAGAGCAGTAACAAGTAACAATCATTCTTTTTTTTATCGAGATGATAAAAAACTCTAGACTCTCCATTAGCATGATAGCTCTTTTCCCCCTTTTAGATTCCATAATTTTGTAATAATATTACGTTACGCGAAGGAAGGGTTACGGAGCGTGCAGACAATAGAAACAATAGGAGCTCAATTACATGGGACTAGTTGAGACGTTGCATCTCTTGATTCGACGTATCCCAGAAGTGCGGAACCGAGCGGACGGCAATAAGCTCCTGTAATACAGTGGCCAGTTTCCAGCGACGGCAGCAAAATCCAGTAGCAGCAGCAGTAGTAGCAATAGTGGTAGTAGTAGCAGGAGCTAAAACGATTCGGGGGTGGTCCAGGCCGGAGCCCTCGCGTATAGCTGTGGTCAGCAGGCGTGACGGCGTGTGTGCGTGTGTAGTAGGGTAGTCATGGTACTCTCGCCCTGGCAATGCCCACCATGATGCCGACGACTATCCCCCTGACTACCGGCCGCGCCGCGGGGGACGCGACCATAAACGCGAGAGCGAATTGATTTGCGACCGGAAGGCGCGTATCGTTTCCAGTAATGATCGCGGAGACCTCATTGTCTTCGTGCGACGACGAGATATCATCGAGCGGCGCGATATATACGGCTGAACGGCGAAAAAAATGTTGCGGTTCACGCCTCATGGATCGCGGTGTTACCGTAATTACGAAATCCCTCTCGAATGCAAACGCAAACGCGCGAGCGTGCCATGATTCTCGATGATATAGCTCGTCCGTTTCTTTCGATTAACTTTACCTCGGACAGTCTCGCATTCGATCGTGAGATAATCGCATGGTTTCAATTCCGAAAAAATACACTGTTATTTTTATTCTATTTTTTCTCGAATAATAATAACTCTTTATATTCTACGAGGTCGCTTATCTTGACGAGAATGTGTAAGTGTGTCAAAGAGAGAAAATATTCGGCCGAATAAGAGCGACAGCGTGGCCGATTTAACTAACTCTCCGTCGTCGAGGGTTCGCTGAAAACAACGATCATCATCGAATCATCGGTGCACTGGCACGAACAGGGGGACATATGTCGCGGCGCAGAACCCTCCATTACGATATTGCCTCCGAATTATCGCGTTAGGCGGCTTTAATGCGCGAAAATGAAGCCTGCGACGATGTGCGACAGAAACTCGAGTGGCAGCGGGGAGTAAACTAATAATAATGAATGCTCAGCGTATTCACCCTGGAACGTTTCTCAGCTCTGTGAAAATGATTAGTTGGCAGAAATATTAAAGTTCCCTTCACCACGTATTCTCGATCAGTTCTTCGTTTCGTCACGCGTTTCATTATATCGTTATGTAATCATCAGATCATAAAGTTATATATATATATTTATTTATTTATTTTAAATATTTAAAAAATATTTATCAAACATTATACGCAAACAAACCTTAACTTGTCTAATCTTGTTATGTTTGATAAATGTTTTTTTTTCTTTTAAATAAATGTATATATATTATATATATATATATATATATATATATATATATAGCTTTTTAAAAACTCTGTGTGTGTGTATATTGTATATAATAAATATTATTTTTAAAGCTACTAAAGCGTGAGAGAGACAAATCGTTCTTACGATAGAAAATCTCGCTGGCAAACGGTACAACATTCCTCCGCAAAATCTGTCAAGTGGAATGATTCTGTGGCGATAAAGACCATTCGAGAGAAGATTTAACATTGGCATTCGCGATCCGTTCTGCCAGCTTCCTTTAACGATCGTCGATTTAGCGCGCGCGCGAAGCCCGATTCACACGCAAATCGCGTTTAACGTCGCGATTTCACGGCGAATCGTTCATGATACGGTCGAACTTTTAAATCCATGCCACTGGTATTCAACATGACGTTTAACAGCAAGACACTGCCTCTCTATAAAAGTAAACAGACGATATATATATATATATTTATATACTACTGATATGGACGAGACGCATTTTACATAGTTGTACTTTTTACGAATACTTTTATTTGTAATTGAATTTATAAACTTTCATGCTCGATTAATACATTATCGATCCTCTCTTTTTTTCTAGGTCACGGCGGAGTCAACCAGCTTGGCGGAGTCTTTGTGAACGGAAGGCCCCTACCGGATGTAGTCAGGCAGAGGATCGTCGAGCTCGCGCACAGCGGCGTCCGACCGTGCGACATTTCGAGACAACTCAGGGTATCTCACGGCTGTGTATCCAAGATACTGTCGAGGTGAGTACCGACGTTGTACCTCTCTGTCCATTACAATCGCGGCGGCCCATCGAGTACCTCGGATGCGATGCAGAGGGACGCGCGAGATGAGCGACCTCGTTGAGAAAATCAAATCTCTCACGGTTGAAGATTACAAAATTAAACGTCTGATTGAATAAAAAGTTTATCTATTTATTTGAATAAAGTGTCCGCATGAGTCCATCGAGTAAAATGCATCTCTGGATACGGAGATTGCTTCTGAAAATCACGTTTGCCAAGTTCGGAGAGCGGATAACAAGCACAAACAATGTCGTCGAAAGGCGAGTGATTTACGAGAGAATCAAGCTCGTCCTCTCTTGCCAAACGCAACACCGCAATTTCCGCGCCGCGGAGTGGCCAAGGTCGTTCTCGACTCGCGGATGAGAAGAAGAGATGCGGGAGCAAAAAAACCGAGCGCGCTTTCTCGCTTCCCGAAGTGATTTAATTAAAGACGCTGTTAGGACCGCGAGGCAAACGGATCCGGGAAAAGGGAGGGAAGGGGACGATAAAGGGAGAGATGAGGGGCCGGAAGGAAGGAACCGGCCCCTTCACTCTCGCGATGCACAGAGTTGGCCCGACGATATGCGGTTTCCATGTTTTTTCCACCCTCCTCCGGTCCCCTCCGCTCCGCTATGTAACGGGTGGCCTCGTGCCGCTTTGATGGCCCGAACGTCATTCGCGTCCCCCACGACCGAATATCATTGTCATATATCGCGCTCTTTCACCAATCCCGCATAATAAAGGTCGACTGGATTATTTACTACCGCGACTAAAGTTACCGTTTCCTCTTCCTTTCTTCCCGGTTCGGGCCCTTTCCCCAGCGACGATTGTATTCGGAGAAACGAGACTTCGTCATTAACAAAAATGCGAGTGACCCGTCAATCGGATTTTGCCCTTACACGCGTCAAAATATTAGAGAGATTGAATTTTAGGATATCAATTCTAAACTCTTGTCGCGAATCTCGACGCCGCGCCGGAAGGATTGCGTCACAAGAGTCGTGCAACTCTACTCGACACAGGCATCTTCGAGTCTTGCTTTTACACTGGTTGCTAAATATAAACGTAGACTTGGTCGAGGACTTGGCTCTCGTTCCAGCTAAATACATGGTGTTCTTCCGCGTGCGGATGTGTGACTTTATGGCCCGAAGATACGGCGAAAACGGCCTTTTAAGGGCCTGTCGACGACGCGACAAACGTTAACGACGACTGTACGCCGACGTGCGCGGTCACGCGTCGCTGATATGACGAGAACGCCGTTCGCCGAATCTAGGACGAAACCGGATACCGGGATTCTCTTTCGACTCTAGGTGAGGGTTCGTAAAATCCGCCGACGGGGACGGCGTTGAAAGGCACGCGGCATCGGCGGCGACCCCGACACAAAATCGAGTCGTCGTCTCCCTCGCCGCGAAAGACCTTTCCTGGGCTCTGTCGCGTGAGTGTCTGTCACGAGAAACACAAAGTGCTCTTCTTCTTTAGGGTCGCGCTCGTCTCGTCCGCCTTTGTGACACTATTATCCGCTTCTGTATTCTGGACGCGCCGCCGATTCTGAGGACTATGTAAAGCTGGTTATAACTCGGATCCTGCGAAACGTCCTTCATCGACGCGCAAACTTTTAGTCGTTTTCGTGTTTCTGTCGTCATGTTACAAACGTCTGATTGATTAACAATTGAATAATTTGATATTTTTTTTAACCCTTTGACGTCACGAATTTTTCTAATTGTCAGTATTTTATAAAATTTGGCATATAAGAGTTTTTGGGGTCGCTGATTACGAATTTTATTTCTAAAATTTTTTTTTTTCTTTTTAATTTTACTTCCGCCATATTGGATCCCTATATTAAATTTTGGAAATTAATTTTTTTTTCCTTTAGATTCAGATTCTGCGATCTAAAAAATCTTCAAAGAAAAAATTTAAAAAAGAATACAACTGTTACTTTCAATTTAGAACAGAAAATATTGTTTTTTAAAATATATTTTTCATCAAAAAAAGGAGGATTTAACAAAAACAACACGATGGAAAATTCTAAAAAAATTCTGAAAAATATTTTAGAGTGTACTAAGATTATAAAAAAATTGCCGTATTTATTGTCATAATAGATTAGTAGAAATGCATTTTTTCTTAAAAAAAAAGTACTAATTTTGACTGTTTGTTTATATATGGTATTTTTGCAATTAACAATTAATAACTGTTTATATTTTTTTTACACTTATTGATGTTCTAGAGACTCTGTAGAAACAAAAAATCCGGTATTTGTTGATAAAAAAGTAGTTAAAACAATAAAAAACTACGAAAAAAGGTGGATCTCTGGGTGACCCGCTGTGACTCAAAGGGTTAATGTTTTATATAATGTTAGGCAGTTAATATTAAGGTAGTTTAGGAACTTTTCGACGTGTGAGAGATATGTCGATACTTTTACGATTTAGCGACATTGTGAAATAATGTTTCAAACGCTAATATAACTGTTATGGGGCATTTTTATTTATTACTTTTTTGTACACATATTTATATAAAGATTAAGATATAATCTATTTTTCAATTTGCAAAATACTGAAATATTAATATCATCGTTTTCAGATTTATTATTTTTATATCAGTGTCAATGGAAATGTGCCTTTTAAGTTACCTTATTCTGATTATAATGGTCGATTATCGTTGATTAACGCTGTGCTTTTTATCGTAACGTTAATGTGAAAAATCCGTACGAGACATTGCGGCAGCCACGTAATGACGGGCGTAAATAATGCCATTCTTCCACGGAGGTGGCGTTTTCGATTTCGCGCAAGACTGTTTCGAATCCATTTAAATCGGAATTAATACAGCAAGGGTGAGTAACACGCCGGGCGGTGGCAAAGGTCGATTTGAAAAATCGCGCGATCTAATGGCCATTTCACGGTGGAGGCGGAACAAAGGGGAACGAAATATCAACGGGTGAGCATTGCCATGTGGGCCTCGAATGGGATTTTACACACCAGATATAATCGCAATAATTTCGCGGGGGCGGTGCGGGAGTCTATTTGATTCCGTTTATGGCTCTCTCGCATAATGCTTTTAGCTATTCACTCGACTAATCATTCTATTTCAACAATCGATACAACAAAATACCATTCGCACCCGCAACACAGAATCTGATAATGATATATATATATATATATATATATATATATATATATATATATATATATATATAACTGAAATAATTGAAAATAGAACTTTTTTTATTACAAAATGACACAAGAGTGTGTTTGGTAATATATAAATATATATAAGAAAAAAACGTGTTGCAATTTTAGTTAAAATACATTTATATTTTTCTACAACAATCGAAAACGCGTACAAAGGCTGTGATGCCGCAGAAGACTAAAATTCGACTCGACAAAATCCAGAGTCCCATTTTTTCTGTCACACGTGCAATGCAAAAAACTTGTTACGGCGCTTTTATTCGCGCAAATATTTTTCACTGAAAAAAAAAGAAAAAACGCGAAGGTTTGGTACCGGAACGCGTGCATGTTTTGCACAGCACACTCGCGCGCGCGCACGCGCGCATAGAAATACATATACGCAAAATTGGCCAGATATTCAACGTGGGTATGAGTCGACGCCGACGTCGATGCCGACGCCGGCGGCGGACCCACATCCATCAAGGCGGCCCACAAGCGGACCATTATTGCGGACTATCCGACGTAATTGAATTTAAGCACGAGCGAAGATATTATTTAACTAATTAGGCACAAAGGGCGCGTTCACGGCGGGCCAATCGCGATCGCCCATCTCGCGTATATACCCGGTCGGCGAGAGAGGAGCAACGAGAGGTCTAAAGGGTAGAGAGAGAGAGAGAGAGAGAGAGAGAGAGAGAGAGAGAGAGAGAGAGAAAGGAGGGACAGAGAGAGGGTAACAGCGGGAGGCCAGAAGCCGTTTGTTTTAAAACAGCCGGTCGTTGACGCGCCGCTGGACGGCGATTCGTTATTCCGACGTTGGCCGCCCACCGCGGGAAAAACGTTCGTTGCTCTCGCTTTTTCCCCCGCTCTTGCCGATTTCATGTTCCACGTTCCACGATAGAGCGAAAGAGCGCGAAAGAGGGAGCAAACAAGCTGCGAACTTTGGTGCGACTGATCTCTTGTCGGCACCGCCGTTTTCAAACGCGGTCGAATTGTCTTTAAAGCCGATCGAAAAGGGCTTTCTCTCCACTCTTCGTGCGACTCTTTCGCGAAATATAAGACTAATTGTAATGTTACATTTGTAATTTTGCATTGTAGGTATTACGAGACCGGTAGCTTCAAAGCCGGCGTCATAGGAGGTTCCAAACCAAAAGTAGCGACGCCGCCGGTGGTCGACGCGATCGCTAATTACAAGAGAGACAATCCGACCATGTTTGCGTGGGAGATTAGGGACAGATTGCTGGCCGAAGGCATTTGCTCGCAGGACAACGTGCCATCCGTCTCTTCCATTAATCGGTGAGTCAATGTTGTTATTATCGATGTTATTTATTCCGGGATTGCATCCCTTTAAGCGCGTGCGCTTGGTCATTTGACAATCAAATCGCAAACAAAATACGTTTTAATAAAAATAAATAAGCGTACAAGTTAAACATATAGTTTTGCAATTAAGTTTATAACTAAAGTTACACTAGAATACACTAGAATATATATTCGTGATATAATACAGACAAGCACATTAAAGTATCTCAAATTTTTTATTAAAAATCTTTAAATCTCATTAACGTTATTAATTTGGAATTAAATGATGAGAGATGGTAAAAATTTATGTTACATTTCTTTGTCGTATTTCTCAGTCGTATACGTGTTTACAAAAAATGTAACGTTCTAAACTTTAGAGATATTGAATTGAAATTATCCTTCGTAGAATTTAGTGCGAATAATAATAACTAAACGAATAACTAATTCTTATACATTTTTTACTAGAAATTTGTGCACTATTTTGATTGTATATCAGAATAGATGGACAAGATTTCATGGATATCTATAATGTTGTCAAATAACTCTAAACAATATAATATATATATATGTATTATAGATCGTCCTTATAATTGAAAGATAGTCCGGTGGTTTATCTTGAAAAATGTCATTAATTTAGCTAATCGTCAATCGTGCGCGCGAAAACAGCAGATTACATCGTGCTCGATTGCCAATTCGAGGAGTCGCGACATATGCTTGGACCGACGATGGGGCGCGATCGGTTATCGCGCGCGGCGAACTCCGCGCGTGCACCCTCTTCGCATGTGCATCGAGATAAGTGCGCGTCCAACCCGCTGCCCCGATCCTATTGACCTTTCGCAGGTTCCTTCGGGACCTGGGGCCCGATTAATTCAAGTGTTTTTACGTCGCCCAGCCGAGCCGACGGAACACGAGTACCCCGGGTTGTAGAGCGAGCCCTTACGAGATGGCGAGAGGGAGTGAGTTCCCGCGGGACGGCATTACAGCGTATCAGCACCACACAAACTGAACGACTCCCCCTCCCCCTTCCTCCTTTTTCACCCCCTTTCGGCCAACTGAGAAGCTACAAGGGTACACACCGGGAAAAGGAATGCGAAAAAGAGGAGAGACAATCAAGGGGGTGTACCCATTGATCGGCTCGCATATGTCCCGAGATTTAATCAGTCGCTACTTAAGACCTTATCTTCCGCTCGAGGGGCCCGAGCTATCTCTCCTTCTCTCTCGCATTGTCATGCCTCTTTCTCTGTCTCTTTTTCATCTGCTATACACGCGGGATCGCCGATAATGAAATGGAGTGTAATGCGAATCGAATTGCGCCGGCAAGTGAAATTCACTAACGCGATTTCCGTGGGCCGCAGCCACTAATGGAAACGCACGCAAATGAGTTAGCGCCCACGTAACGACGTAAGTGCTAACGCACGGTCGCTTATTTAAATTCCAACATCGCGGTCGCGCAACGAGAAATCTCGGACCGGTGGCGATGTCTAATTTGCAATGTAAGCTTTACTTCAAGAATTTCCGTCGTCGCGAACGTTTGTTCTATCGCGATTCAATCGCGAAATGACACGGCTCTCAAAATTCAGCTAATTCTTTTCTTCTCTTTTTCACGATGCTCTTCGTATGAAAGTTCAACCCACATATGGAATCATGCCATGAGAGAACGAGAAAGGAAGTTTTAAAGTCGGTAAACTCTCGAAATAGACAGCAATCAGCGTCTTCCTGTCATACTTGTCAATCGGCGTTTCGTCAAGTTGTCTATATTTTCATTGGTGCGATCATAAGAGGTGAACGCGCATATATGGTATTTTCATTCTTTCGCTAGGAACCGCGTCGCGCGTCGCGCGTCGCGCGGTTACGGTAGCGTGAAAAACGCGAGCGTGTGTGTAAGTACAGAAATTACTTTCTGGCCGAGGTTTTCGATGTGTCTAGGATTGCGTCGAGGGTGCGGCGGTGGCTTGTTGCTCGAGTGACTCCTCCATCTCCTGCGGCTCCACCTCCACACCATTTCCTCTGCTTCTCCTGACTCGTCGCTCCGTCTCACTCTCTCTCTCTCCCTTCTCTCCCCGCAGTCTCCTTCTCGCCAGCGCGACTCCTTTTCCTCCTTGTCCCTATCCCCCCGACTCGAAGCCCAGATGGCGGGTATTGATCTGAATCCGGAGAGCAGATCGCCTGGAAAAACTTACCCCGCGGATACTTACCTATCTACCTATCTACCTTGCTTGCTATCTACATGCATCTATATCCAACGTACCATCACCCACTCACGTACTCTAAACCCGCAACCCTCCGCCCGATCCATTCCGCGCAGGTAAATGCATTTCCGCTCGACGAGCAGCGGATAGAAACGTGCGAGCGTTTGGTCTCTTTGGAAAATGGCCACGTGTCCAGCGTACTAATTATATAACAATTGATAACGAGAGAGGGGTCGTAAAGACTAAATATTTCGCGAAGCGTCGAAGCGAATATAATCTTTCTATACAAATAGATATGTAATTCACGACGGAATGACGATGCTTTTTCGAGAGGAGAAAGTAAGTCGTCAAACGGCGAAGAAATTTATCTTGTATAACGATTGCTCTTAGAAAATTATAGACAATTACTTTAAACAAGAAGAAAAGAAGTTGGAGAAAAACACGAAATAAGAAAGGAAAACTCTCAGTCGATCACGTTTTCATCGATGAGCCTTTGGTATAACTGGTAGAACTTAGTTAATAGGAGAAAAGAGAATGCAGAAAGAGAGAAAGAGAAAGAGAAAGAGAGAAGAAAGATCTCGATATCAAACGCGAATTTACCGCGAAGAAACTGAGATGCATCAGCGACCGTAGTGCGCCGGGATTTCTCCCATTATGAGCATGTCCAGGTTTTTCTAGCCGCGAGGTAGCTTTCGGGGTAGAGAAATAATGATACAGCTAATATAATGTATTGTCCTGCTTTGCCGGAGCACTTCGAAATGAGAACGTCCGCGAGACAGAAGGGGGGAAGAGCGTGGGATGGCATGGGAGTCGCGCGAGGTAAAAAAGACGGACGAGGAGAGAGAGCGAGATAATGGAGTGGCTTTCGCGAAAAATAACAGTTATATATCCCGTGTATATGAGACAGGATTGAGGAGAGCGGAAAAATAGGCGAAAAACGGAGGGAAGATTGGACGTTAACAGTTCCGTGCCTTCTTCTTTATTCGCCAAAGACGCCGACGCAGCGACTTGGCCTTCTATTGTTCTCTTTTCGCGCTCTTTACGAATCGCGGAATGCATGTCGTGATTAAAAAAAGGACATTTCCTTCGCGATGATTCTTGTCACTTTTTTCCTTCTTTTTTTTTCTTTATACTAAAAAGGAATTTCGTGTCGCGATTTATTTAATACATTTGGCGGAACGCAGGAGTATTAATCGGAAATTGTCCGACGTACGTAAAATGAGACATATGATAATTGAAGAGAAATGAAATGCAAGATATATATATATATATATATATATGGAATGCATAGATTTTACATGCGATCAAAGAGCACGATATCGAGGAAGATGAAGGCGAAATCGGGAGAAGAGTACAAAGAAAGAAGGATTGCCGAAAGAGAAGCCGCGGTGAATTTCGGGAGGAAATATTGATAGGCTCGACTTCGGCTGCGGAGTTACGGTCGAGTAGGCGGCTCTCTACCGAAGTCTATCTTACACGTATACAAACCCGCAAAGGCCCACCGCCCTTCTCTCTCTCTCTTTCTCTCTCTCGTTCTCTTGGTGTCGATCCCTTTCTATCTCCCTCCTTCTTAGTCGGAGGAGTCTCAGGAGCAGATCGATAAGGAGCGAGGTTCGCCCGAGAGCTTTACGCCGGGTTCACAGCCGCCTTCTTCTCGTTTCCTCCTCGACGCAACCCCCGACATCACGCTCTCGCGTGCCTCTCGCGTTTGCCCCCGAAGCCGCAAGCTGCGACAGAGTCGATATCAGGGCCAAGGGAAAAAGCCGCCGCTCCCTTGACTTCCTGTTGTTCCGGTCGCGGGATCCTCCGTCCGTTAGACTTGGCTAAAGGACTACTACTATCCGAACTAGAAATCGAGCTTGAAGATTCTTTACGTGATCTGCGTCTAAAGATTTATCTTTTAAATACTAATCTCACGATTACTGAATCATTCGTTGATATCTCTTGCAATTTTTTCATGTCTATTGTCTTGTAATAAATTAAAAAGTTTAGTCGCTAAATGAAGTACTTGAGAAAAGGTAAAGGATAGGAGAGACTTGAGCGATTCACGCACGATCGATCACATTCTCGGCTGCGGCTTTAATTCGACGTAATGACCGGCGCGGCGACAACAGTTGGCAGGAAATCTGTCGCGTCGAATCTCGCTGGAATTGTATCAATCTGTCATCGCTCTCTCGTGCGACGGCGTAGCCAGTTCTATCGCGCGACTCAATCTCCCGTCGAGGACGCAACCGGGCTCCGCTTTGCTCTCTATTACTTCCATATCATTTCGCACTCCCCCCCCCCTCCCCCTTCCGGAATCTGCCGAGGTGGTGGCTCGAGCCATATGGCTTGGCAGCACTCCTGGAGGACGTGAAAAGACGGCCAATGGGATGGCTGCTACTTTCATGCCACTTTCGGCTTTCCGGCCGACATCACCGGTATATCTCCCTGTGTTCATCTCTCTTTCGCTTATTAAATTACATCCCCATAAATAATGCCCTGCCTGTCTCTACCTACCCTATCCTCGACGAGTTTATTTACCATTCCATCCGCGGCACCGCGGGAGGATTTTCCTTCTCCGGAAAGCCGTCAAATCATCACATTTGTCATTTCGGCTCGCTTCGAGATCCCAGGAGGGAAGGGATCGCTTCGCCAGTTTACATTTTCGACCAACGAATAATATTCCCGTGACGATAACTGCGCATTTCTTGGCACTGATATTACGATCGAAGAAATGAAAACCCTCGACGAAATTGCGATTCAACGCTGCTGCATTGTCACGAGAGAAATTTCACGCGCGACGCGAAATAAATCTAACGTAATAAGATTATAAGCATCGAACGCAGCATTTTCCAAAGCGAGTGAAAAATCGGAGATCTCTCTTTTTTTTCGATGCTTTTTGAAGCAAAGGGATGTCGACGTTTAAGCGAATAGCTGCACACACATGACCGCGGGGAAAACAATATGGTGTATACCATAGCTGCGGCCTTCGTTAAAGCAGCCATATTTGCGGTGTGCGCGGGAGCGAAAGAGAAGGAGGCCCTCCTACATTATCCGGCACAGCAGCACCCTCGGGGGAGGATCCGGGGGATGGTGCCTCCACGTTGGAAACGCCGGCAGTGGCGGCGGCGCGTATCCATAACCGTCCTTTGTCTGGATAACGCAATTATTACCGCGTTTCATCATACCTCCCCGGCCCGAAATTAGCCCGAAATGAAGTTACAATTACGGGTCCTCCGTGTTCTCTTCCCCTTCCAACTCCTCTTCACGAACGGCAGATACTTTGGGGCTCGACGAGAACAGCGACAATGACAACGACGAGGATGACGAGGATGACGACGACGACGACCACGACGACGACGACGACGACGACGACGACGACGACGACGACGATGGCGGTGACGACAGTAACGGCGCCGACGGCGGCGACGCACGAAATCCAGGTTGCCGTGGAAACGTCAGAGGACAGACGGAACCGCAATGAAACCGGATGGTCGCCTACTCTGCCAGACCATAATGCCTCGTCCCTTTTGTTCCTGGTCGAGAGCTGGAATAGCAAAGTTGCTCGAGAGTGCTGTACCACCGTGAACGACCGCGCTTGACCGGACTCGAAACCCGAGAACATCCCCACGATCGCCGATCTATGATGGAGCGAATTTCACGAATTGGACGAGAATTTTCACGGCGAGAAAAATCGCGCTATCTGTCCATGACTCGAGAAAACAGGCGTTTAATATCCACTCGATCATCGGATTGATTGATAATTAATGAACCGTCGATGAGCGCCCTGCTATTAATTGCTCATCGTCGATGAGTAATAATCGCGAGAGAGGGTATTTCGTATCGTGCCGGGTAATCGATCGAATGAACGATCGTAAAGCGAAATCGCGGTGTCATTTCCCACGACCTACGCCACGATCTCGCATTACTCGCGCCTGTGATTAATACAGGGACGCGACGATTGATGATTATTTATCTCCCACCCAAGCTTGTCTTCAAGCACGGTAACTCCTTGTCGTCGAGTCGAACAGGTTAAACAGGGCGAGGCTCAAGGATGCGAGCATGCAGCTATATGAATAACATTTCCGGTGACCGCGCGCCTAACGGCAAATACATACAGGAATCATCCTCTTGACTTCTCATGATGGTCTAGAGGGGAGGCAAGTGGAGGGGATAAGGCATCGCAGTGCAAGGGCGATATATATTATAAATCGCGTGTTACATTGTGCTTTAGAGGATCGTCGGTGACTGTTGACTCGCCGGTATCATTGTTGGGAGCGTAGAGCTTTTGTCGTCGAGATGCGCGGCATCGCAAACAAACACACAAACACGGCGCGCATTTTCCGTACGTGCGCGTCATATACAGACACACAGACACATACGGATCATTGTATCGTCGATACAGCCGCAGTTAATATAGTTGTGTACGCGAAGCCAGCAGCTGCCGTTTGACAATGCGCACCCTGCGTGCGTCCCGACATATAATAATATACTCATCCCGAGTTATACGGGGGGGGGGGGGACACTTCATCAAAATGACTGAGAGTGACACGGAGAATGGCACGCTACGACGTACACCGTTTTAATTTATACCTGACACCTGAGATACCAGAATCGACAATCTATTAAATACGAGAATAAAATACAAAATATCGAACGAATATAAATCCAATTCTCGAATATTTGCGACATTTTTAAATATAATCCCAGGTAGCACATGTTCGTTTTCTAAACGTTTTCTAAACGTATCCAATATTTTTTAACCGTCAAGCACCAATAAGAAACGTTTCAACAGAAACATTTTTAAAATCATGGTTTAAGAAACGCATTTTTTACGTTTCTATAAATAGAATAAAAATTAATTTTTTCATTCAAAATTATATATATACACATTATTAAGACTATACTTATTAAGACGATCCCCAGATAGCACAGAAAATTAAAAAATGAAAAACGAAAAGATGTCTTTTTTAAGTTATCTTTCTGACAAGGCTAAAAGATGTCTAAAAAAATATCTTTCTATCTACAAAAAAAGTAATTTTTTAAAATATGTCTTCTAAAAGTCATAATTAATTTTAGTCGACGAAAAGATGTCTTTTTGATCATCTTTTCGACAAGACAAAAAAGATCTATTTTATAATATACTTGTTCCTTTGTTCGCCGCTACGTAGCGTGTTCAGACTTAACTATAAATCGTATTCAAGTTTTCATAACATGTATATAAAGCCTAAAAGAACAGGTACTAAAAGTATAATTTAAATTATGTCTTTTTTGTCAGTTTGACTTTTGATATAATCTCGACAAGAGATTCAGAACATGATAAAAATAGATGGATTATATCCATATATGCATTATTTTATTGAATTTGTGAATAAACAAATTTTTCACAAATAAAAGAAAGAGACCGTATTATGACAGTTTCTTAAACGTTTTTTTCTTTTGTTAGAAAATGACGTTTCCCTTAACGTTTTTTAAATAGACATTTTAATCAATCAGAAACGTTTTTAAAAGCCGGTTCTCAAACGTTTCGCGGAAACATTTTTGAAACGTTTTTGAAACGAATATGTGCTACTTGGAATGTTTACATAATCATAGCGATTGACTCGGTAGCGTAGATTAGCGTAAATTAAGAGGGATCTTTTTTTTTTATCGAGAAAACATGCCGCGTGTTTCGAGAATACGGTTTCGCGCGGTAAAAAGTAAACCGAGAGTCCGACGTCACGAGAATTGCCTTTGTTTAAGAATCACACCTTAGTGCGTGGCGTGGAAGCGCCAGGTACATACATAGCTCGGGATACATTACAGCCTCTCTTGAGAAAGGGAGAAAGAGAGGAGAGAGGTGACGGAATATCAGGATACACCTTTTCCAGCCATTGTGCGGTTCTGAAGGGCGTACAATGGCCGTGGAGCGAGTCCCGTATTGTGTCTACAGCTCTCGACGGAACAGTTCTGTGACTCTCTCTGGCTGCTGCTCCTGCTTCCGTCTCGCTCCCTCCCGCTATCCTACGAATACCTCCCTCTCCGATCTTTCTATCCGACTTGGAGTTAACGAGAGAGGAGTTCCGTTTTCGTGCTATTCGTGGACCACGGACGGAGCATCTGCCCCGGGACCGCTAAATCCTCGAAAGCCCCTTGAAATCTCCCGCAATCCGGCCCCCGCGACACATATAATGGTCCGTAATAACTTTAAAGCTCCGTATTAATGCCGCGAGAAGGCGAGAGGCGCCCTAATGCGCGTTTAACCACGAATCACCCGGGATCGTTCGATGTTGTCATCGAGACGAATCGATGCCGTTTTATTGTCCGAACATCGAGGGCGCAGAGTTTTGGTTTCGAGGAAAATTGAAGCGACAATGGGGAAATTTCGACTTGAAGAACATCCGAGCCCGTATCTCTTCCATGGCCGTGCGGAACCGCGGTAAACGACGTGTAAAACAGACGCATCGGTAAAATGTAGCAACGTTTGTAAGAATAGCACGGCGTGAAATCGTAAGAGAGCGGTTTAACTGCTATCTGCGTGTTCAGGGCGAACACCGACCTCGTCGCAAATTTTGCAGTAAAGTTACACAAACGTGATATTACACTTTATACACACCGTATACATTTTTATTATCGCGAAATTTCTAAAATAATTTTCATGATATTCGACATTATAATCGTAAGACGATCGACGAGCCTCTGGCGTGAAGATTTAAGTCGCTGCGAGGTAAAGCACGTAAAAAACGTTGGTTTGCGCCAATAAAACAAACCTCTCTCTCCCTCTTCCCCTCTTGCCCTCCTCCGCGATCGATGCGCGATCAAGATCTACCGGCACTTTGTGCGATCAATAACAGCCGACGCCTAACGAGCGCCACGATAATTGACAATTACAGATCGTTTGCGCTCGCATCACAATCCGGAAATCCCTCCACCCTTCCTCGCGATAACCAGCGTTTGTACTAACGAGCGATACCTACCAGTTCATTGACAACCATCGATCTGTCCCTTCTCGCCCACGCCGTGATCATGATCCACGCCTCTCGGCGATTCGCGATATTTTTCTTCAAGTCTTCTAGATCATTGATTCTCGGAATAATCGTCGGATGGTCGAAAGCTGTATAACTAGGTAGGAATACGTGCGTCTCGAACGACGAATTAGAACGCGCGAACGGCCGTGCGGACGAAATCCGAAGAAATTAATCCCGATCCCCGCCGGGAAGAGAATTTAAATCCGCCCAGTCACCAACCCTCGCGACGTAGGGAAACGTCGGAGGTTGGAGAAGCACGAGAGGCGGGAGAAGCTAGCAACGGCCCCAGCAGCGCCGGCGAAATGCGATAAAGTTGGCGTAGAGGTAATTTGAGTATAAAGTTTTATTCGCAATAATTTAGCCGCGCGGACGAGGTCGAGGGCAGGATCGAGTAAGTAGAGGAGGGAGAAGAGAGAAGCGTGCGGGTGTGCGGGTGTGCGAGTGTACGGGTGTGCGGGTGTGCGGGTCATATATTTGATGGGATACTTGGCATAAAGTCGTGCATAAAAGTAATGCCGACATTAAAGTTTGCGGTTCCAGAGACGTGGCACGAACCCATCGCCCACGCTCCTGTTCTCTCGGAACGTCGCGGTACGCGGTGGCTGCCTACTACGATTTTCCTGGCCGTGACGGAATCGCGAAGGGAGGAGGATAGAGAGGAAGGGGGACGCAAACTTGTATCATCGAAGCCGGCCCCTGCGTAACACTCGTACGTAATACGCGTCCGTTTTATTCCCGCGGTCACTCTATCGGTTTGTTAGAAATAAATTCTGTCTGATATAAAAAGCCATTCGACGTCGTTATCGACGACGTATTCGAGACGTCTATACGTCGCCGGACGCGCTCGAACAATCTCGACGATTTACACACTCGCCATTTCGCTTCCAAAAAATACGTGTTTTTTGAAAGTTTTCCTCGCAGTCGTAAAAACGCGAGATAAAAGATAGAAACGCGACGCAGCTTTCCATCCCCAGTGCGATATCATTTCAAAGAACAAATGATTTATCTCGTCCTTCTTGTTCTTCAAATTTCCAAGTACAATCCCGAGATTTAAGCGGCATGCGACTGCGACATCCGCATACTTAAAGCGAACGGCAAGGAAGCTTGACTTTGGGGTGGGAGATGGCACTTCGGGGGGTAGGTAGCGAAGCAGTTTAGTTCAGGAGTGGCCGTTGGGGAACGATCTGACGGCGCCAGGGGAGGCATAGCTTCTTCCCACGTGGCACCCCCGACACTGCTCTACCCTCATAATTCTACCAAGCCTTCCTCCGAGAGGCACCACCTCCAAGAGGTTTCTCTCTTAGGCGTCGTAACTGTGAGAGCGAAGGAGAACGTCGTTACGTGACGTTCGCGGAAATTTCCCTTCCACTCGTCCCTCTCGCCGCGCGGATCCGAGAGGATCCGAGGAAAGGGGACCACCTTCTTCTCCCCACTCTCTTGCGCACGAACGAAAACCACCGCATGATTTTACGGCGACGGACCCTGCAAACCCCCGAGATGGCGAACTCGCAAATCCGCGTCAAGATGCGAGCGGAATTTAACTTTACGACGCGCAACGATTGAACGCCAGGTTCAAGACAAGATTCAAGCGACGGAAGTTAGTTGCAATCACGAGTGTGATTTGATCAAAATATAATTTTTAATAACTGGCATTATTAAAAAATCGATCGCGATCGTTTTCTTATGTCGCGTTAAATTATACAATAACGGACGATATTTTGTTTCTTTTTGTAATGTCAATGATACCGTATGCTCGCAATTTATCAGTTTCAAGCACTGAAGCTTAATTATATAGATGTAAGAAGTAAGGTCGTGAAATCTGTGTTGGAACCGTCTCGCGCCGCAGATCGCAACGAGAATCGCACGGGGAAAAGCACGGAAGAAAGGGTACACTCAATGATTAGATGAAGTACCGGAAAGGTAGGGGAAAGGGAAGAAAAAGGAGGAAGAGAGAGACAAAGAGGCGGGAAAGAGAAGAACAACAAGAGCGGAGAATCGAGCACGAAGGGAGAAACACTGTTGTAGCGTCAGGAAAATGTTGGGGTTACGTCGTACGAACTTCGTTCTCATCCACTCGTTTCTCTATTTTCCCGGGAACCTCTGTCCATAAAAGACTCTCGCTCTTTCTCTCATACTCTGCTCTCTTAGTGGTACTCCCTGTTTTCGCGGCAGATCGATACAGTTTCACTCTTTCAAAAATAATGCTTTTTTCTTTTTCTTTCTTTTTTTTCTTTTTTTTTCTTTTTTTCAAAGAATCAAATATCTCGCGAATAAAATCTCTGTAATCACTCTCGTCTCGGAAGGATAATGTTTCTCTCTCACTCTTGTCAAATCTACGTAACAATAATTTAACATGGCGAGAACGATAATGCAACGTAACGCGATCGACTTGCGCAAAAACATGCCGACTCGTCGATTAGTCTTTGGCGAGTTGCCTCATCCCCCGTCCGGTGGCATAGAAAATTACTCGCCGGCTGTACTGATATTTAGCAATGCGTCGATAACGAGCGTGCTCACAGAGGCTTGCGTTAATTAGAGCGCCGAGGCGCGCGAATGAATTTTAAGGCGAAAGCGCTCGCTCACATTCGGTCGTCGAACGAGAAGCGTCGTGGCTCGTGTCGCAACGCCGTTCGTGCCATCTGTATCGCGATACAATCTGCACCTGTTGTGGCAAAAGGACTTACCTCCTTTCCTCCGCACGCCGTTGCATTTATTAGATCGTCGATTACGTTCATTATGCCGCGCGAGCGAAATCGTTACGTACCGTTTCGCGGAAGCCACGCGCCTGATTTTCATCATTCACGAAATGCCTCTCGCGTTTCACTCGTGGAGAAAGAACAACGCATCGCTGGCTATACAGCGAATCAACAGTATATCAGATTACGGAATGCCATAACGTCTCTTCGTCGAAGAAATACATTTTTTCTCATAAATATATGTATATTTTTCTTGAATTCTCATATCTTGTTGATGCAATAATTCCGGAACAGAGGGACTTTTAAATATTATTTATTAAAGCAGCTTTTATTTTAAATCAAAGATAGAAAAATAAATATAATACATTTCAATATTTATTTTTATTTTCATACACTCAATTACTTTGAAAAATTTATTAATAAAAGATTTATTAATTAAAATTTATTAAAAGAATTTATTTATTAATGTAAAGATCCAAGTATTTTTATTATAAAAAATTTAATTGTTTTAAGACTGAATTATCTATTCTCAATTAAAATTAAAATTGACTTTCCCTCTCTCTCTCTCTCTCTCTCTCTCTCTCTCTCTCTCTCTCTCTCTCTCTCTCTCTCTTTCTCTCGCTCTCTCTCTCTTGTTCTCAAGAGATAAATGAAAATTCTGCCAAATGTAGCTAACCAGTTGAAGTTAAAAGAATTCAATAATCTCAATTTAATCTCAATTTACTGTCTCAAAGAATGTAATATTTATGCGATTAATCTTTTAGCTTCGTTCATAAATCACAAAAATGTTAACACTTTGTCTAACTTTAAATCATATTTATTATATTGCGTACGAGCTTAGAATATTAAGAATTATTAACATTAAGATTATAAAAATTAGATGATATATAAATAAAATGCAATCAAAAAATTAAATATAAAACATAAACGATGTCTCACATTTAAAAAAAATTAAATATGTACACTATATTCGCAGATCATTTCTGTTGAAATTTTAATAGCCACTTAGCGATCGTATTAATTAGTCAATGATTAGTACGTGTAAAGCGACGACGAAAATAATCAGATAAATTAAGTCATCGAAAAACACGACGGGACGATTAATTATTACAGGTGTGGGACTTCCACATGTGGGGTGCGACGCGCGATAACTCGTCAGTTTAGGATCGTTGGTACCCCGGCTACCCTAGAGTCTAACCTTGATAAGGATCGCTGCTAATTGTTGCGAATTGGCGAAGGTGGCGAACGAACGAACGAACGAGGGAGGTTGGGCAACAGGTGTCATCTGATTGATCGCCGTTGCTCGCACCCCCACGATTACCTAGCCCACAAACACATCCACGGCAGAAACGAAGGACTTAATGTCGATCCATTACGTACTGGCCCATCCCAACGAGGAATCGTTGACCTGACGCGCTCCAAAGTGCATTACAGAATGAAAAAGGACGAGACCGTCGAAAAAGAACGAGACTCTGCGACCACGTGTATCGTGTGATGTACACATTGCATGTGCTATTTCTACGAATTGCTTCGCCCAAAGGTGTACATTTTTAGAAACATAATAGATTTTTATAGTTCTTTTAAATAGAAAAAAAAACAAGAATTTAATCGACTATTCTGCCTCAGCAGAAAAATTCGACAAGTTAAAATTTGAAAAACGTTATTATATAGGGGAAGAACGGCACCGCGGGGTACAATGGTGCAGAGTCGATATCTTTTTACAGAGATGCTACCGTGTCATAAAATATGTTGCAATTATTGCTATTAGGTGTCTCTTTCTGCGTGCTGTTATCAGTAGTCGCAATATTTTTAGTTGAAAGTTGTTATAAATTATTTAATGCACTTGCTGTGCTCTCCTCGACTGAGTTGCAATTCTTCGATATATTTACATAAGGTAAACAATGATAAAATTCTATTTTTTATTACCGTAAATACATTTATGTTTTAAAATGATCTTTTCTTATTAATTTCATGCTGTTTCTATGTAAATATTGATTAATGATAATTTTTTATATAATCAAAAGTAAATAAATACGTTTTGAGGCTCAATGAAATATTAGCCCACGAAATGTTGTACTTTTTATTTTTATACTAGAGAAAAAAAAGAAAGTATACATAGATGCTGTCTTTCAAAATTAATACCAAAAATTATTACATTAAAGGATATTTTTCCATGTTTTAAAGAGAAAAATATTTATTATAACAAGAGAATTGTTTTTATTTATTAATTTATAGTTATCATGTAAAAACACAAATCTATATTCTTATGTTCTATATATCATATTATAATATACAACTTTAAGAAGTTTTAGACATCAATGATAATGAAATAAACAAATTTTGGAGGTAGTCCATTATACCCCGCATTAAAAGCATATCACGAAAATCTAGGCTTTTACTAAATCAATAATTTCGTCTATTTAAACTATTTTTTTATAATAAACTTGTGTTTTTACTTATAGTGGATATTCCAAAGAATATTTTTAGTAAAAAAAAGATCGATTTATTTTTTTTTAATATATTGAAAAGTTGCTCAATGCTTACGTTGGCCGTTCTACCCCACGTTCCCCTACGATATAATTTTCTTTAAATTATCGTTATTTTTTTTTCAAATCCATATGGTGTAAAAACGTCACCTCTTCACCTCTAGTTACGAGCCTCTTGGAAAATAGATTCGGTCGATTCGTTAACAGACCACGTGCGTTATGACAAGACGCCCTACGAGAGCAAAAAGTCGCCCGTAACTCGCGGCGAAAGCGTTAAATCATCCAAGGCCGAAAGGACGAGACGTTTCGTGGCGAGTCGCGCGCGGAATTAATAGCGCGCCGCCGTGAATATTTGACGCAGTAATTGATACCGACGTCGAGAGAGTGGTTGACCATTGAAACCGCACGCGCGATATATCATGGATAATAAGCGGCCGGTGCACACACGCCCCCGTGTACGCTCGGGGTGGAAAGAAGGGGAAGAGTGCCTCGAGTCGAGATGGCTGCAACGTACTTCGTTATATAGCGTTGACAGCGAGTCCTCTTCGAGTACTTACGACGGCGAATTACGATTCGACGCGACAAGATTCCGCAAAGTCACTCGGTCGCTATCCGATGGCGAACAATGGCCTCGCGTCTCTTGGCGTGTTTGTGCACGCGGTAGGTATAGGATAGGTAGGTCTAGGTAGACGTCAAAAGAGAATGATCGTGCGCGAAGTGACCCGCGTAATCGTAATTAATCATCGTGTAATCCGTGACTCGCGGATCGGTATCGCGCGGGCGGCTACGCACCAGGTTATCGCCGCGCCGGTGGAGTCGAGCAGACGTTGGGCTCGCGCGCTCTAAGCGGCAATGTCGGGATTTATGATCGGCCGTGATGGAACTGGAATGAACAATCGTTACTTTTGTCGAGACAGCTCGTTCATTCCGCATTGAACGCTTTAACAGGCGTTCCTCGTGGAGGAAGCAAAGAGATCACTTTTAGCAGGAATAATAATCTGCGCGAGATGAGATGTCTTGAAAAATAAGATGCAACAAACATCCGATATACGCTTAAAACTTTTATATGCACAACTCGTTAAACAACTCGGGTGATATTCGAATTGTCAATCCGAACGGCTGAAACGTTCAGTATCTCGATTACGCTTTATCACCGCGTAAAGAATTGAACATACCTGACAGGAAGATCTTGTCTCGTAACAATGCCCAGGGGATTCATCGTAGATCTCGAAAGGCGAATTGCTCCGCGTCCAAGGGATTGGGAATTAACAATCGGTACATTGTTACGCTATGAAATCACCGTGTATTAATAGATACAGCAGCGCATGCGGCAGATGCATCTTCTGCTGCGCCGAAAGCGTTCTTAATAAGATCCAAATCGGCGAACGCCGTCGCGCGATTTATTACCAGCCGGCGTAATCTATTTCAGATTTTTAACCAAGAAAAAAGAGAAAGAAAGACGCGTTTCCCAAGCATGACATGGCGATTTTGTTATACGTTACGATGTGTCTATTGTTGGCAGGATCGTGAGGAACAAGGCGGCGGAGAAGGCCAAACACGCGCATCAGCAACAGCAAGCGCAGCAGCAGCAAGGTCAGCAGCAAGGTCAGCCGGGCTCGGGCGGTTCCGTGTCGGTGATAGCACATGCACCTGCGACAGCGGCAGGTCATCCAGCTGCCACCGCACCCAACGCTTACAGCATCAGTGGCATCCTGGGCATCCCGGCGCATCACCAGGATCCCAATGGCAACAGCATCAAGAGGAAACGTAGCGTTGACGGTGAGTCACTCGCGAGTCTTCTCGCTCGTGTCGCTGACCCTAGCTTCTTCCGCGCTCGTATCTCACTCCGTGTGCTCCGTCATCGTGTAATATTATTTAATACCGAATACATTTATTATCGACAACGAGATCGTTTTACATGTCGAGTTGCAACTGAACTTGCAGAAATTCCAGACAGCACAATATTAAAGTAATGTATGGAGGAATAAAACGTTATTAATATCGGGAATATATAAATCAAATAGCAACGAGCTCATCTTGTAACACGTTTCAATAAATCGTACGCTTGTTCGCGTAGAAAGAAAGAAAATTGACATGACTCTCTTAAACCGACAAATATATATTTTTCAGCATAATTAAATGCTGCACTTTATCAAAACGGGCATAAAGCTGGATTTACTTAATCGGTTTGCTGATCAGAAGCTTGTAAAATAATTTTTTTTGCCCTCAGCAAATTAATCGCACGTTACACGCTAAACCGGCTTGTACCGTGATTTCTAAAAATACAAAAGTTTTCTTCCTGTGACTTCTTTTGGGTAAAACTAACAGTTTTAATTTAAATAGTGGTAATAGCAAAGTATATTTTGATGACGTTATTAAAACTACGATACCTAATCTTATAGTAGCAGTTTTCAGTAAAAATATCTATAGGCGTATTTTTATTTTAAACTTTTAGAGAGATTAGAACCCAAAAACCCAAAAACAAAATAATACGACACGGTATCTTTCAGTCTTCTGGTTTGGTGAGACGTTGCAATAACTTATCGCGTATGAAAATTAGCGATAATTGCGCGACACGCAAGTTTTAAGTAAGAAATGCGATAGCATTTATATCGTCGTCACGGTCCAGTAAATCGACGCGAGTTAAGTCAGTTTACACGTCAGGGGCTCAGACAATGGAGAAGTTGAATAATTTCGGAAAGACTCAGACGTTAATATTACGTTGACGTCGCGAGAACCTCCAGCATCAATTTGTGCGAGCTTATTGTCTTGTTCTCAAGCATTCCAAATGTTCGCTGGGTTATTTAGTCGCGGAACAAAGGTTCGTGAATAATATTCCACTCAATTGTAATGTCTACTAAAATCAGAGACACGCAAAGGTAGAACTCGTTTACGGCTTAATGGCAAAACGCGAATCCCGTTACAAGTGATTCATTATGACTCGTTTATAACAAGTACAAACAACTTCTTACAATAACATTGAACGATAATAATTCAAGTGACGATTGGAAATAGACGATGCAAATAGAGCATGACGAGCATTATATGCACGACGAGCATTTGTCTATCGGGACAAATGTTTCGAGCCGGGATATTTTCTAGTCGTACGCGCCTCGTTTGCGGACGATCAAGCCACTTGGAGGCACTCGTTGCGCCCCAAGCGAGCGAACCAAGATTAGCCGCATAACGCAGCAAGGTTATCAGTCAAACGTCACCGAGCACGTGTTACGATTCATTCTGCTGTCATTGCGTGAATAACGCGGCCCGAAATATTCTTGACACGTGCCTCGTACACGTGACCGACTACGGCGTTTTAGCTTCACGAGAGAAAGAGAGAGAGGAACGGAGAATTTTCAACGTCGATCTCGCGTCTCGATTTTGAAGTTTGTGAGGTGCGAAATAATTTAGAGGAAAAAGGAGCGCAAGATCCAGCGTTCATGATATTCGAAAAAGCACTAGAACTCTCCATCTCTCTACCTGTGTCACCGGAGACTATTAGGTTAATACGATTCGCCGTGATTCCGCGAAACAGGCATAATTCTATTCCACGGCAAAAACCACGCGTAAGCTCGATCAAAATTCCGCGAGCGCGCGTTTCGCCGCGAGATTCCAGTATATCGATTCGAGCGGCTGGTAGAATGTGTGCGCGCGTGTATGTATGCCGATGGGTACACGGGTAATTCAATATAATCGGATTATGAGAGCGGCGATATACCCGGCCGCAAAAGCGGTCGCGTCCGCGGCGAAAGCACTCAATGTTTTGCGAGCGCGCGCTCTCGCGCCGAGAGAGGGTAGAGCTCTGTACGTATTAGATTATAAACTTCACAGACCACAGGCGGCTTCTATCTCGGGCCCCGGCGACACATTAGCCTCCCTGTCCCCCGGGGAGACCATCGGCGTGCACGTAACGTGTTGTACGCATGTACTGCCTAACTGTCTGGAATTTCAACGAGCGTTCCTCCGCTGCCTTTGCTGCGTCAGAACGTAAAAATCGACCGCAAGTGCTCAAATTTAATGAAACGTTCTTCGGCCGGCTCTTTGAGAGGCACTCGAGAAAAAAACTGTGTTACAGAGCGCGTTCGATCCTCCTTCGACTCTCCGGCGATTGTCAGACTATTTTACAGCGGCTGAATCGCACTAAAAGATTCCTTCAATAAGAATTACGATATTGCGATGATGATTTCTGATTACTCAATTTGCCACACGTAACGGGCAAACTTTTGCGCAAATTTGAAACGTAATATTTAAGAAGAAAATAAAAGCGTACATACAAATTAACTTTTTATGCTGACAGAAAGTATCGCATGTTTATAATTTTGCAATTTTTCAAGCAATATATTATATAATCTATATCTATAATTCTTGAATTAATAAACAGCTCGTATTTCGTATCCCTATGAGAGCGTCATGCATTTATGCGGACAGTTTTTACTGAATTAATAATTTATTAATAAGTTTGAGTGCAATTTTAATAATATTTAATTTTAATAATATAAAATTATTTAAATAATATATTGTATATATATTTCAGATATAGATATTGCAGACTTGTTTTTCATAAATAAATAAGAATAAAATCATCACATTATTAACTTTTTTCGCGCGCTTTTTTGAATCCTTTTTAAAGGAACTTTAAATCGGACGTGACTTAAGATTAAGAATGTTTCCCATGTAATTGCTAGAATCGATTACTTTTAATCATACAAACACTAAAGGTATACACGTTGAAGAAATTTTGTGCGGATGTTTCCGCAATTTGAAATTCGTCGGTGGAGAAAAATCGGTCCCGGCGCGGCAACCGATTATTTATATCTTGGACGAACGAGCCAAGACACATACCCGTGCCCAAAGTTCCCGGAGCTTATTACGAATTTACGAACGGCCTCTCGAGGGAAGCGTTGCAATCTATCGGGGCTGTTTGTTGTCGCGTTACATCTGCGCACTTCTGGCCCCATGCAGAATCCCAGAGCCCGGCGTGTCCCACCCTATACATCCCCTGGACGTTAGGGGACACACCGCGGAGCCAGATTCGCCCTAGAGTCCATTATTACCCGTGTATTGTATTGCTTAACATTGACTCAATTGCTTTCGAATAACGCGAATAAGAGAGAAAGAGAAAGTTTGCGCAAGCGTTCGTACTTTGCCCTTTCGGACCATCAATCGAATTATTCGATTTACTGCTCTTTTTAAGGGGAACGCGCTGACCTTCCTTCCGCGCGACATAATTCATTCGCTGTCAAATCTGTCGAGTACCAACTAGAATTTTGACTTTCCAAAGTTCGAAATTTCGATTCGTATAAAAGTACATCTCTTCAAGCGATTCATATCATTTCGGCGTTATAATGTACCAAGCCAAAAAAAAAAGGAAAACTCGTATAAATTTCAAAATATATCAAAATATAAGATTTAAGAGGATTCAAAATTACCGACAGAACGTGAATTACAGATTTTGAAAATCTCGTTTTTGGCTACAAGGATTGATAAATCCTACTCCACAATTAAAGTACTTATCAAAACAACACGCGGAGGCTAATAATTTCATATAAAGATGATAAAAAATTAAAAAATGACGTTGTGTTACGTCATTTTGTAACAATATTTATTTAATATAAAAAGTTCTACGGTATGTTCGTGCAAGAGATATAGCGTCCGCGTTTAGAATGACATAACAGAATATTAGTAAATTTTTGGAAATGACTTTAGAAGCCTAGTAAAAAAAATTTTCAAAATCTGTAAAAAATTACTCTCGTGCATCTGTGAGGGTGCGAGATTGAAACACAAACTCACGTTAGACGTCATTTCTAAAAGTTCACAAATATTCCTTCATGCAATTCCTAGTAGAAACCTATTTTATTTTGTGTGTATAAATTGCAAAACTTTTATATTAAGCAAATATATTGTCATGTTAGGTTAAATTTTGATCTATTCGATAATATAGAATAGCTTTTGGATCCCCTTAAGTATTAGGAAAAATTATGACTTTCACAATTTTTTTGTTCTCTCATTAAGTATTCATGTTTAGTTATTGATAGTTTATACAAAAATCTAACAAAAAAAATGATTTTTTTGTAATTTTTTTACAATATTTTTCGTGTGTCGATAATGAAAAGTAAAAATGATGAGCCTTAAAGCGCAATAAAACCAATGGTTGATTAACAATTTTATCAGCCGAAATGCTGGCGTATAAAGCCAGAAATAGCGAAATTTGCAGGAAGTGCCCTCAACTTTAGTAAAATTGTGCCGCAACGCGATACGCGTTTGTACACCGCGGCGCGGCACGGCCGCGATTAACTCGGCCGATCGAATCGTAAAATTCGAGCGGGACTGGGAGGAGAGAAATTCAGGGAGACCGCCGCCGGTGTGCGCCGTGTTTGAAACGAGGGTTTTATAGCGGTCCAGGAACAAACCCTGCCGCTCGAATGGTCGTCGACCGTCGCTCTCTCGGCCGGCCGGACAATCACAACTTGACAGGGAGGTTTAACGAGCCCTATGCTAGGCGCCCCTCCCCCTTCCCATCCCCCTTCCCATCCCCCGCGTTCGTCCCACCCTCGGATGGTCATTTAATTATTCGAGATACCCTAGAACGTTGGACCATCTACCCCCACCGCCAAAGCGACGTTACGTCCGTACTGTCATTCTCTCTCCTCGACCCCTTCCTCCTTCCTCTACCGTCCATCCCTGTAGCTCTCATCGGTCGGTTCCGTTCTCGATCTCCATCCCCGGCAAGGGTTCGCGATGCCCGTCCGCCCCCCTCGGCACCGGAATAACGACACACCACTCGTCCCATGTGCTTGTCTCTATATTAAACCGCCGGGACGGCCGAGAGATAATAAAGACATATAATAGAATCGAAATTGTTTCTCTATCTATCAATGCCATACGCCGTCTATGCGCGAGCCACGTCCACTCGACAGATTCAATTTAGTTTCGGCCAGCCACGTTTAATTTGTGTCTTGATTCGTGGGTTAATACGAGAGGCGCGCGCGCGCCTGTGTGAATCGCTACGTGCGATCGCACCGTTCGATTCATTTTTCCTCGTTCGTTTCGAAATTATCAAATTCGAGATACTGACAGCACACCCCGAGTTTGAATATCGAAATCACGATTGCTTCTGTCATTGAATGAAAATAGGAAAATTCAAATTAAAAAAGAATATGAATTGTTTTTTTTTTTTTTTTTAATGCAACTCTTGGAATGATTACAGACGATAATCGTGACCTGAACGACCATGCGGAGAACGATTTGAAGAGGCAAAGAAGTAACTACAACGGCGATCAGCTATATTCAAACGTGAGTAAAGCCGATAAAATTTCTTTTAAGCAGCGATATATACGCTTTAATAATTAATTTCTTATTTCCAAGTTGATTCAGTGGCGTATAGCACTGAACTATCTATACAGGTATATCTACTTAATCACTTATACAGATAATTGGAATTAAATCAGTTCGTAATCTCGGGCGTAGGTGAAATCCAAGTGTATAGCATACTTCAATTAAAACGCCCTAATCAATCAAAAGCGAGCGGGGAAGTTCCATAGAATCTCGGCATAACTCTCGACCGGTTGCGGTAATCGCGGGACCGAGTGAAGCTCAAACCGAGCTACAACATCCAAGTCAATCTTGGCGCTTGTTCTCGGATGTCCCTCCAAACTCGCGAACTTCGACTTTAGGTTCCGCCGGTCTATGTTGCAGCTGTGGTCGAGTAAATGGAGCATCAAGGACGAGCACAAGCTCCTGAGCGAACTCGGCGGCAACGGCACAAACGGTAGTGGAAACGGCGGCGGCGGCGGTGGCGGCGGCGGCGGCGGCGGAGGTGGTGGCGGAAACGGCGGCGGCGGCGGCGGTGGAGGTGGCGGAGGTGGCGGCAGTTACTACGAACACAGCGGATTCCCCGGGAACGCTATTGCCACCTCCGCCGAGCTGTACGACTCCCTGGGCACCATCAGCACGATGACGCAAGCGCAAACGCCCCATCTCTACACTCCGCCCATAGGGGGCACCATAGGTGAGCGTTCCCTCTCTTTTCACCCTCCGACACCCTCCGACAACCCCCAACCCTGTCAGCGTGGCCTGGCCTCTTTCTCTCTTTCTATCTATCTATATCTATCTCTCTTTCTCTACCGTTCCTCCCCTCGCACAGAAATCCTAGACAGTGTGTGCGCACCACAACCTCTTGTACGTAATGTCATATATCGAGTCCACCACCTTCCTTTCGTTTCCTCCTTCTCTTCGCTCCCAACCGACTTTTCTCTCTTTCTTTTTCTTTCTTTCCCTCCCTCATCTCGTCTCCTCCCTGTACGCTTATTATTGCGGCTTACGTCTTGCTTTGCATACCCATATCGGCTAAATACATGGCTTTAATAATGCATGAGCTGTGCCGAGCAGCGACAGAAGAGGTGGCGGGAGGCTCCACACGGTGGTTCGGCGTTTCCAGCTTTAGGGAATAGCGCTCTCACTTCTCTCACCAGACGTCTTTTCTCTCTTTCTTTTTATTTTACGCTTGTACTTCTCTTCTTATCAAAATCATATCGCCGGGGTTTCTTATACGTGGATCTTTCTTTAACCTTTCTCGCCTATCTTCCTATATATACGTACAAATATATTCACTCTTTCTCTCTCTCTCTCTCTCTCTCTCTCTCTCTCTCTCTCTCTCTCTCTCTCTCTCTCTCTCTCTCTCTCTCTCTCTCTCTCTCTCTCTTATTCTTCCACTCTTTATCTCGCTCTCTACTTTTCTTGCGCCGTTTAAAGGCGATCGATCAACGGCGGAACGTATATAGGGACGGTACGAGCTATTGAAAAGTAACCGGTACACAACACACACGAATGGAACTTTCTCCGATGGAGCACGTGTTGCGAGCAACTCGGTCACGCCGCGTCGCGTCGCGCCACGCCGCGAATTCTCCCGATCGTTGCCTTTCGGAATGGACGAAGCGAGGCGTGTAACGGCGGCTTCATCTCATGAAATTCAATCGAGGATCTTCGTCCCGGATCGAAAGATTTTTGAAGGACGACGTAAACGGTCCAAGTCGCGATCGCACAACTTGCCTGCTCCCGCCGTTAATATGTAGTAGTATCGCGAGGTAAAGTGATTGTACGCAAAAGTACTTTGACTCTTTTCGATACCGTTTGAATGTCGTATACATGAACGCGAAGGGAACAGCAAATTTGCGTTGTATGTATAGATATTTCCTCTCGCGCTATCCTTTATAATAATTCTTGCAAGAAAATCTTCGAGAACGTACGCGCTTTTTTCGCGACCGACCTTTTAACGTTCCGCCTTGATCGTCCGTCGACGATACGAGAACCGCAATAACGGAAAAATGGGGATCCCTTAATAGCAGGTGGTACTTTGACGCCGCTCGCGCCACTGACGATGCAAGAACTAAAATTGAACCAAACATTGGACGGGGCTAACATGTCTCCTTACCACACCACCGGTGAGTTCGCCACCTCTTTAGTTCTCTTACAGTCTCGCGCCGAGTCACGTACACCTGTTTCGCTGAGCATAAGATTTTTTATTGAGCCTCTCTCAGATATGCGCGTGTCTAATTAATATATATATATATATATATATATATATATATATATGTCTCAAGTGTGTTTTACATATATACCAACGTCGATTGTTAACCGCGAGATTTCCCGCTCTCTTTGTAAAAATCCTCCCATTATCCACTTGCGTATGTCTTATGTCGGACGAATCAAAAACACACATATGAGATTACGGTCTTAAATTTCAGTGATAACAACATTTGATTATTTATTTTCTTATCTCATTACATTTCATTTTTACATTCAAATCTAAGGAAAATAATGCATATTTAATTTTTGCCTACGTAATAGATTTTTTTTTTTTTTTTTTTTTTTCTTTTTTAAGACTAAAATTGATATTGATTTAAATATCATATATACGTTGATACAGTCAGGAAAAAGTGAAAAGAATTAAAAGTAAATAGAAAAAACATCAATAGAAATATATATTTCGAGGCATTCAAAATCCCAGATCCCAGAATTTTTTCCTGATGTGATCCTATCACCGAAACAGTTTAATTAAGCTTTAGACGTAAGGCGCTGATCGTTAGCTAGTGCTTGATTCGAATGTCGTGTTGTGTTGTGCATGGCCATAGCAGAGAGCAGTACCGTCGCAGTATCGTATGTCGGGGTGGGGGCCGGAGGGGGCGAGCAAAGTCCCCCGATTTCGTTGCAGAACGAGACAAACGCCACCCCCGCGGCCCCCAACACCCCCGGAGGGGATCCCGGACTGACGGTCTTGCAGCCGCCAGTTTCTCAGCCCCAAGTAGCCTCTGCGATACCGCCGTACTCGACGATGCTTCCAAGTTTCGGACACTACGCCACCGGTGAGTACAATCAGACACAATCGCTTGCTTAACCGTCTGTCAAGGACAAGCGCGCTCGTATACCCTCCGGGGGTTGAACCGGACTCGGCGGTACGTTCGGAGGGTAAGTCAGAGCTCTTTCCGAGAAGGGCACTGATTTACCAGTTCGAGGCGGTCCAGCAATGGCACGTTTGCCCGGAAGGGCCAATGACGGATTCTGTTCGTCAGAGAGACAATCGCGTACCAATGGAGGATACACATTTATCCTTAATAGATGTGTGTGTGTGTGTGTATATAATAATAAAAAATAATATATATTCTTCTCTTGTTTGTCAAACACTATTCTTTGCGGAATAAAATTTAATTAGTCCTTTGCTTTATCTTCAACATTTCTTTTTTTCAAAGATAGTTGTTGTTACTACGTTGCTTAATGTTAATTGTAGCAAGATCGATTATCTCGAGGAATAGTAATAAGCACTGTTACAAGTGCCTTGTGTTTTTTAATTACCGTAAAGTCAAGTTGCGGAAGAGTCTAAATTATATACTTATTACTGACGCCACTTTCGCGCGCGAGCGTAGCCACAAGATCAGGTTGAGAAATTAATTGAGACATTAACATAACGCGTCGACACTATTGGAGAACCGTTTGAAACACGTCTGTCGACACGCTATCTGTCAACTCGCGCTAATCAGCTTATTATCGACTTTTGTTCAGGTGGTGGCGATTACGCGTACAGCGCTGCGTATTCCCAGTACTCGAGTGCACCGTACAGTGGCTATGGATATGGGGCAGCGACAAGCGGGTTGCTCAGTAAGTAAACAGTGAGTATTAGTACCGATTAGATTAGGGATGAATCGAATATACGAGAACACGGCAGCTGTAATTTTCTTTTCTTCCGAACCAGCGCCGTGCGAAGGAGGTAAAAAATTCGCGACCGTTCGCGAATCCTGTTGCAAACGCGTGAAAGTCGCAGTGTCGTATCCCGCAGAAATTATTATTACGCGTATGTAAAATATTCCAAGAACGCAAAAACTTCACGGATCCAATCCCGCGCGAATAATGTAAATAGAACTTTCTCATTAACACGCGGATTAATCAATTCGATTGCTCATCAGATAAACAACACGAGCTACTAGTTTGGTGCGTTCTAATACGGTTTCCGATTCAATCCTTCGTAATGCACAAGATTGCGCGTAACTACGTAAAGATATACCCTCTTCCTCCGCGAGCATACGTAAATATAGAGAAGGCGCGCGTGCAGAGAGAAACGAATAGAATAATAAAGCACTCTTTTCTCTCTCCTATATATATCGGACACGCGATACATAACTAATCCGTAACACGTAACGCAGATCCGTTGGCGATATCGCAGCGCTCTCGCTCCCCTTCCCCTGTCGGCGCGCACGCTCAACTTATTCCTCCTCGTTCCCGATATTCCACGCGAGCGTTACGTGAGGTGCTCTATAATTAAACGCGAAAATTAGATAGGTGTGCACCACGGAAAGCAATTTATTTCATTTTAATTCCGCGCGGGAAAACGTCGTTGCGAGGAAAACACTTGAATATGCAACTGTAAATTGCGCATGAGTCGAGAGAAATTTAGATTTACGCGCAACGTAAACAAGGGCAACGTTTCGAGTACCACCTTAATTGCAAACCCCTTCTTTAGAATTAACTAAAAAGGGAACGGCAAGAATTCGATATTATTATGACGTTATCGTGGCGCGATATGTTGAGCAGGAATATAGACTGTTGACACAGACAGAGAGACCCGCAGATTCCAAGCGCGACTCGAAAATCGCGACTGTGAAATGGCCCAATCTCGTTTCAGATTCCACGTACTACTACTGCAACGGAGACACGTCCACCCATACATCGCAGCAGGGGGGCGGCGGGGGCGGCGGTTGCACCGGCGGTGGCCCTGAGAGCAGCGCCGACGTGGCCAGCCGTTCGCCCCTGGCGGCGACGAGAGCCAGCAGCGGGGCCAGCGCAGCCTCGCCGACCGGAAGCGCGTGCACCAAGCCGGACCACACCTCCGTCACGCCGACGGACCTCTATCTCGCTTGATGGTCGAACCGCGCGAATACCGGGGGGAACGGCCTCTGGTCGAACGTCCTCCCGACGATCAGCGGGGAGGCAGCGGGCGCCATATCACGAAGAGACACTACGTCGAAATTAAGCAATGATCTCTGATTTAACCGCGTCGGGAAAAGTTGATTTGATTCGCATGATAGGAATCTATTAACCGATAGATGGACAGCAACGGAGGAAGATCGAAAAAGAAGCGCGATTGAGGAAGATTGGGACGTTGATGGGAACCTGGCAAAGTGACGCTTTTGGATTAGAGACGTTGAAGAGAGTGTACGAGTGACGAGTGTAGAAATTCCCTGAATCTCATCGCGTTAAACGTGGATCGGATCGGAGAGAATTTAAGAGAATTCTAATTTTGATTTATAATATAAACGCGCGATGTGATACCAGATAAAGCGAACTTGATGCGAGCTACGTCGATCATGTTGACATTGACGTACAGAGTTCCCTCGCGTCACCGCTATTTCCCGCCGCTATAAATGTCAGTCATTGCGTTTTATTTATTTCCATCGCGATCCGAAGAAACAGTCGTCGATCGATTAATCGACTCGTAACTCATAAATTGCCGACAATTTGGCGGCGACGCGAGTGGATCTCGAGCGCTCGAGAGCCGATCGCGTCGTAGACATCGCCGCGGCTCTCTGGACAGAGCACGTCGGTGATAGGTAGTTTAATTTAATGATCCTCAGTTAGCGGTAAATTTTTGCGCGATGGTCCACGCGAGCGCGCGCTTGCGTCTCAGCAAACGTAGTCGCCGACCATGTAAATATATATAAATTGAACATATATAAATAAGAATACAAAAAATATATATATATATTATATATATATATGATCTGTGTAAACAAAAAAGTCAAGCGCCCTGATGGCACGTTTATTCTCTCCCGTAGGCACGACAAACCCTCCTCATCCCTTAAGAGTATCGTAGAGTATAACTCGATAAGTTTGAGATTTTTAAATCAGGAGTCGACGTAACGATCACTACTGTTAAGGATATTATATATATTTTTTGTAGAAACCAAAGACCATGTACACATACACATACACACACACGCACGCACACACACACACACACACACACACATACGCGCACACACACACGCACGCACGCACGCACATGCGCGAGTAAATTCACAAACACATTGCACGTACACATGTCACGCGTACCACTCACGCACGCAGCACGCACAGGCATTGATACACGTAACGCGGATAGTCGAACGAAAGAGCAATGCGGCAAAAAGTGTGTCGGTTCTAAGCGGCCTTTCCGCACGGAATATATCACGCGTCGCGAGCGGCGTGTATAGGATCGACGTAAAGTTTAATGAAAAAAAAAAAAAAAAAAAAAAAAAAAGAAAGAAAGGAAATAACGGAGAATAACGGAGAAAAATTGAAATAAAAGAGATGTAGTTTAAACAATTTAAAAATTAAAAGGTGACATTCTTTCACCCGACTCATCGATTATCGTTCAAATGGTCGATTTAAAAAAAAAAAAAAAAAAATTTATCAAGATAAGTACGCGAATCGCAGCAGGATATCGAGCGCTATTGTATGGAGAGCATTCGTATTCGTGATAATTAGCGCAAGTCGGCGCATGGACATTTCCTCGACGGCCCGGCGATCACGCTCGTTCCCCCGTTCCGTTCGACGCGCTTCCGCTTTGCAGCGGAAGTCGTGCTGCTTCCCGCTCGCCATCGGGCGGAACGCGCCTTGGAGAAGATTATCACGAAGGCGCAATTAGCGGCCGGGCGTCGGTGATTTTTAATGAGAAATTACGCTCGCGCGAGAGAGCAGTTCCCCGATTTAATAATCGCGCTAATCATTGACGCCTCGGCAGCGGCACGCGCTACCAATTTATTTCATACGTCTCAAATTAATTCAGCCAGTACGCCGTATATAATGTTGTATATCACAGAAATTGCTTGGCGATACTTAATCCGACAATTTCTAGTCACACGCGCGCGCACACACACATACACACATATACACACACACACACACACACACACACACACACACACACACACACACACACACACACACACACACACACACACACACACACACACACACACACACACAAATATACTGGAAAAAAGGTGCGCTAGTGAACAAAATATTGCAATATGTTTGAAGTAAATTCAAAGGCGAGTATCGTCTTATAATGTTAAACATGTCGATGTAAAAGACATCCTTTCAACTCGTTAGCGTCGATCCAAAGCGCGCTCGTGAAATCAAAATTATCGTTCCCAGCCAATTGGCCAAATTTCCCCAACCTCTCGCCCAATGTTCCGTCCGTGTCGATCGCCTTTCGCTCGATAATTAGACCGTATTCGCGAGGATCAAACGTTTCGTCTCCATATCGTCTTTTTTTGCGTTACGCTCTTTAGCAATTTATATTTTGATCAAGATAATTAGCGATTGCGAATGAAATCATTAAATTGCTAATCAAACGGTAGATTGCGATATTACTTACACTCACAACAGCGTGATACAAAGCCGTGTGGAAAGGTAAAAATGCAGATGCAGAAAAAATGCGAGAGATTGCTATCGTTTCCTTCTTTCGCGCTCTTTGTAAATCTCAGTGACACAATTTTTTTTTTGTTTTTTTTAGCTCAGTATCGTTGAACGGAAGACACAAATTTTTAGAAAAGTGATATTAATCGCGTGCGTACACGAGATATACATTTGCATCTTGAATGGTCAATCATCGGCTGGATTATTGCGTCCGATGCTCGGTACGATTATCCCGTGATCGATTATTGCGTACTTATACATTGTTACTTTATTGCTATTATCGTAATGACGCTGATTATATATATATTAATTCTTATTCTATTTGCTATTTTCACTATTTTCATTATTTTATCACGATTATTATTATTATTATATTATATTATTATTATATTATTATTATACCATCATCACACACATTTTTATTATATTAATTATTTAATGCCTTTATTATTTATTAATTATAATGATGACCTATGTGTAATAAGTTTTGCCAAAGAACCTGTCGAGAGAGCAATATTGCAGTAAACGTTTTCTAGCCTCCATAGGAGAAAAAGCAGTCGATAATGCACGATTATAATATTGAAAAATTGAATGTGGAAAATGCAGAGATAAATGACTGTGCGCGGCATTTGAGCGATGGGCGAAATACATGAATTTGTCCGCGAATTGTAGATTCGCGAATTTCTGTGAGATTTCGAAGATGCCGCGGTCGCCCATTTTAAAAACAAACATACAATTGTCTTATCATTTTATTTCATCGTTTTGTCTCCCGTGTGATATTCTTGTTCCGTGCGCCGCTCTTGCCGAGTCTCGCTGTTGATACTTGCAAACAAAACTCTGTACATCCTTTTTAAATAAATATGAGGTTTATATGAACGTGGTCTCTACGTTTTAACTCTCTCTCTCTCTCTCTCTCTCTCTCTCTCTAACTTTAATTTCCCTCTTTGTCACATATTATGTATTTTAAATAAATATAACGTTTATATAAACCTTATTTCTACGTTCATAATTACCTATAACTTTATCTTTTTTCCATTAGACATTGTGAAGGACATGTAGTCCAAGATTAAACATTTTATACATCTAATGACTTATTAAATGACTAATTTGTGCTGTAAAAATCAAAAGTATCTGCAAAAGCATTTAAAAATTATAGTTGACTGCTTTTCTAAAGCGATTATCTTCAATTCGCAAGTTGTCTAGATATTAAAAAGAATTTATGAAAAATTATTTAAAAACTATTTTTATCCTTAATTGTAATATTATAAATGAGATAAACATTAGAGATAAATTAAATTATCAGACCTTTTATCACAAGAGTATGTTAAATGTAGTGAATTTACTACAGCAGCGATAGATATACAATATGAATATAGATTTTTATATACTTTTTAAGTGTTTATAACGTGGAAAAAACATTGTTTTGATCCACATACACATATCGAGTTTAATATTTATATTTCTAAAACTGCAATATATATAAAAGCTGATTAAATAGTTGGAAAGAGATACATTTAGCGACATCTGTTTACAATCACATCAGTTCCTCTGCAGAAATTATCAATACTAACAAGAAATAAAACTAGAACAAATATTTTCAGATTTTATTTAGATTATAAGGGGACAGCAAAATTGTGTACTTTATAGATATGTATATATACCTTATTTTATATTAAAATTTTCTATTTTCAGCCTTTCTCGTTTCTGATGACAACGCATCTTTGGTTGTAAATGTACATCTCTCCTTTATCGGCATTATACAGCCTCTGATGATCACAGAACATGCAGCTTATACTATCTATATTATCGCTATACGATATTTTAAGCAATTAAGAATGTGTGTGTAGGTATCAATTAATACATAAATATAAAATAGAATTTTTTTTTTTCCTTATATATAGTTCCTTATATATATTTAGCTCATATACATTGAATATATCTTATACAGTATATTCAATACACATACACATTCTCGAAACATTTTGTAGAAAATAAAGTTTTTTACGTATATATAAATATATAACGAATGGTCACATTATCTTATATTTAACAGCATATCTGCTCCCTGCGTTCAAAATTGTACAATATTGTGAATCTTAATTTAAAAAAATATTTTTGCCTTTGTATTTACTTATTGTAAATGTAACTTTCAGCACCGCCACGTCCGAAGCCTGTAATCATAGTGATTGTTGCATTAGACGCATCTCCTTAATATCGCAAATAATAAGCGAAAAATTTCATTTAAAAACAGTATAAAGTGCAATGAGATGTGCATATAAACGAATAGGGGTATGGAATAGGGGTAAGAGAGATACATATTAATTTAATATATTAAGTAAAGAGGACACGACGACGTTCTGTGAAAGGTTTTGAATATGAAGCAGTTTTAGGAGAAACGAAGCGCAACGCGCTCAAGCCGAGACGAAGCTTTCCATTTACCTCCTGGACCGAACAGAGCTGCATAGCAAGGGTGATTGCAGTAGGGTTTCCCTTCGTGCTCGGCATGACCTCCGGGTGTTAGGGTCTTATTGCATTTCTCGCAGCGTAAACACGAACCGTGCCAATCTTTGCCTAAGGACGTCTTCCTCTCGGCTGCAACACAAGATGAATGTTAACGCGCGTTTCGATGTAACGTAAAAGGTGGTTCACCGCGGCGGAACTGGCCGCGCTTTCCATATTAAATTTTATCTTGCTGCGCTAATGCGGAAACCGCATTAATGTATCGCTTCCCAAACGCGTTTGCCAACGCAAGAGTAATCACAATGTGAAGGAAACAGAAATTAGTGGGCACACATGTTAATGACAAAGGACGATGAAATATTGGGTGATACTATATTACTTGAATAATTTTTAAAACAAAACTAATATTAACATTTAATAAAACAAAAAATAATTATTTAATTAAAACAGTATTATATCATTTCCAGGGAGACTTGAAATCCCAAGTTGAACACATCGTCTGAATCGTGGATGGTGGAGAATGAGAAACGCGTAGTGTGAATCTTTCCATTAGCAATTTCGTAATTAGAAAATCCAATGCCAAAGTCCCGATGGAATTAATCAATGTATGTTATTTATTAAAGGCGCGAACGTGAAACATATTCTGGTCGTATTTCACAAAGGATTTCGCGTCGTCTGTAGATCCCAATAAAAAATGTCTAAACCACCCTTATATGCGAGTTATATTATACGTATACCTCAGTTCAGTTAACTCCCAGATGCATCTACGGAAATTTGCATCGGGATGTGAAGACGAAAGGTTCACCCTCGTTACCAAAGATTGTAGACAAGAAAGATGTAAAACAAAAGAAGTAAGTAAACAAAGAGAAAATACAAGAATCACTCAGATTACATCTTTTGAAATAATGGAAATTTTATACGGTGTAATTTTGAGATATTAAAACTTCTTTTGTTATTAACGTGTGCGTGTGTGTGTGTGTGTGTGTGTGTTTGTTCTATATATTTTTAATCTTTAATCTGGATTATCAATTTTAAATATTTGTAAAGACAATAATAATTGATTAAATACATTCTTTAAGTGGGACGTATCTATCGTTATTCAGCAGTTCTCAGTAATTATCCAGATAATATTAAATCATATATATAAGATTAAATACATTGATAAAGATAAGTCTTCGTTTATGATAAGTTTTGTTGCGGAACAATTTTCTTCATTTTACCACTTTAGCTTACGAATTCCATTTTAACTTACGAGTTGACATTTCATTGACTTTTAATATACCCTTATTCAATATTACGATTATAGCTCGTACATATATCTGGCGACTCGACAAAAGATTCGATGAAAGCCGAAGACCGATTTTTCTTTCCTCCTCGGTGACGTATCACGCCATTAGGACGTATCAAACCTCACTTTTGTGAAGACAAAAAAGAGAGAGAGAGTGAGAGGGGGGTGGGGGAGAAGAAAGAAAAAAAGAGGCAAGGGAAAACCGCACAGCGGACTGGTGGTTGCATTCAAACGCTCCACCTTGTCTAAGAAGGAGCACAAAGGCCGGTGGCGCCAGCGAGGGAAATTGGAAAATGACGAGACGAGGGTGCAATGGGCGCGCATCGGGGAGGAGGAAAGGATGCATCGGTAAAAGCGCTAGATGCAACGGAGGATGAGTAATATGGCGAACGTATGACGCGAGGAGAGAAATGGGGGGAGAGAGAACGCGCGCGGTGTGTATCGCGGGTAAGAAGGGTGCGCGCATAAAGGGCCATTAGTTAATTAACTCCTAATTATCTGGCGACGGAGAAGCGGGTGCATAATCGTCAGCGGCACATTTGCCGCGCGCGAAAAGGCAGAGACAGTGCTGTGAACGCGGATCGTTGCACCCGGGGAACTAAACAATCGGCCAGCACCACCGTTGCTACGCTGATTGCATAGGTTCTCTCGGAACGTCATTTCTCCCTTCAACCTTCTCGACGGCCCTTACATCTCGTCTCGTCTCGTTTCGTTTCGTTTCGTTTCGTTTCGTTTCGTTTCGTTTCGTTTCGTTTCTTTCTCTCTCTCTCTCTCTCTCTCTCTCTCTCGATCTTGTCGACCGAGACCCGTCTCCTGCCTTTACCGCGATCCTCGCCCACGCTCGCTTCTTTTCAAACCGCCGTCCGTTTCAACCTCATACCTCCCCCTTTCCCCCTCATGGTGCCTCTTCCCTTCGGGGTACCCTAGAAAATCCCTCGGAGATCTCGCATCACGCTTGGTCCCTTCTCCCTCGCCACGGCAGCGGGGGTTGCGGCGGGAAACTACTCCTCTCTTCACGGATTCTCTTCTTCTACCTTTTCGTATCACAAGACCTAGCTATTCTTCTGCAAACCTGTTTCATGCCGCGTCTGTGTTGTTCTTATTAGTACCTGCGCGCTCGCGCGCTCGCACGATATACCGACCGCGTCTCCTTTGTTGTCCTCACGGCTGGACAGTTTATCGTTGTGTTGCACTTTGCCTGATGCAGTTTCCTTGCTCTCATCCTACCGTCGTATTTTGCATCACGATTTCGCCTTTTCCCGTTTCCCTCTTTGAATTGGCATACGCTATATTTTCCCGTACGACGTATGTAGAATTTTGTATATGCACGGAAGAAGTTATATTTGACAAATGCAGGTATGCAATACATATATAATTCAACATTGCTATAGCGTGAAAGAATTCCAATGACTCGCAATCGTTTTCGAGCGTTTTACAGAAAAAAGGAGTCTCCCTTTTTTCCAACTCTTCGTGACATTCGTTTCGCACGTTCATTCGTTCCGCCGTGAAAAATGCAGTCGATCCCGTTAGCTTCAACGGATTTAAAAAAAAAAAAAGTTCTCGCGAGGAAAAAGAGCTTAATTAAAAATATACGTTTGAACGTGAAATCGACACGCGTGAATTCTTTCAAATTCGTATCTTTGTTTATACGGTCGAAAATATATATCGAATTCCTTGCGGATGTAGGTATCTAAATTCTGGGATCTAAAGAGGGAAACCTTGGACTTTGCAGGTGAATGCGCACAATAACTGTCTGTCGACATTGTTTATCTGTGCCGGACAGAACTACTACACGCGATGCACGTCTCCAAGTGCATACTCGACTAATAGATAACGTTATCACAACGCGCAGCATTTTCGCCGACTACTAATTACCGTATATATTGTACAAGTTGCAACGTACAGCGTGTTTAAAAGAGGTTTCGAGGCCGTCATTTCCTTATTTTCGAAACTCATCGTCGATAACGGTCATTCGATTTTCCAAATGGCGAATCATTAGGCGGATCGATAGAATGCTGCGCAAAAGTTACTCGTTACGAAACGGAAGCGAAACGTCGTGAATTTAATCTCATGTAAATCCGCGATGTCTCTCGCGCCACGTGCAACTTCTCTTACAACTACGGATTGAGTTTATTCTGTAGAAACTGTGATTGGATCATTCATTCACACTATATTTACTTGTAGTAAACTCGAATCTTGAATACGGCGAAACGGCCTGACATAATATTTGCCAAGGTGGATTCCGAGGTCGTTTAATGATATCATTGATGCCGTCACCGCGCGTTTACCATTTTGAGTATTTATGGTCGTCTGATATTCAATCCCTTTTTTGTACGACTTGAATCTTATGAATTCAAATACACACACACACACACAGATAAACAAACAGATAGATAGAGATAGAATATATTTTACATATTATATTTATATATATTTTATATTGTATTTATCTCTCTGTCTCTCTCTTTCTCTCAGAGAAAAATATATGTTACATAAAATAAAATATACATAGCACATACATATGCAAGTTATACAATTAACTTTTTACAATATTACGTGTTCCGTTCATCAAATATAATTCCTACTTATCTTCTGAAAGACGATAACAATAATAATAAAAATATGATTATATGTATATATATATATATATATATATATATATATATATATATATATATATATAATTATAATGAGACAGAAAGATAAAATTTATGCAATGTATTCTCTACATACTTTTAACTGTTCTAAATTTTCCTATCGTTTACGACGCATACAACTTATAAAGTCTGAATTGTGATTATCATATTACGTTTTTATCAATATGAGATATTCAATAATCTCTTCTCTTTGCTATATGCTATATAAATGATCGATACAATAATTTGTTACGTAATCACGCTTACGAAACAGCAGTGCTTGAGAAAAAATTTTTACAAATAAAATTATTTTCAACTTTTTCACTTTTCCGATTCTTGAAAAGAGAATGATATAAGAAAATAAGTCGAATATACATGTGTATATAAGCCTACGTATATATAAGAATCACATTAAATTTGTAAATAAAGACTCACTGGATATTAATTCCACTAAGCTTAGATTTCTCGATGCTACAAATTCGTTTACGATGATTAGACATAAAATACTCTTCGTAGTATCGAAAATGTTCAACTTGTAGAAATGATAGTAGTTCCAAAGTCTTGTTGGTATCGCAATAATACAATGGTTTCTTACCAAAGTACACGGGTTTGTCGCACTTTGGGCAATTGGGCATCTTGTGGCCGTCTCCTAGCTCGACCAGACTGTCTGTCTAACTAACGGAAAGATGCTCTCAGCGGCGTGGCCAGACGCGTACTGGCCCTGAGAGAGGCCCGGCAAGGTAACGCGACGCTCTCTCCAGTTGATTGAGCGTGTGAACGTGTGTTAAGGCTAACGGCTGCACAAACCGAGAGCCCGGCCGTGGCCGCGTGTGTTTTAAGCGGCAGGGCAAATGTTACCTGTGCTCGCATCGCATGTTATGCAATTCCGTGTGCGAGCATCTACGCGTGTCCGTGTGTGTACATACAGGGTGTCTTGGATTTACACCGCACGCTTTGCGGAATTCTTTAGCAGCTGGCATTAATAAAGTCCATCTCTCGATAGAAGATCTTTCCGCAGCTCTCTACAACGTTTTACTCTCTCAACACTGAATTATAACACAGAAACTACCACCTCATTTATGGCTTTGTCTGCTCCAGTTGTCTATATCAATAATATATAAATTTTACATCAAATCATATTCTATATAGGGGAACGTGGGGTACAATGGTACAGAGTCGATATCTTTTTACAGAGATGCTACCATGTCATTAAACATGTTGCAAATATTGCTATTAGGTGTCTCTTTCTGCGTGCTGTTATCAGTGGTCGCAATATTTTTAGTTGAAAATTGTTATAAATTATTTAATGCACTTGCTGTGCTCTCCGCGACTGAGTTGTAATTCTTCGATATATTTACATAAGGTAAACAATGATAAAATTCTATTTTTTATTACCGTAAATACATTTATGTTTTAAAATGATCTTTTCTTATTAATTTCATACTGTGTCTATGTAAATATTGATTAATGATAATTTTTTATATAATCAAAAGTAAATAAATACGTTTTGAGGCTTAATGAAATATTAGCCCACGAAATGTTGTACTTCTTATTTTTATACTAGAGAAAAAAAAAGAAAGTATACATAGATGCTGTCTTTCAAAATTAATACCAAAAATTATTACATTAAATTTTAGATATTTTTCCATGTTTTAAAGAGAAAAATATTTATTATAACAAGAGAATTGTTTTTATTTATTAATTTATTTTATAGTTATCATTTAAAAACACAAATCTATATTCTTATGTTCTATATATCACATTATAATATACAACTTTTAAAAAGTTTTAGACATCAATGTAAATGAAATAAACAAGTTTTGGAGGTAGTCCATTATATCCCGCATGAAAAGCATATGACGAAAATCTAGGCTTTTACTAAATCAATAATCTCGTCTATTGAAACTATTATTTTATAATAAATTTGTGTTTTTTCTTATAGTGGATATTCTAAAGAATATTTTTAGTAAAAAAAAGATCAATTTATTTTTTTTTAATATGTTGAAAACTTGCTCAATGCTTACGTTGGCCGTTCTACCCCACGTTCCCCTATTGTTTATACCAGTATTGAGAAATTGATGCGTATAAATAATCATATAAGTTAAAATTTCTTTATTTTTCATTCTTTCACTTACTAAATATTCTATTTATATAAAATGTAAATTGCTAAATCATATATATATATATATATATATATATATATTTTTTTTTTATTTATTGCTTTCTTCTCTTTTTTCTTAATTTTTATTTTGTAATGACACATACACGTATATGTATACACATAAATACTACAAATATATTTCAAAGAATTACGTTTCCAAATTATAATAAATCTCATTTATTTATCTTCTCTTTTATCTACGGATTCGTTATTCGATTAAAAAAAAAGTGATGGCTTAAGAAATATATGAAAAAGTTTTGTTCGAAAAATTAGTAGAAAAAAAATGTAGGGAATCCAGGACACTCTGTACGTGTACCAGATACTAAACTAGTAACGGACAGGGCTCGAGGTTGGCTTCGTTCGATGCGTTCGTTACTTTCTTCTAACGCGCTACAGAGTAATCCCGTTAACTCTATTGTGAACAAATTCGTTATCAAAACCGGGCGACGCAACGCAGGTTCACGAGTATTCAGATCGATAGTAGTAGTTTGTTATGCGCGAATATAACGGAACAAGAGATATCGAGAGGTATCGAACGGCGGAATGCACTCGCTTCGAAGGTATTTACTCATAAAACTGCAACGCGATATCCACGAAATTAATTAATTATCGGAATTTGAGTCGGGGGAGGAGACACTGCGTAGAACTGCGCCCACGTAGCCAGAGGGCGATGTGGAAAATTCCACTGCAAATTTTGGAATTTATTTTAACGAGATTATACAAATATCCGGGGCCGCGAATTATTCGCTGCTGTAAAAATTCAACATTCAACGTTGCAATCTTTACTTTTCAATGTAATACGATACGATGTGATGCGCGTGCTAATAGAATACGAGATCTTTATCCGATAATAGCGATAGATTGTGTAAACATTGAAAAAAAAAAAAAAAAAAAAAAAACATCAAATACATGAGAACGCGTGTGTAATTATATATCAATTAGATTATTTATTGTACGAGCTAGACGGAACTACGGAATATACGCTGAATTAATGCGATATTAAAACAGGATCGCGCCGAAATAAGAAACAGAACTACCACATCCGCTTCGCGTGCCACATCCGTTTGATAACGATTAGATGCCCGCGTTATAATTGCGCGCGTCTTGCGCCAGTCGTTCGCGAGTATTATGAGAATCACGAGTCCGTGATTACTTTGCGCCGTTGACACGAAAGGGAAGATGACGATGGAGGAATGCGATCCGGATCACATCGCGCTCGTATTAGCAATCGAGAACGGCGAGTTTGATCGGGCGATCCAGATTTTGGCGCGCGACAGTCAAAACAGATACGCTTGTCCGGTAGGTGCTCTCCAAGTGACAGCTCTGCACGTGGCCGCGTGGCAAGGGAGGATAGATCTGTTGGATCGACTGTACGAGAAGGGTGCTCGCGTAAACGACGTGGATAAAATCGGCAGATGCGCTCTTTACTACGCGGCGCATCACGATAATGTCGACGTGACGGAGTGGCTTCTCCGGCGGGGAGGATACGTCAACGCCAAAGTCGGAATCTATTCGTGTACCAAGGGCGTCCCGTATACTTCGCTGACAAAATCTTGTTTCGTCGGAAGAAAAGTTTGTCTCGCGAGAATAATTATGAAAATTTGCTTAAGCTCGATTTAAAGAAAAAAAAAATTTTCCCGCCTTCCTTCCCTTTCGTCGTTTCAGTTGCCGTTACCCGTGTGCTGGGGAAGGACACCATTACACCAGGCGGTGAAGAACAATCGTGCCGACGTCGTACGCGTTTTGGTGGAACACGGCGCGGACGTAAACGCTAAGGACGAGCGCCTCATCACTCCGTTGCTCCTGGCGGGGAGCGCGGTGAATCGCGATGACCTCAAGGAGATGACTAAGTTCGTGGAGATCGTCAAGATTCTAGCTGCCGCGAAAGTCTTTGTCAACATTATTCATCCAGACACGGGTATTATTGGCCAATCGAGCGTTACGCAAAAGAATCGCGTTATGTGTCATCGTCGCGGTTTTACAGCTCAATTGCAAATTCGTCAGCGTTGAAAAAAAAACTCCCGACAATTTCACACATCTGTATACATATATATACGTTTCTATTATTCGAGTTCACAATTATGCTCAACCGCGACAGGTACCACGGCGTTGCATCACGCGGCGATGCTGGGCAGCGCAGAAGCAACCAAGATATTACTGTCAAACGGCGCGTGGCCGATGTACAAATGCAAGAGCTCCGGAAGCACGCCGCTTCATATTGTCGCGAGTACAGGGAGCACGGAGACGCTGATGGTTCTACTCGAGGCAATGCTGCCACATAACATTGACACTCGCGATCAGGTTGATTTTATCAGATGCTACTTCTAACTTGAGACGAACAAACGAAATTGCACTGAGATGGACAAACGAAGTGACACTTGTTCCCTTTGCTTAGATCAATCGCACCGCTCTTCACAGAGCATCCTACCGGGGTCATCGCCAATGTGTACGAGCCTTGCTCGAGCACGGAGCTAGCTTAGCCGCGACGACCAAGACTGGCATCACCGTCGTTGATGCCATATTCGCTCACATCCCGCGACCATTGGCCTTTATAACGGAAATTCTGGATTCGTGTGTACGGACGACCAATAATTCTTCTCTGGAGACATACGACAATGTAAGAATTGTTTTACGTCGGATAGTGACAGATATATTGTACTTTAAATCTTATTCTAATATATTGCCAATTGCCATTATTAAGTTTTGAATGGGATGTTTCTGTTAAAGATCACTGTCGACTTTGGTATATTGGCTCCGAAGCACCAGATGCAAATGGCAGTAGTCACGGCTGTTATAGCCGCAGCTTCGGATATAACGCAACTGGTGATATTACAGCATCCACTTGTGGAGACGTTCCTCAGACTCAAGTGGGCGAGATTAAGAATACTCTTTTTCTTTCTTATGCTCATACACTTGTTCTTCGTCATTTCCCTCTCAATGTATGCCGTAATGTTTGTACGAGACGATACTGACCACGTAGTGACTCGAAGAATTCTCGCGATCTGTTCCTGTTTTCTACTATTTCACAATATGATTCAAGTTTTACTAGAACCCAAGTAAATATACGTTCAAATAATTAAAATTTGCTGCAGGAAAAGTACCTTAAAATCGACATACCCCATTTCTTAGCAATTAAGCGCTGCATTTTATTAGAACTAATATAAATTTGATTCGTTTAGTTGGTTTATTTACAAATCCGTTCACGCTAAATCAACTTGTATCGAGAATTTTTAAAATTCAAAAAAAAATTATAAAAATTTATTTTTCTTTGCGAATTTTTTACTTTGGTCAATTATGCATTCTAAATAGTGATAATAATAGAATATATCCTCTTTAATAATTGTGTTATTCTATGTGTGTGTGTATGTTGTGTTAAATTTCTAAATTTATTTTATTTTTATCTTTAGTTTTATCATAATTTTTACAATTATAATTTTTGGTGTTTAATGATACAAATTTTTTTGCTTTTAAAAAAATCATTTGCCAAAAAAAAAAAAAAAAGCAAAACAAAATAATTTGAAAACGCAATATCAATATCAAAACTATTTGATATTTGAATCTGATAGGAAACAGTTTATATAATAAAAATATCTGTAAATATAAATTTTTATTTTACACTTTCAACTAGAGTTTAAAAATAAAATCGTATGTCGATTTTAGTATCTTTTCTCTATGGTTTTGAATGTTGCAATTAACCTATTATATATTAATTATATGTTTTCAAACATTTCAGACATTATTTAAGGCAACTCGAAACATGGTTATCATTCATATGCGCTACGCTATCGTTGGTGACATCGGCAGCAGTCGAGTTCGCAAAGTGTCCGAAGGAAGAAATTGAGTCTCGTCATTGCGCGCACTGGGTATTACATTCCATCAGCATCGCAATCTTACTTAGCTGGATGCAAATGATGCTATTAATCGGTCGAGTTCCAATGTGGGGTTATTACGCGCTCATGTTCTCCACAGTGTTGAAGAACATTCTGAAGGTTAGCTAAAGTAGCTAGTGCAATGCTTTTCATATATTCCGTGGAATAAAATAATTATAATTATAATTAGATTTATGTTTTTTAGGAAAAATTTGTCAAAGTTATCAAAAATTGCCTTTTTTCTAAAATTATCGCAAATTGATTTATATAATACTGGGAAATAATATGTTGTAATATGTAACCAATCGCGTAAATCGAAACTGATGGTTCGCGCTTCCTACGACCAACTCTTCAACTATGAGCACGGTTAAAAAACAGAGAGAAGACGAATGTATATAGACTCGAAAGTCGACGATACACATCCCATCGAGAGCCCCTTGCCGCACACCACCCTCGCGATTTTAATGACGTGCATCCGGGGCTTTTTACTCCCTTTCAGGTTCTCCTGGCGTTCGGCTACCTGATTGTCGGATTCGCGTTGAGCTTTGCCGTTTTGTTTCACGGGAACGATCAGTTTCGCGATTTCTGGAGAGCCGTCGTGAGGACCGTGGTAATGATGATGGGTGAGTACGAGTACGAGGAGTTGTTCACCGCTGAGAAGAGTACTTTCCTACCGGTCACAAGCAGAATCGTGTTCTTCGTCTTTATCATGCTCGCCAGTATCGTCCTGATCAACCTTATGATCGGTCTGGCGGTCAACGACATTCAAGGACTCGAGAGAGAGGTAGGAATCGAATTCAGAAACTGAAATCTCTTTCTTTTTTTCTACACGCTTTTATTTACAAAAAAATATATATATCTTAAATTACCGATACACAATTCGATATGCAATTAAATATTTAATTAACCATAATAATCAGAGAAATTAACGTTCAGGGTCACATACGCCGATTATTGAAACAAGCAGAATTTGTCGCGCACTTGGAGAGAGTGACATCACACCGAATCTTTCGCAGCAATTGGCTACATCCTCGCTTAAGAATACTTCTACACTCTAGACGTGACATTCCCACAAAAATTACACTCTTCTCGCGTGAAAATTATTTTCATCACGTGAGTCATCTTACAGAGTCGCCTCCCAAGATTCCTGCCGATCTACTAGAAGCTTTATTTCTATTAGCCACCAAGACATTCTACAAGAATGATAAGTATGCATTACGCAATTAAAATGATAAAAATGCATTCTCTCGTACTTTAGCATCAAAGATTAAAATTAAAAATCTTGCTAATGCGATAACGTATTATTTTTCTAGTTTGACAGGTAAAAATACAGAGACTGGGGATGCGAAACTGACTTCTGTATTATCCAATTTAGAGGAACAAATCCAAGAATTAAAAGCATATTGTTATCACAATTTGACGAGCCGGAGAGCGTCGAAACGGTGTGAATTCAAAAGAAAGTCTATACAAAGAAAATTATAAATTCTCGGCGTACATGTACAACATTGCAATTATTCGTCAATGTGATAAACGCGTATTAATCCGGCAGCAGCGTTATTACAAGTATTCATGAAATCGAATGTAATAGAAAGTTTCGCTTTACTTTAGCGATATATTAAATATAGTATAAAATGAGTGCTTTTTTTTATAATAACAAAAGAATTATATAAAAAAATAAAAAAGCGAAATACACTTGTGCGTATATGCAACACCGAAGCATAACACGGTAAGTCAGTGATCCACCTTGCCTTTTCAGCTAAAGAGATTTAATACAGAGACACACGCAAATGCCGCACAGATGTCACCACAAAACTGGTTTGCGTTTCCGCAACCGCAAGTGACAGAATCGCGTTCCATTTCCGCGCGTCGATTATTTTAAAATGAATTTAAATCCACTCGGGATTTAAGAGTCACTAAATTTTTATATTCCAAACCACATTGTCAGCTACGCGCGTGGATGCTTCTGCTTTTTATTACCCCGCGATATGTTTCGCGGCGTGGCACTAAAGATAAAGAGAGCTCGGGGAGTAGTTTCGCTGAAATTAGCAACAATCAGGCAAGATTTACGCGTAGTGACCGATGAGGCTGAATTACGTGGTAATTAATGATATTTACGGTAGTACGTAAAACGCAGGCTAGAGATTGTCGTAGAACCTCGAACGCGACACGCATAGCCGTATCTCTGAATATATACGCCGGTATTAAAGATCTCTTTTTTTTTTTTTTTTTTTTTTTTTTTTTGTCAACCACGACGTGCGTTTAACTGGCGAGTTTTCGTGTGCGGGGTGCGGGTTTGCGTCTCCATATATCCGGCTGCTAAATGGCCGCACATAGTACCCGGCGATATGCAACGACGGCTGAGAATCGCGCGGCCGAAAAATATTGCGGAGCATAAATTATAAGCCGGATAAGTATATTTGCGAAATGCAGCGTGTAGGTATACGCTCTTTTTCCAACGGTACACATCGTATCGCGGCGGCAAACTGCCACCGCAAAATCCTCGTGCAATTTCGCTGCCTTACTCATTTCTGGTATTTCCTTTTTTTAAATTTTTTTATAGCGCATCGAGATAATTTTGTAGAATTCCTACATCGATGATACGAACAAGGAAAATCTAGCCGCGTAAAAGATGTTACGAAATTTTATTTTATCTATAATCATATGTATATTTATATGTATATATAAATATATAGATTTAGATTTAGATACTTTTAATTAAAATTATGTTTTGTGATAATGAAGATATCATTGATTTCATTGTATGTATAGAATAAACTGCAATAAACGAAATTAAGCTGAAGGATTTTTAAATGGTAAGAATATTTTTAAAACCAATCATGTAACACGTTGTACATAATATATTTGCTGCGTTCGTAAAGTTTGCATGATAGACCAATTTAAAAAATGTTATTAAATATAAAAAGATTGCTCACACATACATACATACATACATAATAAAATTTAGTTTAGCCAACGGTTTAAAAGGGAACAACGGTAGAGCAAAAAGCGGGAGTCGAAAAACTCGCTTGAAGAGACTTGCGAAAGTGCAGGCGACTCTCTCGTGCACCGATGCGAATTTAGATGCTTTCATGATGTATTAAATTCGCTTCGTACGTCGCAGTTCTGTATACGTTTCAACGGCACAATTTCGGACTGTCGTCGTAATTTCGGGAACACGCTGTTCGCTTCTCGATTTTGCACCGCCAGAGAAAACACGGGGCTATCCCGTATTTCCCCTTTCAATGTCAGTTCGTACATAATTTTCACGTATTCAAAACGTGGACGCGCAAGCTCTCCGCGAATTACAGAATAAAAATATACGTACACGAAAATGTATATATATATATATATATATATATATATACATATATGTGTGTACGATAAAATATTCTTTTCTTTCTCTCTTTACCGCGGGCACAAGTCGCAAATGGAAAAAGAAACGAACGATTCGGTAAAATCACGCTGTGAGCGAAAAGAAATGCCATAATATTTCTAAAATATATGTTCTTTTGAAGAAACTAATTTCTGAATTTTTCTAACAGTCCACGAAATTTAAAATAGCTTCTATCGCTCATCTTCACCGAATGTAAAAGTTTTTGTACTATTTAAGATAATAATAAGAAATCACGTATATTATGGATCTGTTCGGTAGGGCTAATTATCCCCTCAAGAATATATTAATTAAACGCTGAAATTGGTTACACAACGGACGGTAGCGGACACATAAATTATCATAAATTACTGCGTTCTTCCGCTGCTATGAAGAAATCACATGCGCACCTGCTCTAATGGGCTTCGCACACAGTGTTCGCCCATAGAAGCACGCTTCGCACAAATGCTCGCGCCCGAGAATAAATTCATCGCGACTCGGCCATCTTTTCGCGTGCAATAAATATACACAAATATATACAAATAACTAGATATACATAAATAAATCCGATAAATTTCGAATCGATGATTCGATTCGATTCAATGAGATTTTTGGCTAGATTTGGGGCTAGAAGAAAGCTTTCAACGCGAATAAACGCGTTAATCGACGACGAGCATAGTTGTTGCCGCTGCGTCACTCGAGAATAAATAAACAAAAAGAGAGAAGGGTCATTTGGATTTTTCCTACCTTTTATCAAATGCGGGATATAAATTCGTCAAGAGGCAGGTTCACACATGGACGGTGACTCCGGGAACGTTGTTCGCAAAGGAGGAAAGGAGCGCGATCCTCCTTCTCTTTCTCATCAACGGTGATAATAATAATACAACACGACGACGACAATAATAACAACGCGACAACACAACGTTGGCGGTTCGCGCAGTGGCGTCGGAGTAAAGACGGCGCCGGAATCGGGCGAGATCGGGTACTCTCGGCCGAGATCGGCTCGCCGCCTTGCCTGCCATGACTGGCCGAGCGCGGCGTCGCGGGGGAGCGAGATGGCGCGTCGGTGAGGGAAACCGCCGCGGTGAATCCGGCGTCGTGATTGGTCGCCGCGTGGGAGAGCCGCCCGTTCGAGCTCACCGTCGCCGGCAGTCGGCACCGAGTATTCAAGTCGAGCGCGTCGAGGCATTCGGAGTCGCGGTGAGAGAGAGAATTGTACATATACGTATATATAGATATATATATACACTTATATATATATATATACATAAATACAAAGAGAAGACACGCAATCTCTCGTAAACGTCACTCGTTAAAACGTATACGGGCACGATGGCCGCCCGGCGCGTGTACCGTTCGCAACAAAAACAACAACAACAACAACAACAGTGCCGTACCTGTCATCGTCGTCATAATCGTCAACATCATCGCAGCGTCGCACTTGTCGTGCGTCGTCGTCCGCTCGCGGAATCGTCGCGACCGCCGTCCCTGGCGTGCGGATACGCTAGTACGCGCGGACTGTCGTCGCGGTGCGCGTATTGAAGAGTATCGTGTACCCGACTAACGTCACCACGGAAAGAGAGAAAATCGAAAGCGAGGAAGCGGTAACAGCGAGAGCGAAAAGGACAACGCGCTCTTCGCTCCGCTGTAAACTCAGAGCATTAATACGGTCTGCCTTCTACATACCATCTCTACCTCTGTGCTCGTGTCTACCGCCTCTTTTTCTTCTATATATATATATATATATATCTATCTATCTCTTTTCTCGTCCTACGCTCCTCCTCGCGCGGTTATTGCGGCAATCTTCCCACGCATATCTCCCTCTCTCTTTCTCTCTCTTTCTCCGGCGACGACGACCGGAAATTAAACTCGCGCGCGAAAAGCGCATCTCGTTCCGTCGGTAAGACGTTGCCCGTCTCCGCGCGGATTGTGTTCTGACTCAAAGTGCGTCGCGTCGCGCTCAAGTCGCAAGTTACCGCGTTCCGGGGGCGGGGGGGGGGGAGGGGTGTACCGAGCAGGTAGCGAATTTATTGTTTCTCTCGCGACAAGTAGTGCGGCCTAACCTCGTCGCGCCGTCGACAGTGAACGGTTTTTCTGTGCTACGGAATTGCGCGTTGCACGCAGTGTGAAATTGGCTCGGGTCTCGCCCACAGCGTGGGACACGAATCGAACAGCAGTGTGAACACAGAGTGATTCGGGTTTTCCTGATAAAAAGTGCGAATAAATTTCATTGTTGCGTCGCGCTACGTCGTAATTTCCAAGCTTGCGACGACTTGGAAAGGACAGCGGTTCTCGGATTCCCCTGCAACGCCGCCGAATCGACGAAACGAGAGACGACACGCCTCTTTCCTTTTCTCGCTGCATCAGACTAGTCGATAAGGACTACGAGAGAAAACCGGGGAGACGGTGGCCGTCGCTCGCGTGCCCGCAATAATGCCGCACGTGAGCAGCAGCGGCGACGGCGGCGACGAGCTCGCCACCGAGGACGAGATCAAGCTTTACAAACATGAGGGCGAGGAAGATAAGACGTCCTCGGAGAATCTCACCGAGGACAAGAGCGACCTCATCGACCTTACCGAATCCGAGGTGCGTCAAAAAATATCTCTCTTTCGTCACGCATTTACTTCCTCTTTCCTCCTCGTCGTATTTCCTCGTGTATTCTATCCGCTCTTTCGATATATATATATATATATATATATATATATATATACTTTTTTAAATATGTACACCACCTGTCCCTGTAGGACATTGAGTATTAAGTGCATCTCATGTTTTGCAGGAAAAAGTTGCACTCGCCGGCGGAAGCTACGCAACGACGGGAAAAACGTCGACAAGATCCGACCTTAGCCCTGTTTTCGGTAAGTCCTCTCGAAATCTTTCACGAAACTCGCAAGCGTCGACGCTTGCATTTTTTAACTACTTAAGTTATCTCTATCGTTATCGCGCTCTGCTATGTAACCGCAGAGCGTTATACATTTTCCGTCGCGTACAGTTGTTGGATGCTCGTAAAAGGGGAAAAAAAAAAAAAAAAAAAAAATGCAACCACGCAAGATGAATCACTTTTGTCGCGGAGAGTCAGCCTTTCGGTATGTCGCGAACGCGGGAAATCCGTATCGACGCGAAATTTCGTCGCGTGAGTTTAATTATTCGTTAGCCTGCCTCTCGTAATCCAACCGAGTAAACGGGATCGATACACGGATTCGTCGTGGTAAACAGCTGGCTAAAGGCTCATTTAAACGAAAATAATGCTCGCAGTTAAGAAACGATTAACTTTACGAGGCGCGTTGATGTTACAAAACGCTCTTTATTGTTAGTCAAGCTTCCTGCCTAAAAGCACCATCTTTTTTTCAACCAGGTATCCGTTCAATATCGACGCGTTCGCAAAGCAGGTCGTCAGCATATCGCGTCATAAATAAAGTAACGCTGTTCGGAAGTTGGAAACAATACCGTCTAACTAGGCTATGCGAGGCGAGAAAATATCATGGTTGAGATCGATCGATTTCTCGCAGGGCGATACGAGGAAATTAAATAATGAACTTTCAGTGGCGTCGTTTCTCAACGGTATCTCCGCACCTACAGATGCCTATCTCTCTCTCTCTCTCTCTCTCTCCCTCTCGCGCGCGCGCTTAGATTAACGTCATTCGAAATCGATCGCGGGCACGATAAGTGCTCCGGTCTCTCATAGCCGCTTTCACGGTCCGATGATAATCGCGTCTGTGTGCGTCGGCCGGAGAAAATGTGTGACTCGGATTCCCGGTTGTGTCCAGCCGCCACGGCGCTCCTATTAATTTCCTCGCCATTACGCCGCATTACGTTGCACGTCGTCGAGAGCGTCTTCTACGTCGTCGTCATCGACGGCCTTATTGCCCACATTCTACCGCCACAATAATCGCCCGAGGCAATGACGACAATGACACTTGGACAATTCTATGCGATTGCGAGAGAAAGAGAGAAAGAGAGAGAGAGAGAGAGTTGCTCCCCTATTGACACGATGTTGATAGCAGCTACTTGATAAGCTGTCTGGAATGGCATCCTCCTTCCTTCTTGTAAAGATTCGTGTGAGCGATTACGAAATTTGGATATAAACAAATTTGTTATAAGAGTACACACAAGATATCAAGAATTGTCTTTGATGTTTAAAATGACTATTTTTTTTATCTAGGAGAGTTCATTACAGTACGTACGTCATGCTTTTTATCTCATCTTTTGTCATTGGCGATTATTTTTTGGTCAGAATATTTTTTATTCACGTCTTGGAATATACGTTAAGGTTGCGGCGTAATCAAAATGATATTTCATGAAATATATCGAGATAATATTCATGGTTCATAGTTTTTTTATTTGAAAGTGAATAGTGCTCGCGAGACGCGATAACATCATTGGGTTCGCAGAAAGACTGGACTAACGTAAACAATGCGCGGTGTCTCTGCCTTTCGTGATTTTTTTCCGGGAAATAAAACGTCGACGATCGAGAAGATTGTCACGGGTCTCTTGCCTCCGATATCGTTTACGGATTTTTAAAATTAGCGTGTATTTCTCTCGACCTGAAAAGTCCTGTTAACTTTTTACGGTCAATTACATTGAAACTGTCATAATGCTTAAGATGTGTGAAACAAAGATTTATGATATCTAACTTTTTATTTTAAAGAGATACATCTCGTTATTTCAAGAAATATCACGAGGTCAGAGTTTCCTAATTTTTCGGATAGGTATTTCTCATCTTCATTTATCTCATACCAAAGTTTTCAATGCCTTTTCGTGTCTTTTAAAAGTTTCGAGGTTGAATTTTTTTTTATATCGAACGAATTTTACAAGGACAGATTCGTTCCGAACAAATCGTTCTGACACGTCAGTAACGTATACAATGAGATGCGTGCCTGACGTTCTCGTTGGCCGGTTCTTTCTCTTCCCTGCCAGACTTTGTCACTGACAAATCGATGTCGCGCTACCGCGCACGCTGTCATGCTGTTGCCAAAACATTTTAATGAGTTAACATGGCTGCACGTCTTCCGATACGTTGTCTCTTGTTTGAGATGTTGCAGGCGCGATTACGGCATGTGTGTGCACGCGTATATGTATGTATGTATTATTATCGAATATACACCGGAAACTTTCCGGCTCTTTTAAAAATATCTCCGGATATTATCGAACGCGAAGGCAGCTTACGCAATTAAACGAAATATATAATCTCTTAATAATCGTCGCCTATTATATCGTATTTTCTAAAATATATTAATAAACAATCGCGATTTATTTATTTTATAAATCTTATATTAAATGGTTGTAGTTTCCATTGACTGAATCGTCTCCACCGTTCATGAATCACTTTCGCTTTATGTATTGATATGCGAGGATGCACACAAATGGGATGGGAAAGAAGGAATCGTTGCACTCTCTCCGTCAGAAAACGTGCAAAACGTTACGTCTGGATCCGTTGTAATCGCTTAAGTGGTTAATTATGGCTCTTCGAGGAAGGCCGCGCGCGCGCCAAGCTAAAGCGGAATTAATCTTGGCATCGGCTGACTTCAGTAGAGCTGTTTCTCGTGTTTCTTTTTTTTTTTTTTTTTTTTTTCATCATATACATATACGAAAACTAGTTATTCAGATATATGACGAGTAAGAGGAGAAAGAGAGAGAGAGAGAGAGAGAGAGAGAGAGAAATATTGCGTGTAACATGTTACGTTCTGACATTATTTTCAACCAAACGTTGATATACAATACAATACGTGTATCAATTCTTCATACATCGAAATCTCTTGTTTTCCTATCAAACATATATAGTTTTGTTTTTTATGAAACGTAATAGTTTACGCGTTTATGATTATAAAACCACAATACGAAACAAAAGGGAAATATTTGTATAAAGGCATCCGCATTTTTATATTTAAATTCCTGTTGCACACAACACGGTACCTATACTTCTGTGATAATCCGATGGCATTGCCTGCGTCGGTTACCAGGGATGATACTAACATAATATTGCAAAACGCTATACTCGGCATATTCCTTTTCATACATCGCTACCCTCTCTTTACATGCTATACTCGTTTTCAATAATATCGTGCACTTGGTTGCTATTTATATTGGCTTATTATGTTTTCGTAGGCGACATCCTCGTTACATTTCCTTACGGAAACGTTGCCTGGATAAAGTCGAAGAGAACTGTCAGATTTCGCGATGCGTATGGTTAATTATCGCAAGCGTTTGTCGCTCTCGAAGCACAAGATAATTACCGAAATTTCGCCATTTAGGTAGAACAAAGTGTCGCGCGAGCGAAAAGTTGTCTTAAGCGGTTGTCAAATCGGGAAATGAAAGTCAGCAGAGCGCGAGATATGTTCGGTATAGAGTCTCGTGTATGCGAAGTTATAGCAGTGATCGAATGACTAGCCGCCGGTGCTTTTACTGCAAGCTCGACCTCTCGAGAGTGAGATCATAAACGTTGCGACGTATATTTGAATGTACGACGGTAGTTTGAGCTCGAATGATCGTGGAATGTCCTATGCGCAAACTTTCTTTTACTTTTCGCGTTTGTACGAAGTTAAAGCGCGTGCCAATAGCACCAAAGTGTTACCAGAAGCTATATTTTTTAATTGTAGCTTTTTTTTAATCAAAATTATTATACGATAGTTTTAGATTCTACAAAGTTGGAGAAAAAGTATTAAAACTGACATAAGTTTGTTTCTGAACTGTCACTGTAGTTCCTAGTTTAAAGTAAAAATTTATACTACAGATTACACTCACTATCAGACTGTCTATAATTTTAATAACATTATTTTGAAATAATGGTAAATCGTTTTTTTTTTTTGTTTTTTTTTTTGGAAAGCGAATCAAAATTCAAGTCTGAGAAATTGATAAAACTAACATGTTTACTGAAAATATGAGTAATACGTAGTAAAAATCATAGAAAAGATACGCCGTTATTTAGATAATGTAATTAAATTATATAAAGTATATAAAGTAATTATTTATCTTTTTTTTTTTTTTGTCAGATTAATATTAAGTGCTGAGTGACTAAACTTGAATATTGAAAGAATATGGCATAAATTCGACGTTCCATGCATTCTTCTTGATGTGTAAAATAATTGCGATAGCTACCTACACATTCGCAATTTCTTCCGGCAGTGCGTACATACATGGGTACTCGCAAAAGCGTGCCTTTCGATACACATAGTTTGTCGTTGCTCGGAAACCGCCTCCGCGCGTCCGGATTGCATTGCGGCGCGCTTCGAAGCTCGAGAGAGAGAGAGAGAGAGAGAGAGCCAGAAACGATGTGTCTCGTTGTGCGAAGTAATTGACGAGTTCGCGTGTAGGCGGTCGGGCGCCTAGATCGCCTCGAGCGTACCATAGGCTTATCCTTAGAGACGAAAAACGAAATGAAACGAAACGAGCAGCCCTGACGGAGGAGAAGGAGAGGTCTTCTCCTCGCGAAGGAGAGGCGTAGAAAACGTGGCGAGAGAAACCGAGACGATACGAGAGAATAAGAAAGAGAGAAAGAGAGAGAGAGAGAGAGAGAGAGAGAGAAAGAGAGAGAGAGAGTGAGGGGGGAGAGGAGAGGAGAGACCCCGCTGCTGCATCACCCTGAACTTGCCCGAATACCTTCCCTCCGAACCGTACGATGTGTATCCGCTCACCAATGCACATGGCACCCAAGCGAGTTCTCTCTCTTCTCTCTCTTTCTCGCTTGTTCTCTCCTCTTCACGCCTGCCTTGTATCGCTCGTTCGATTTCCGTCTCTCTTGGTTCTCTCGTTCTCTACGGCATCTCTCGCGGTTCCTCTCGCTCTCGTTCCCCTCGGTATCCTTCCTTTTCTCTCCTCTCTTTTACTCCGTCTTCTCTCGGAGCTAACCCACCCATTTCTTACGCTCCGCAGCATATACCGGGTATGTCGAGATGCCCGTGACAGTTCTGTCGCGAAAGGAACTCGTGGAATTTCAGGCGAACGTGATAACAGGATCGTTTAGACAGTAAGGAAAGTTCTGAGAAGCGATTATCTTGTATATCTCACTGCATATCGGAAACTTGTACTTTTTGAGTTTCTTTAAACATTTGGAAGTAGCTACAAAATGATACGACAAAACTAGTTGATTTTCCGTTTCTTTTTCTCTCATCTCACCGGATTATAAAATATATTTAAATTCTTTTTTTAATTTTAATTATAATTTGAAAAAAGAAAATTTCATTGTGTGGCGACTTTAATTGTCGGTAATTTTTCATGAAATTATTATTATTTTTTTAATTGAACAAATCATAGTCTGTTTAATTTTAAACGTGCTTTAAATTGTTTTATATATATCTCAAAATATTCAGGAAAGAATCCACTTGAAAAACAGATTTTTTTTATCAGAGATGTGTTCATGTAGATTATTTTAGATTATTTTAAAAGTATTATATTATTTTCAAATGTATTTCTTAATATTCAATTACATATTTACATAAATAAAATTAACATAGTATAAATACATAATAAAATATTTGTTTTAAATAGTCATTTTTGTAACAGTCATTTTTATTATCCTGTAAATAAATGTAGCAATTTTTTTCTTAAGTTGTACGCCTCCGTAGCAAAAATTTTATATTTTGACGTTTTAAAGCAAATACCATGTTACTTTTTACGACTGCATTATCTTTCACAATGCGGTCGAAAAAGTCCGTATTAATACGCTGTAAAATCTTTCCAATGCAAATAATCGTTATGAATAACTTGACCAAAATCTGCCGTAAAATCCGTGTGACGAAGCAATGCAAATTGATACACCCGGTATATAAGCACACGCTGGCTACAGTCAGCATTATACACCTACCTACCTACCTACCCTGACTCGCCTCTACCTACCTACCTACCTACCTACCTACCTACCTACCTACCTGCTCGCTAACGAGCCTACCTGCCGGACTTCTTGCATTCAGAGAGGCCATTCTAGAGGGAGAGACGAGAGAAAGAGCGAAGGTTCCGCCGCCCATGGTGCCTATCCCCATGGGTTCAGCAACTACACCCTGCGGTGGTGCTCGCGTCTTCTTTTATAAATGGTTAAACAAATTTCCCTTGCGAAGCACACAAGTCTTTCCCAGAAACAGATACGCGCGCGTCGAGACGAGAGGAGTGAGAGACTCTCAGAAAATATTTGTCCCACTAAACTATTCCTGATTCCATTGGTGTGGGCTCGTAATTTGTGACTCGAAAAGAAGCGAGATTTCGCTAAAATTCATGCACGATGTTCTATAATAAAGATATGTTTATACAAAATTGACATTATCTCAAATGTTTCGATTTTTTCTCTTTTTTTTTTTTTTAGAAATCTTCCTAAAAATATTATACAATATAATTAAATTTTGCAATTATCGATCGACCCTTGTTAAAGCGAGAATCTGCGCGAATCACAAAATTAATGCGATACTGATCGGCAGCTTATCAGATGTTGCGTCTCGCGGCTTTTCATCACGTATTTCATCATTTCGTATCTTATCGCATGACGAGTCGTCGATTCCCAAGAATTTCCGATTCGACGTCGTGATATCAAAGTATCGCTTAATGACGCAAACTTTTGACAGACGGTTGTATGGAGAAAATACCGGAAATTCTCGACCCGCGACACTTGAACTGCCGCGCATGTGATACATAGCTTTAATTCACGACGTCACGCGATGTCACGCGCAAAGTTTCTCTACTCGGATGAACTCGCGAGATTCCTCTCGCGAATCGTGTTTGACGGAAATTAATAAGCGGCAGACTCACGAAATAAAAACGGGAGATGATCGTGCATTGACGCGTTGACAGATATTGATACAATAGCCTGTATTTTGAGCTCACATTTCGCTAAATGTGCTTCTAAATATGTTTTATATATGTGTTTGTATACTTATTGTTAGAGGCACATTTCGTGATTAATGTGAATGCACAAATATTTATTTAAAAATAGAAAATTGAAAAGACGTCTTATTCACCCAATGACATTTTATCCTTTAAATCGGAGAAATGTAAGAAAAAAATTTAAATAAAATGTATACGAATATAAGCTTTTACAACCTCTACGCAAACACGCCTTAAAATAATCACGCGGTCCAATCAACATAGATAACAAGATAAGCGCGAGTAAACTATCGAGCAAACTATACTTTTATATCGTTCCAATCGTCCTTCCTGTTCGAGGTTGAATTCACGTAAAAATGCAATTCTCTTTATTAGGAATATCTATCGGTCTCACTCATTTCTTTTTCTTTCAAACATGTTGTGCTTTTTTTATTTAACGAAAATCTCTCAAAGCTATAAAAAAAACTAAATCTTTCGAAAAGATAAAGGTCGAAGATTAAAGTTTTTAAACGTTGTATGCAATATGATATAAGTGATGAACAACGTGTGTGTCGATGATACTACCGAACGTGTTATCTTCGATATACGTTTAAAGTGTGATGTTTACGTTGCGTGAACACGAACACGCGAATACCTTGTTCGCGCGCGCGAGAGGAGTAAACCGCCGTTTAATAAAATAGCGTGATCCCGGTGACGCATGCTATCGTATATAACGCGCTGAAACGTTCGCCTACAGAGTACTTTGACGAGATTAATGCACATAAATGTAAACGACTCATTTATCGCGCTCGCTCCGGGCGAGATTAATAATCTTGCGGATTCGGTTAACGCATTGCAAAGTTTGATTTTGCAGATATAATTAACGATATATATATATATATATATATATATATATATATATACACGTTTTATTAACGCGTTTTTAAATTTATTTTCAAAAGGAGCGTCACACAGTTACAAATATATACGTAGCAAAATAGTATCACGAAATTATATAAATCTGTCTTTTTCGAATTGCATCTATATACGTCGAAAATATGCTGTACAAGCAGCATTTTTACAAATGAATTGCATTTTAGGGGCTGAAGTTTCTTTTGAAATGTAAGAATCCAAACGAAACTCGTCTCTACGTTAATGAGGTACAACATAAGCGTGCGATATTCTCGCTTCCGAATTTCGCGCTCTTGTCGCTTAAAATGCATTTTCGACGCGACGCTCTAACGAATATCACATGGCCCGTCCCGAAAAACCCGACTGGCAAAAGAATGAAAAAGCGGACGCATGTTAATAAGCTCGCCACCAAAATACCGGTTTTCCTTTCGAGACTCGTGCGGTTACGATTCAGGTTTGCCCGCACGTTTCCGAGAGCCTGGTCGAACCGATTTTCGTCAAACAAAGTCGTTGGGCCGTACGACTCTCGAGTCAATTAACGCCAAGAGACCGTCGTCCTCGTCCTCGTCTTCGTCCTCGTCGTCGTCGTCGTCGTCGTCGTCGTCGTCGTCGTCGTCGTCGTCGTCGTCGTCGTCGTCGTCGTCGAACTTGAGGTCTTCAGGTCTCGTTCAAAAGGAGGAAGAAAGGCCGGTTAAACGAGAACGGAGGGGGACGAAGGAATGCGCCTGTTTGATTAGTCTACGGCCGCTAATTATGTTATTTCTGTGAATGGAGTGGAAGCCACGAGGCAATCGCGATTAGAGCGATGTTTCCAAATTTTGTCCTCTGGTAAAAAAAATCATTTCAGAGTGATATGTTTGTTTTCATACAGAATAGAAAGAAAGAAAATACGTGAGAAATTAGTAAAGATAATAATAGCGAAATATAACTGACACCTCGCATAAGAGAAAAATAATCGGAATATAAATCACTAACGAGGATGCACGGAAAAACAAAGAGGAAGTGATTGAATTGATGAGAAAGGAAGAGAAAGTTTGCTTTATAGGAAAAAGGAGAGCGAGATAATAAAAAAGCAAGCGAATGATAGATTAGAGAACGGGAAAAAAAAAAGAGAGAATTGTCATGTATGCGTGTGTAAGATGAGTAAAGTCGAAGAAGATTCAAGAAAGACAACGAACGGAAAGAAAGAGAGTGAGGAAGCGAGATGAAAAGAAATGTTGACCGAAGAAGAGGAAAGAAAGAGAAGGAGTGAGAGAGAAGGAAAGATGGCAAACGAGGAGGCACGCACAACCGTCTGTGAGCCGAAGGTTAGCAATCTGCGTAGTGTTTTACGACAACTATAAATATGGCCGTAAAGCTCTTTGTTTAGAGCAGCTTGTCCGGCTTTTCGAAACTCTGCCCTTACTCGCCACCGTTCAACGGAGACTGTTTAGGTTGCAGAAAGTAGACGATCCACTACATCCAAACACGTCGGCTCGTTCATCCTACGAATGGACCATTCGTTTTTCGAAAGATCTTGAAGAGGGAAGGAGAGAGCGATGTACGGGTAGATCGGTCGATAAAAAATTTACGACTCTCTCTCTCTGCGTCTCTTGTCGGTTACTTTAGGAAGAATACCGGGACGCACGCGTCGCAGCATCTCCGAGAGATCGGAGACGCGGAAGACGATAGGATATTTGCACGTGAAAATGTCTGCCGTTCGATTAAAAAAAGGAAAAAGAGCATCACGGCGGTGGCATCTGCTAACCATATGCTGAGGCGACCGGGATCGGGATAGCAGGCTGTCACGCTAATGTCAGGTTAAGCGATGAGAATGATTTACAAGCGGCGAGTTCGAAAAGATATAGAGAGAGAGAGAGAGAGAGAGAGAGAGAGAGAGAGAGGAAGAAAGATGTAGATAGCGAGAGAGGAAAAGAAGAAAAGAATATTTCTTATTCGTTAGGACTCTTCTCTCCTTGCGCTTCGGTCTCTTCTTACGCATATAATTATAATTATCTTGGATTGACCACAATGCATCGACTACGCTAATAAATATTGCACGAGTTCTGACGCACCTGGACCACCGATCGGTTTCCTCGTGAAAGACTCGCTTTTGATCACGTAATTACCATCTCGCGTGGCCACGCGATCCTTGCGCCAGGAAGATGTAATGGATTTAAAAGGAGGAAGCGTCAAGCTTTTTGCGAAACTCGTTGTTGAGTCACGCCACGTACCGCAATGATATTACATCTTGTTTAGATCTAAAAATTTGCAAATATATTTTTAGAATACTATTATCATAATATATACTATAATATTATAAAAAATATACTTTGCTTTATTTTATTATTAATTAGATTACATAATTTGTGAAAAAAGTCGCGGGAAAAATAATTCAAATCTGAAAAACTCTCAAAGATCGATATTTAATATATTTATAAACGAATGTATAACTATAAGCGTTTGATGAGTTAATTAACCGAACCAAGTTCATATTAGCTATGTTAAAATGCATTCTTATATAATTAGCGAAGAAATAATATTCTTATTATTCTTTCAGAAATCTATGTCACCCATACACATATACATACACAGTTTTGATGTCTCTTTTATCTCAAATTGATCCATTGCTTTATCGTTTCTTTAGTACAAAGCAAATCTAGTCAACAGTAAATATTATGATCGTCATTAGTTTTAACCTGTGAAAGGAATTTCACTAATCTTCTTCCGACGACGGGCACGTGGAAGAGATGACAGGTACAGAGAAAGAGAGAAGTCGAGAAAGGCAAGGAGGGCCGATCAATCGGCTCTCCGCTATTCGCCGGTGAGCTAACTAAGGCTAAATAAGGCAGTCGGCCAGTCTCCGTAAATAATTGTATCTCGTAAAGCGACTAGGTAACTGAGGATTTATATGGGCGTAGCCGACGGGGCCGACACTTGCTACTTCGGTACACTACACTACGGCGTATAACAACCTTCGTTCTCCTCCTATCTCTTTCTTACCGCGCTTCTTCTCTTTTTCTTTCCCTCTTCCGTCTCTCCTTTTTCCTTTCTTCGAACGGACGTAACCTGCAAGTACCATAGTGGCGCACACGTGGCAAGAGAGACGATAACCGTGGGGACCGTGTCTCCTCTCCATCTTCTCCTCCTCCTCCTCCTCCTCCTCCTCCTCCTTCGTCTCTCTGGTGGTCAATGTTGTATCGGAGACGCGGACCTTTCAAAGGCTTAACTTCAGTCATGCAAATTAACCATCGAGATACCTCGAAGGTAGCCCATTACGCTCGCGACAATTCGTTTTTTTTTTTTTTTTTTTTTTTTTTTTTTTTTTTTTAATTGCTCTTCGTCACCGCATCGGACGGTTACGACCGTGAAAAATCGCGATGTGTGCCAACGACGAACGTGCGCCTCTCGTTTAACTCTTGAAAGACTGGCAAGGACGAAAAGCATGTGTAAAATATCTGTATGTCTGAATTACATATAATATCAAACAATCTTTCCTAAAGAATGGATTACACTTTTTTGGGCTTTTTTGCACATATATGATTGCATACTTTTATATGTCGCTTGTTTCATTTTACGCTTTGGCATTTACATTTTGATTTTCGTGACCTGTCAAAGAAAATTCTGTGAGATATTCGAGTGTGAACACGCTTTTTCTGACTCCGCTCATAGTCTCTTTCAATCTCTCGAGCGTAGGACGCGTATGTGAATTACTTTCGATAATGTTGAATGCGAGGGTGCCTCAAATACGACTTCTCTTTTGTCGTCACCGTCTATATTTTTTTTTTTTCTTTATCCCTGCATTTCCTCGTCGCGTCACGCGCGAAAGAAGTGGGATTCCGAGAAATTTTTTTTCTCCCCAACGGCCAAGGATTTAATGGAATTAAAAAGTTTCCGCGATCCACATCGCTGCACCCTTTACTCCCACGCGGCGCGAGGGACTCGGCATAAAAATAGCTTACGCGCGAAAAAGGAAAGCTCCGATCGCTGATCAACGATCTGGGAAATTAATTATCGTGCACGAAGAAACCTCGCGGAGATTATTAGTCACGGCTCGGCCGTAGTTATCGCCGTCGTTGCTCTAAAGAGGCTTTTGCGTGCGCTCGACGCGCGCCTGAGTCTCCGCTTATAGATACGCTAATCTTATCTCTCACCAAGATAGTGCACCGTGCCTACGATATAATTACCGGTTGATGCTTTTTTTTTTTTTTTTTTTTTTTTTGTTTTTCTCTCTACATAGTTTTATCTTTTTGCAATAAAAAGAGGCGTGAGTAGCTTTTGATGATTTCTCACCGTTTCCTGAATTAATTCAAACTATTCCGTACCATTGACAAGCTTTTTAACGTATTTATACACACAATTTTCTTCTACAAGGTACTTTTCTGTGAATCTTTCAAGAGCAATAAATATTACATCATTCTCCGCGCGCGAGACGTTATATGGTTAAGAGTTAAATAATAATAATCGGAATATCACATGCGGAATAACAATTAAGCTCTTGATCAAGTTAGTCGTATTTTCATATGGCGAGAAGACGTGCGACGCATGGAAATTCGTTCTGGCGGAAGTCACGCGTGCGAGTGATTCGTGTACACGTGATTGTCTATTTCGTACTTTTGATATCTTTAATTATATCTTTATTTTCTCCGCTATATTAGACATGTACAATATTTCTCATAATAAATAGTCGATTTATTTGTTATTTTTTTTTTTTTTTTTATTTTTTATATATATTGATACGTTACACTCTAGTATACGAAATACTTTAGATATTTTTAAATTTATGTATCTCTATGTTTTATTTAACGCGTAAATTTGACAACTCTAATATACTTTTTGTCGCGTACATTTCTCAGTTGTTGGTGCGACACCCTCGCGAGACTCATCTCAGCACGAGCTGGCCCCTAATTTGGGACTTTATCGTCCTGTTATCCTTGCGTCTTACGAGCTCCCTCTCTTTCTCCCTTTCTCGAACGTTCCGGTGTCACTGCGCTCGCTTCGCGTTTTCACCGTTCGTTGGACTCGCACTGCAACGGGAATGCACCGCGTGTCTCGCGCATACCATAGTGTAAAGGACCGGGAAACAAAGATAAATCGGGACGATGACGCAGGTAAAAAATAAGGTAGAAGAAAACAAAAATGAAAAAATACAAAATACGTCCAAAAATGCAGTATAGCCGGAAAATGAGCCATTTCTCGCGCAATAATAAGTAAAAAATATAGATTTTTTTTACAACGTTTTCTATTGAAAGAACAAAAGTAATTTTGATACTTTGAATATAACTTTCTTTTTTAATAATTTATTTTAAATTGTTTTACTAAATGGAGAATGTTGCATATTTTTTATTCAACTAATATCAATATATAATTATGTATCATATACATATTCATTGAGAGACAAATTCCAAGATATAAAAAATTATTTGAACTTGTTCCAGTCTAAAAAAATCATAAATATGCCATTAATCTTTTATATTTTAAGTTATTTGTTTCGAAAACAAAATTGTGTGTAATTTTAAATTTTATTTTAAACATATATACAAGATACATAACTGGAATTTTTCTTTGATGATGATAAAGAAGCAGTAAATTTATAAAATTTCAACTTGTATACAATTATTCTCGAATAAAAAATAATAATGAGAATGAAGATAAATATAATCCAAGACGGTTTTCTCTGAATTACTTGTGCAGTATTAATTGTTAGAAAAGTAGCGGTTGGTCAGAGACACCCTGTATTCCAGTACGAGTGGGTGTCTGTGTGTCTCCTTGTCCCCTCCACGGCGGATCATCTCTGGACCCGGTGGGGCACCTTTTCCCATTCCATGGCCCTCGATGGAACCCGAGGCCAAGAACGCGCAGGGCCGTAGGCTCCGGCCTCGGTACATCGTTGGGGCTATGAGTAGCCGTACGCGACGTTGCCGCATCCTCGTCGTACCCTCGTTTGGGCGAAAGGATACCCTGTTTTGAATAAATTACCAATCGAGTGAAGAGTCTCAGAGGCCTCTAAGAAGGGAAAAACAAACGTCGAAGAAATTGCATAACTTGCGAGACATGATATAGAGAGGCAAAAGGTTCTCTATCAATTTGCTTTTTGATTGTGTGTGTGTGTGTGTGTGTTTATGTCATTAAGATAAAGATAATTTTATCTTGTGTATAGTATATCTCAAATATTACACTCGTTTCAATCTTGAATTTCGACTTTGAAAGCTACAAAGTTTTATTTATCTGCAAAGCCCTCCAATTACGTCGCGAATTAATTCTTTTGGCAGGATATCTGGCACGGATAAACATCTCGAAATTTATGATCGCCGATCGCGTCGCAAGATTCCGCCGCACGGCAGGGCAGGTGTATTTGTGCTCGTTAACATGTAATGGAGATTGCTACCTCAGATCGTCGGCCACCCGTGTTATCGTCTTCAAATACCGTATGTTCGCCGAGACGCTGTCGTTTATCGTCGCGAAACGGAATCCAAGGTGTTTCTTATCCGCATTTCGGAGAGAAATCGGAAACATCAACGAGCCGTCAAAAATCCGGACGCATGATCGGATTAGTCGGGACTGATCGGATCAGATTACTTGATCTACCGTTCTCTCGCTGCCGTTCGAATATACTCTTTTCTAGACCAAACACTTTCCCAACATTTCCAAACATTTATTTGCAAAAGTACAATATATTCACATACATTTGGAAAGAAAAAAAATTCTGCTTTTTTTCTTTCTTTCATTGCAAAGAAACAAAGCAGCCTTTCATTTTTTTACATTGTTGAAAAGTTTCATATTATTTTTTTTACCTGTAATATTTTTTACCTATTCTCTTCAGATTTAACGATCGTTAATTTTATTTAATAATAATTTGCCGGATGCTTATGCATAATTTTTATAATTTATCTTCACACGAGAAAATCACACATACACTTTGTATTATCATAATTGTGGATCGCATAAATTATCGAAAGTCGTGTATCGAGTTTTTTTTTTTTTTTTATTTTCGTGTGGACGCGAGAAAGAAGAAGTTTCGGGATACTGCTTTCCCGAAAGGGGGGAAGGAAAGGGGGACAGGGCAGATCGTGTCGGACTGAAATATCATCTACACGCGCGCGCACGCCTCGAGGAATTCCAACGTGGCTTCGTTTATTTCTTTCTGGAAATTATCGCCGGGCCCGTTCTACCCGCTTTCTGACGGCTCGGTTAAACGAGAGTTGTCTTCCCTCATGCTGTCCACGTGTTTTACGTCATAACGGAAATGTTCGCCAGCCTGTTCATCCCGTCAGAAGCAGCGCGATTAAATTTCCGCACAACAAAGTGCAAATAAAAACTGTTTTCTTTTTTGCTAATGTTTATTCGTATTTACTTTACATTTAGAGAAAGAGCTAGTGAAAGAGAAAGGAAAGAAGAGGAATAATAAATATTTTTCTCCGTGCCTTTTTTTTTTTCCCTTGGAAATGGCGCGTATAATGGCATGTAGAGATCGGGTCCTTGTCAGCCGCCATTAGATCTCTCGCATCCGAGATCTGTCAAAACTGCAAAGCAGCTCGCTACCTGCGTGAGGCGCATGGTCTTGAAAAATGTGCTGCCAAGAAACGTATTGTTGAGGAGAAGCGATCGACGAGGCGTCGAAGCGCGTCAGGTCTAGAACCGGCGTCTTAACACGATACGAAAGATTTCAAAGCAGTGTATATCTGCCTGCGATCCTCCGAATGGTTCATAGATTACGTACGCACAGGTAGAAAGAATTCTTTGTTAGCTTAATTATCATCCACGCACACGTGTTCTTCTATTGCCTTTTTTCAAATTCAAAATAGAGAGGTTGCGATCTTTTTAACTCTCTCGTGCAAGAAAGAAATGCTGATAGAAATTTTACGTCACTCAGCAACGTGGTAATATATTATGTTTTTTTTTTTTTATAGAGAAAAGTGACATTGACTGGATCAGATATAAAAAGATGTACACGGCGACAGTTTGTAGATGTTTTTTCTTACCAGTGGTTAATAAATCTTCAAAAAAAAAAAAAAGAAATTGATGAAATATAGCGCTTGAGAGAGAAAGAGTTTAATGTTTTTCGAACGACAAGTCGCGTCTTCCTCTTCGACCGTCGCTTATTAAAAAATTACGAAACGATTAAACTAGTCGCTCCGAACGGGACTCCCAACGTTCCACGGAGTTGAGTTCGCGGCGCGGATCCGTAAACGTTGATGACGGGAAGTGGGAGGACAGAGGAGAATCTTAGCGTCGACGTGCCTCTTTGATCGGTCGAGTGTCCAAAGAGATCTCGGCCGATTAAAAACTCATCGCTGAGCAATAACGACTAGCTCTGTCTTCCTTTCTCTCTCTTTCTCTCTCTCGCTCTCCGACGCGCGGTTATCGCAGACTCTCGCTTTCTTTCCGAGGCGTGCCCGGTTTTATCTCGGCTTTATCTCGCCCCATTACCGTCATAAGACCCTCGGCTGCGGAACGAGACAAGAGAATCGACACAAGTATGTTTCCCCGTGCGTATCTCTGTCCGCGACACAAGAACATTTCCCCGCGACTATCGCGTCTCAGCCACTTATTATCTCGATCGAGATAAGAACTCATTTAAACTATCAAAGCTATCTTTTTCCATTAATTTCTCGACTTTATTAGATAAATGACAATGAGATGGAAAAAATGAACGTGCAATATGTCACACTGAACAATGCCCTTTTATAACACGCGTTAAAAAGATGATGAGAGAGTACTGTTACCAAGGTCGGTGAGACTCAAGTCCAGAAAGTCAGTGTCCGAAATTAACGTGAGATAAATACCGTAACATTGGTATATTACGTGCGTAAAGAAGAAAAATCACTTGCGCGCCTTCGTATTCTGGAATGTCACTTTCACGTCGACCACGAAGTTAACGAAAGCGAACGAGCAACACGAACGCATAACACGGATTCGGCAGTTTCGGCGAGGAGTATGGATGGCGGGGTTTCAGGCTGCGCGGGAGGGGGCAGCCTTGGCCGAAGGAAGGCGCGCTGGGTACCCGACACCCATTGTCCGCGCCGTCTCTTGTTACGAGACGAGACGAGCAAGAGAGGAAGAGGGTCAAGAGTGAGACGAAGAGGGCTTAGGAGGAAAGGAGGGAAAGAGCGAGACGGGAAGCCGGCGGTTGAGCAGCCAGCCGAGCGACGGTCAAACAGACGGACTCCGGGTTCTCTCTTTCCTTCTCACGCGCCTTCTTCTTCTTCTTCTTCTTCTTCTTCTTCTTCTTCTTCTTCTTCTTCTTCTTCTCTTCTTCTTCTTCTTCTTCATTCTCGATCTTTGCCTTTCCTTCTCTTGTTGCTTTTCTTCGCGCGCGGGCCCTGCCGAGTCAAAACCACCTATGTATGCCTGGCCGAAGCCCCCGGCAGTAGGTCTCGCCTCGGGACCCCTTTTCTTCTTCTCACTGAGATCTCTCGTTCTCTTTCTCTCTCTCTCTTTTTACTCTCATCTCCGTCTTTCTCTACGGTCTCGGCACGGGCGAGGGCCCCTTCTCTCTCGTCGGGGTCCAACTTGACCTCTGGTCAACCCGCCTGAATCTTTCGTATATTCCACGGTGACAAAATTTTATATCCGCATAGTCGCGAGCTTAATTCACTTTGACAAAGTGTTATCGTTATGATGTACACTATATTATTACTTTTACATTATAGATATATCCAAATAAATTGTATTAATAGAAAAATTCACATATACAAGTTAAAGAATTTCGATTATATTTTATAACGCGTTGAAGGTGTAATTAGCTAATTCTGCACGGTCCCTATGAACGTACAATCGATCTCTAAAGTCATCTTCGTGAACCCGTTCACGAAGAGAGACTTCATCGACTTTGGAATTCAGTCTGCACGTCGACTTCCACGAGCTTTTGATTGCTTTGATTCTTGAGCGCGGTCTCTTCCTGAGCCTGAGTTCTAACCACGTCTTCGATCCCGACTACGTGACAGTGGGTCTGCTCTCGGGGCCCGTCAGGAATCTCTGAGGCCCATTACGAGGGTGCGCTTACTTGCTTGACCTTTATGCGGTGAAATATGTTTCGTTGTCTTTGGTTTAGAGTGTATTCACCATATATTTTTCACAGACATATATCTCAACGAATATCGCAAGTCAAAAACGATTCACATTTAGAAAATTGGATTTTCTAATATAAAAATTCATATATAAGAAAATCAAATTTTATTTGATGCATACAATTAAATAAATGCCTCAATAACATGCTTTGAAAAAATTTATATACAATATGGAATATCTAAAAAAAAGTGAGGTCTAAATGAAAGAAGTAAATTATATTTTTTCCCCTTTTGGTCACACAACACAGACACACATGTACACAGAATAATACGTGTCATTTTCGCATTACATGCGTTCGGGTTTTTTTTTGTTCGAGTTTAACAATTCTTTATTACTGTTGAGAGTGGTATAAATAGAGCAAATTTTTCTCAGAAAAATTTAAAGAAACACTGCAACCATTGTGAATACGATACTTATCGTACGAAGCATGTTCAAATGTTAAATTTTTTGGTGTCCTTTGTTGGTGTCATTTTTATTGTTGTCATTTTTATTGTTGTCATTTTTATTATTAAACAGATCTCCCACGTCGAAGAAAATCGTCGCATACACGGCGAACGTGTATTTCCATTTTAAGAAAACAGAAAGTTACGAAAAAACTTGAATTTCTTACAATCATGAATGCTAGATTTTTCGATGTCAAAGGCTTGCTGCGTTTGTCCGGTAATAAATTACAATCTAATTCAAATCTAAGAAAGAATTTTGTTTGAAAAATTATAGGTTAACGAATTTTTGTGTAAACTTTTGTATGGGAGTTGACAAGTCCATATTTGACAAGACAATAATTATTTCAGAAATAAATGGGAAGATAAATTTACATTTTAAATACTTGTTAAAAATAGATCTAGAATTTATTTATTTTAGAATAGAAGGTTAGTTGGACAATTTACAGAGAATTAGTAGGGTGTCTAATGCGTTTATTATACAGAAACGATGAAAATTTATCAAAGTACACACATTTATTACTGACATTGAGAGATGGACTTTTGTACAAAGTTTGCTCGGATACTGACATTTTATGAGCATCCTGCAATTTTCCTGTTAGTTTCTTTTCATCGAAAAAAGAGCAAAACAGTTATGGTTCTTAGCTCCCCGTGTCGAAGGCCACAAAACACCCTCGAAAGACGTAAACAAGGATTTCTACAGACATAAAGTCTCTGTTTCTTAGAAGGGCAGCTTATATGGTTCTTTTGCGCTCTCATAGTAGGTGGTAGTAATCTTTAAATTTTTTTCCTTTTTTCTTCTCACGATCTGTATTCTCTTTACCTCACAAAATAAAAATTAATGACGAATACGTGTAAACAAAGAATGAAAATGAATCAAGAAAAAGTCATATTCCCGACGTATGATATAAAATTAATTTGTAACAGTCGCTCGCGGAGTTTTGCCTTCGAATTTGAATTGAAAATATAATAATTGTACGGTTTCTCTTCGAGTGATGCGCTATTACATGGAGACAGTCGCATATTATTGGTGCCATTAATTCGGGTTAATTGTCAGGTTGTGCAGTGTGTTTTTAATTCGACGTAAAAACACACGGCCATATTAATTAATCAAGGGGGAAAGAGAGACAGAGAGAGAGAGAGAGAGAGAGAGAGAGAGAGAGAGGGAGAGAGAGAGAGACTCATTTACGCATCTTATCATATAACAAGGCCTTCACACGATTTTAATCGAAATATTTTCTTTCGAAAATGCCTTTTTTATAAGTTTTTACAAACTAGTTTTATATTTATTTTCTGGATATCTTGTAAAGGCGGAGCAAACTTGTATTCATTTTTTAACTTACATATTTTAGACAATCTGTAATTTGCTTGGTAAAATTAAGGATAAATTTTTATTTATAATTTAGTGTGTTGCATAATATTTGAAGTGTTTGAAGAAATAGAAAACACATATATACATATATATATATATATATATATATATATATATATATATATATATATATAAAATAAATCCAAGATATATGCACATATTAGTATAATGCAACACATAAAATTATAAATAGAGCAATTTTTAATAATTTTATCGCAAATTATAAATTATCTAAAACTTTTTTTAAATAATAACCTTTTTTGGAAACAAACTTGTAATTATATGATTTTCGATGTGTACCTTTATCTGGTCTTCCAAAGTTAAAAATTAACTTAGACACAACGTGATATTTGAGCCGCATTTAGCGATGGAGTTTTGGTGAACCCAGTAACCGTAACCGGGTCCGCGCCGAGTTTGAGAATCGCTGGGCAGTGTTCGGCAGGTCGGTGGGTAGGTATATGCCGTTGATGGACCAGAGCTAATCTAAAAATCGCCGGAACTTCACAATTATAGTAATTTACCAGCCGACAACAAGCTGTACACACAAGCTTGCTCGTAATGGCATTAACGGCACGCTCTCTCGCTCCCGTGTCCTTTTAGCTGGGATCTGACCGTGATTTGAAGCTCGAATTTGGAAGAAGTCCGTAATTGCCATCCAAATGGTACCATCCTTTCATCTCCGGATTAGTCGGTGCTAACGCGTGACCTTTATCGGCTTCATTCGAGAAACAAGGTGATAACGCAAGAGATACAAATAATTGACATTGTGTGTGATACAAAGTAACGATTACTTCCGACAATGTCACATTTTATATCAATTTTTTTTTTTTTTTTTTCAATGATATCATTTAAACTTTCAACTTATTGTGCACACGTTTCTCTCGCACGACGGAATAAAAATATTATAAATCGATGAAAAAGAGGATATTTATACGCGGGCTGATTTTACTCGCGGAGGCGTATATCGGGGATAGCACTTTGCGCTTTGTAGTCTCATTTTCCCGTAACGATGACGCGATCATCGTGGTTTTTCCCAATAAGCGAGATATATCCGACCGGTCTTTCGTTGTTTGGCGAGGATACATGTGGTAGAAAAAGCGCTATTCGAAATGTCAAACGGAAACGATCCTCTGGATCGTAGAGACAATACGTAGAGAAACAACCCGCGAGTACTCGACAGTGCGAGATCGAGAGCGCTTCGGGACATACTTGGGGCCCAAGTAATAATCTCTTCACGACTTCCGCTCTTTGGCTTCCGCGCTCTAATGGGCGCCTTTCCAAGAATCATTGATGCGGAATCGCGGGATAACTCGGGATATTGCTTAAGAACCCGTGCAATCACGATCGCTGCGCATCCTCTCGTAAATTGATATGCGCTGCTTGCAACTTTTCTCCGCGTGTTTTCTCGCCGCCGAGACTCGACAAGAAATTCACATGACAGAAAGGAAGAGTGGAATTCTCTTCTTGCGTGATATAAAGGGTATATGTTGAAAAAAACTTTAACATATCGGAAAAAATTATTTTTTGATAATTATCCAAAATTAAATTAACAATATCCCATTCTTTAATATGTAAAGTCTATCTAATCTCTTGATCACTCTTTAAAAATAAAACAAATTATAATTCTAGATTAGAACTTTATAACTTTTATGTTTTATAAAACATGTATAATAAATATATATATTTATTAAACAGAGAAACTTTTTATTAAAAATTATAAGTATACTTAAAAAGTAAATTTATTACATGTATTATATTATATTTTGCTATTTGATATCGTGTAAGTAAACTTTTTGATTTGATTATATTACTTGGAGATAAGATTGTGAGAGAAATTCGTAAAGACATTTCGTTTGTGTATGTAATGTGGAAATAATATATAGTTTTTTTTCAATGCAACTCTTGAAATAAAAATATTATTATACGAATAAATAAATTTACCTAAACCTAATTTTCACATATAAATTTTAACTCTTCCGTATTCACTTCGAATACATTTCTCGTTGAGACTACTTTTAATTTTTTATAAAATCTTATTTATTTTTACATCGTTATGTAATAAAAAATATTCTACAACAGTTGTGTCGAGATTTCAATTTTTTAAAATATAAATGTAAACAAAAAGTTAAAGATTACATAAAAGTTTTTTAAATGTTTTTTAACTCGTTTTGAATTAATTTCGCCTTGAAATTAGACGTTACAATATTGATGAAAATTTTCTTACATTTGTAAATTAAATAAAATGTCATTTATATACATTTTAATTACGTTGATCAAATTACGTGATGAATGAGAGATACACTTTCGACAGAAAACAGACCGCCCGGGTGCTCGATGAAGAAGTCGAGGTCGGATGTTGGTATCGGATGTCAAAATTTTCGCTGTCAGCCGTCGTCGCGCGTATCAGTACCGAGAAGTATCCGCGGGTGTGTGTCTCCGGTTGTAAACTTGTGTCAGAGTCGCATTGTGAGGCCCCGGGTATCTATAATTACCGTGCCGGCGTATTATTCCAACAAGACTGCGAAGTAAACAAACTCGCGGGAGAGGAGCGAAGAAGAGAGAAAGAGAAAGAGACACAGAAGAGAGGAGGCTAGAGGAAACGAAGAGAAGAGAAGTCGAGTGCACGAACTTTTAGTCGGTATAGCGCCTGTTAGAAGGTCGATGGAACGCGGCGCGAGGAAGGCTGAAGAGGGAAAGGAGAGACGCGCCGATCGTGATGGAAAGGACGAAGCGGGTAGAGCGAGGGGTCGGAGGGACGGGAGGGGCAACGAGCTGGCAATAAACTTTGGGCGCGAGGAGTGTGGCGCACATGTTATGCACTCGCCGGCGAGTAGATGCGAGAGGAACGCGGTTTGAAGTTCTGCCTGAACGCTAGACAAGCGTTTACCTTTTCGCGGAAATTCCGCACCGAAATATGCGGGATTTCACGAATATCCGATCGATATGCAATTGCATCGTGAGATTTATTTTTATCGTTATTCTCTAAACACGAGGTGTCTATTGCTTTATAACAGTCTAGCGTTCACTTTGATATTCTAATTCACGATTTTGTTGTACTTCTCTCTCTCTCTCTCTCTCTCTCTCTCTCTCTCTCTCTCTCTCTCTCTCTCTCACGTGACGCGAGAAACTCGATAAAACCAGCTCTCGCGAGGGCTTTTCATCGGTGGACTCGCGGGCGTTGATAAAACGAGGATCGCGGGACTCCACTCGATGGTATGCGTCGCGTTATTTATAGAGTCGCGTAGCTGACAATTTAATCGTTCGCGCGCGAACGCGCGCGAATTGCATCGAAGCGTGAGCAGAGGAGACGCGGCAGAAGCGTGTGTTCGCGTCTTAATAACTTGGGGCGCGTGAGCGAGAGTGCCGCGTATGTGTCTCTCGTATGTATTCCCTTCCCCCCCCCCCCTCCTCCGGGGGAAAGGTCAACGGTCCTGACTCGTGTCGCGCGACGATCGAGATCGCGTAGGCCCGGCGCGAAGAATTGACCCTTTCACGGTCGTCACCGGAGAGCGACCGGGACGACCGCGAACAAGATTGTAGACGAGAGAAGTACATATTAATTGAACTTACACTTTTCATCGGCTGTCCATTTAAACTAGTTTACATTTTTTTTTGTTTTTTTTTTCTTTTTTTTTTTTTTTTTACTGATCCTAAAAAGAATAGCGAGAATATATATTAAAAATTTTCGATGCTTGAGTGTCTCTCATGCATCGAAGACGTGCAGTTGCATTTGCGCGAGTATCCAGAGAATATAAAGTATCAATTAATTTCCTCAACTATTATGTATACAGAGCGTCGAGTGTCGAGAGAGGATCTTATCTCCCGCAAACTCATTGAAATTATCGCGCGGGATGATTTTAATTCCGCGTGCGCTCGGTGGATATGATCGAGAGAGAAGGAGGGAAAGAGGGAAAGAGGGAAAGAGGGAATGCTGTTCTCTCTCGTTATAAAGCTCGCGAGTATTTTAATGTTATTTTCCTCGCGTGTTAGGTTACAAGTACGATGGCGAAATAATCTGTATCGTCGACTACCTAAAGACGATCAAATCTATCGTGATGCTAACCTAGACTCGCTGGCCGGATCGACGGACGATCGCTATCAACTTGGGCAAGTTCCAATGGAAACGATCGAGTTTCACGGAACAAACTAGGGGAACTGTCGGACGATTCCACAAGAGCGAAATCCGTCTTGATTACGGAGCAATCTCGGAACGATCGTATCGCGAACCGAATTCTTTTGCGCGGATTTCTCCTGTCGTTCGGGACGACGATCCAGTTTCGCGGAAGGATAAGCCCGAGAGAGATTTCTCCGACCGCAGCATCCGTCTCGCGCCTCAAGGATTAGCCGTATAGACGATAGACGATTGGTATCGCCACTGAATCTTTAGAGCAGGTTTTCGCATCGGGATCGGTCTTCTCTGCGCGAACGACGCCGAATCCCATTAAACGAAGACTGGTTTTAATGTAGATGTAATATTTATACGAAGAGACATTTAGAGGCGAGAAAAAACAAGTATCTGGCAAAACAAGTATGCGGATCAAGCGGCCGATTATTGGCTCGATTAAAATGCAACGTTACGTGAAATTGCGAGCGCGACTCGTTCCCAGCGCAGTTTATAATCGATAAGTCGTGCAACGCGATTGACTGATTGTGCGTTTTGTTTAATATTTTATGTCGAGAAGGGTACTTTTTTTTTACATGATGTGTGAATGTACGTGTACAGTTAAAACATTTCTACATGAAAATTTGCGACAAAAATTGAGATAAATACGAATTGGGTTTATAAAATTAGATAAAATAAATATCGCGCGATCTCTCGCACTTTTCTCGACAAATTGTTGTGGAAAAAACAAAAAAGAAAAAAGAAAAACAAAAACAATTTGTATAAGGACATATAATTAAGGTCGGTGTTGCACGAAACGCAAATTGTCGTATTATAAGAGAGGAGGGTCCGGTTCGTCGGGCTCCCTTTTACTTTCTACAATTTGGTTATGTTTGCGTGCAGACCACCATTTAAAGGTATGTTTCTTCGTTTGTGGTCCGTTTAACGTTAAACTAACGTGCAGCGATCCGTGTAAACCCGTCTGATAAATAATATCGAGCGAAATATATTACAGATCAGAATTTTCTATTACTCGGTCTTGACTTTATAAATAAAAACGCGACAAAAGTGAGTATATTTTCTTACGACAGTTATAAATGTGTCAGCGAATGAGATTTGTTATAATGAAAGGCGGAAAATTTGATTACTGAATTATAAACAGTGGGAATTATATTGATAATAATCGTGCTCCTTCTCTCATTTGTTTCCGAAACAGGAAAGGTGGATCCTACGCCGCACACATCCTCGTTCAACATGGGCTACCTCGTCTCGCCGTACCCGTACCCCAATGGAGCCGGAGGACCCATCCCCGTTTCTATGGTGAGTAGAAGTCCGGTTATGCTTCTCTTTGCTTTTATTCCCGTCAAATTTGGCATGCCGCGGACTTGCCACCACAGCTCGTCCCTTTTGTTCTCGAGCGACAACCGGCGCGTCCGTACCGCGTCTTTTGTCCGGGCCCCCGATTTGACTTGCTCGGACTGTCGGATCCGCGCGCCGGATCGTGATCACGCTATTGATTTATGGCGTCCGCAAATTGGATTCACGATTTATATTTACAGTCTCGCGCGTGTACTCGGTCTCTCTCTCTCTCTCTCTCTCTTTTGCGAGTTTATGAGATTAATCGCGACTACGTCGTCTTTTCGTTGACCGCTTCTAAGAAGATTTACGGAATAGTTGATGAAAGATAAAAAATACAAAAATAACTTTTAAATAGCGATGGGACTCTAACAAAAATTTATTTCACTTTTTTTAATTGATAAAAATAAAATAAAAATTACTCGATATGATGTCAAATAGAAAGATTATTGAAATGGAGAAAAAAATTTATTTTCCTATGACAAGAAAATGGGTATATAAGAGTTAAACGAATAATAAAGGAGTATTATTACTAATAAGAATACAGTATAAATATGTATGGTACATTAAAATAACTTGCATAAATACAATAGAAGATGCTGCTGAAAGGCAATATCGATAATGCTTGAAATATCGTTTCATAAAAAATACGTTTACGAGGGCATCCTTTTTATTGCTAATTGATACTAAAATTTTTTATAGCTGGAATTTATATAAAAGTATCGAGAAGCTCAAACATAAATATATCACGCATTTCTATATCAGTCTCTCACTGCCATTAATGTTTTTAGATATACCGACGTCTTTGAAAGAAATATATGCAGCGGTCCTGCGAGAGAGTTAAGCCGCGAAAAAGCCGAGTATCGATTCGAGCGAGCGTGCTTTCGCGGATCCGGCTAATTCGGCTGCGGCGAAGCATGGCGTCGCTAAATAGCGGGCAAAATTGAGCCGATTCGGTGTTAAAGAGAGCGTGGCATGGCCGCGGTCGCGATCTCTCGCGGGGACCCCGCGTCGCGCTTTGTGCGCGATTCCACAGCGCGTGAACCCATTAAGAGTAGAAAGGAGAGGAGAGGCGCTCTCTCTTTCCCCATTCCACCTCTCCTCTCGTCGATTCTTTACGGCCGATAAAATTCCGCGAGGCGAAACGCGCGATACGAGACGACGTTTAATCCTTTATGAAACGCTCGGAAATGCAGCGGCGACGATTACACGGTGCGCGGGTTTCGTTGTGCAACGCAACGCGGCGATGATAAATTATTGGGAATTATCGCGGTAATGTGCGTCGGCGCGTTGACCACTCAATTTCACCGTTGTTTCATTTACCGTGGAATTTCGCGTTGTATCAATATATATCCGCCGGCGATTTATACCCCGGGCCGTTAACGCGATAAAGCGCTATTAAAGTTATTGCGATTGCGCGTACGCGTCCATCGAAGGTCAATAATTAGAGAAACGAACGGAATATGTCGCCGCGTTTATAGAGGACCGTGTACGTATACACATACCGGCCCCCTCGTTAGCGGTTGCGAGTTAATACGCACGAGAGTGAGGATAAAATTGCTCCTTTCTTGGCGAGAAAGCGTGTCGTTGACATTTTAATCTTTTATCACGGTATATTTAATCGAGAAAGGTCGAGTATGTTAAATTTTAATTTTCCATTATTAAGATCACGCCAATTGTTGTTGCGTGTCTATACGGATATCGCTGGTTTATGGGAGTTACACCTATATCGATTTCAATTCTCCATTTCACCAAGCGTCGTACACGACCACGTCTTTATTTTCTTATGCAAATTTGGGGCGTAGTACTCTGATTAATAAATCCGGCGAAATCGTGGCTGACAGTCCGGCGGGGAGAATCGCGCGAAATCAGGTCGAGACGTGAAGGTAAAAGGGTGCGTGACGTGATTCAGACTCTAGCGGGAGAGAGAGAGGCCTTATTAAGGCCTCTTCAACTCTTCGAAGTTGATGAACCATCGGCGATGATCAGGGATGCTGCCGAGACACGCCGATGATCCACCTCCTTCTCCTCCTCTTCGCTCGCTGGATGTTATCCCGTTCTTCTGGTTTTCTCTCTCTCTCTCTCTCTCTCTCTCTCTCTTTCTCTCTCGCGCGCGCGCGCGCGCTCTGGTCTCCGCTCTCCGTGCCTTGGATTTACCTACCTCGGGCACTCATCCTGTACCATGTCATTATGTCGTTATTTCCGACAACGAGCGTGTCTCGGCGAACTCTCTCTCGTACGCTTACCTCCGTTTCAAGGCGGCTACGGGGCGCGAAGCGAGTCTCGCTCGAAATCTCGCGCAAACATCACTTCCGAATCGTTAGCCGTTCTAAGTAGATCTTAACGCATTGCCCGCGATTGTTTATTTAATTTGAAAGTTGCGTAAAATTAATCGCAATATACAGATTGAAATATCGATTCAGTGTAATAATCCAATTTAATTAATTTAAATCATATTTAAATAGTGAAAGAAAGCAATGTCTATGAATATAGGGAGGAATCGCTACTCGCAAGTACAAGTTTTATTTATCACGCGGGAATGGCATTTAATCGTCGAGGGAAACTTGTCTTAAGTTTCGAAGTATGTCGTGCGCATGTCGAGAAACGTGCTTACCGTTCGCCAACAAATATTGCCAATCTCGCTTGACCCGCTCGGCGAGAAAAGCAAGCGCGTGCGTGATAACCATTCCGAGTCCGTAGTCTGTCGTTCGTTACTTGCCACCTCGCTGGCAACGCGCGGCGATTAGAAGCCCGTTAACGATTCGTCGCGGCGCATTTAAGCGCATTTCGCAGGAATGCCGGGACACACACCGAGGCTCAGGCTCTTTCTCTCCCGACTACATGCCCCGTCATGGGCGATCGGGGAATCAACCATTTCGCGGGACTGTCAAGTAGCTGGAAAGACGCTTTTCTTGCTGATCCACTGCCGATTGCGAGCTGTCATGAAAACGATTTGCTAAACGGTTCGCGTACAGCCGGGTGTCGCCGCTTACGCCTCGCGGAATACAAAGAGTTTTTTTAACAGCGAGAACGCAATGGACAAGTAATTCAATCGAGTAATCGCTTTTCGAAAGCGAGGATTTCGCGATAAGAGACCGCCGCGCCGCGCCGCGCGAGAAATGCGCAATTAGACCGCTCTGGCCGTGGCCCCGATGTCGCGAATGTCGTCCGATGTATTATTGAAACGGGCGAGGGTCGAGAAATTTAACCGAAATCGCCAACTTTCGTACAACGAAACGCCCGCTGCCAAAATAACCTTTCCATCTTTTGTACATCCGATTCTCGCGACGACATCGATACTCGAGTCCCTACAACGGCGTTACATCCCGCCGACGCGACGATGACGATGGTTACCGTCCGCGCCGCGTCGTGCCGGTGACAAAGGCAACGGATGTTGCTGGAATTTCGACGGCGACCGTGGAAAAACGCCGTAGAAAAAGCCGTTGGAACTGTCCAAGGGACGACAGGGTAAACGGGGGATATACGCAGAGAAGAAACAAAAAATACACGCGAGCGTTTCGTGCCATTTTCGTGCGCAACGAAACGCGTCCCACCAATTAAAAGGAACGTGAGGTTTGCGAAAATAACGGATGTATCGAGGCACACAGTTCGGTTTTGGAAAACGGAAGCTAGAGAGAGAATCGGAGATCGGAAAGGCAGAGAAGCGGATGCAGATGAAGAGCGGACAGCAGAGGACCGAGTGGCTTGTTCTCTGTAAAGGTCTCGCTGAATGCGCACACGAAATACAAAACCCTTATATTAAAACGCCAGGCTCTCGAATTGCGACACGTTTTATCCGAAAGTCAATATAATGCACCAAGTCAAAAATTGTGTTGCCACTTCTCCTCTTTACTCATCTTTAAATAACAATCATATACGCATACATATTCTCAAGTATATATTTATTGTATATATTTTTTTCATTTATTTATCTTTTAATCGCTTGTGGTATTTATTGTTTTTTCCTTAAACTTATTTAAAATAATATAGATTCTAGAACACTTTATCTTTCTTGCTTTTTTTCATTCTACTGTACGTAGATACGATGAGATGCATTTATTTAGATATATTAATGAGAATAGCGTGTGTAAGATAAAGAGGCTTGTGACCTACACTGCATTCGGAGCATTTTAACATGCCTCTAGAATTCCCCGGAGATTCGCAACGACGACGGTGACGATGGTTTTGTCCCGGGCACACCCTTTGTCTGTTCGCTCCGGCGGAAGAACTACGGTATTGTTCTCATTGTAGAGATATCGGCATACGAGCGACCTACCGGAGTAGGTAAAGAGAGAGATGAGGAAGGGTGGTTACAAGGGGGATGCGTGACGCCGGTCAGAGATGCTCGCGTGATACATACCTATTCGGTATGTTCGGTTCTTGTTGTCGTCGTTCCCCTTTCCTCTCGACGTTGCGGCCGCTAATTGTTTGCCAATCAAGAACCGTCGTCTTACCACTCGTGGGAAGACAGTCGCCGCTTTCCTTTCCCCATATCAGGTAGCTCGTTCCAGACTATGAAGACAGTTAGAGAGAAAAAGAGAGAGAGAGAGAGAGAGGAAATGTGATGTCACGCGTCGCGTCGCATCGGATCGCATCCGATCGACGATTTTACGCCGCATCGCGTTGCTATTGCAGCGGGCGAGACGGAGATTGATGAGACAGCGTAAATTCGAGAGTCTCTTGAGGGAATGAATGTAGCGGGTGTCGAAACGCACGTTTCTTACGACCCTGCTCGGTCGCGCTCTCGGTGGAGAATGGCGTGGAGAAGAGTGGAGTGCCGTGATTAATTATTCGGTCTCTCCATGGCGGAAGAGATGTGCCCCGTCCTTCTCTTTCGTCGGACTTTTATTCCGCAGTTGTCGTTGGATTATTTCGTTGCGCGAAGGACGCAAAGAATTCGATTCGTATTTATGCGAGATTTGCCATATCTTCTGGGTGCTGCGAAGGCGCCGTTTAGTTCCGGGCGTCGGCATCCGGATCTCCAACGCTTTTTATATTCTCCGGAGATCTCCGTTTTTCTCCTGAACGAGGGATTGCCCTTTTTCAGGAGGATAATACCGCATAAGGCCGTTAATGCCAAGATGGCCGTGCGATACGCCGTCTCCATTACGCTACCTACTCTCTCCCTTGTCCCGAGAACCCTACTAATTGTTTTCCTGCCCCTGCGTGGGAAAAATTGCGAGCGGATTCGCGAATCGAGATCAAGCGCGAGATCTCGTTCCACCTTAAAACGTGCAACACGATAAAAAAAAAAGCTGTAGAAGAAGATTAATCTGATAAGCTTATTGACAACTGGCGTAAATAATATTTGACAATAAGAAATATGCTTTTTTTATTCGATTATGTAATTTAACGCTGTTAATTAAAAATACCAGTATGTCGGGAAATATGAATTACGCGATATGAAAGTTTATACATGACATGTTTGCGTGTAGATGCAAGATTCATTAAACAATTAAAGCGGACACTCAAACGTGATATTAGCTTTCGAGTTCTCTCGACTCTCGAACTACTCGTCGAGGCAGTTTCTCGGTCGCGAACGAGGTCGTCATCGTCAAGTTCGTTTGCCTGGATACATCCTTTCTCTCATTACGCGCCAATTGCGGCGACACGCGACAACGAGATTGCCCACGCGACGAAATTTATATCCTTCTTGCGCGACAGGACGAGAGAGGGTTTTGTCTTCGCGTCGCGTTGCGTCGCGTCGCGTCGCGTCCGGCTCGTTCAGCGGGTGCGCGTTTGACGTAATCGTCCGTTACAGGAATTCCAACGACAACAATATTATGCGAATCCCACTCGTGTCTTTCACGGACGAATGTCCATTCAACTGAAACGACCGTGTTTATCGTTATCACTTGGTTCTCCTTCAGCGATCCATTCAATCGCGATATGCATTTGCCTTTATTTATTTCTCTAGTACAATTGATTTATTGCCGCATTCTTTTCACAAGACAACATTTGTTAAAATTACCGATGAAATATAATTTTACAGCATAGAATTTACTGTTAATTTCAAAATAAAAATTGAAATATTTTATATCTAAATATCTTTTTTATACTTTTTATATTAGAAAGAACGATAATAACAATATTTTTTGGCTGTAGCAATCTTTGTATTGTAATATATGTTCGCAGTATAGTTGAAATGGCTGAAAAAATACGATAATCTTTTTTTCTGGAAAAAATTCCATCCTCTCGCATCTTTTCTTTTCTAAACTTTTTCTTCTCTTCATTGAGATTTTCAAACGAACATAGATTCCGAAAGATCGTATTAGAGCCAAGCCACTACCCGTTTACAGTTAACACCTGAGACCCCGTAGAGATCCCTAAGGGGACGAACACTTGGTGTATAAATCCAGAAAGGCTCACTCCAGGGTTTTTTTTTCCCTTCGATGACGCGGCGGTTCCTGCGGGACAAATGAGCCAGAATAAATACCAGGGTGGACCGTGAACGCCGAAGAATGCCCAGAACTAACCACCCTGAAAACGGAAGCGGGAATGTTTACGATCGCCACGACCGGGGACGCTGTTCAAAGAAGAGTCACCGTCGTCTCGCTGACTTCTCTTGCTATATACGCAGGTCGCGCGTCTCTACAAACAGATCATTGTAGGCTTCTCTCTGGCCGAGCAAACCTCTGTGAAATATACCGTAAATAATGCATTTGTCATCGATGATATCTGAATGAGAAGGAAAGGTCTGTGCGCGTGAGTTGAGCGAGATATTGAATAAAACTAGATACATACGATACTAGATAATTACGATAGAAGTGAATAAGAATAAAGAAAAAGAAAGTATGACAATAAATATATTATTTTTTGTTGTCGAAATCTAAAAAACCCGGCATATTTTAGACTGTAGATGTGTGAAAGCTCGCTTCAAAAGAGAAGGCAATTTGAAAAGGACAAATGAGCGAAAATAAATATCAGATAGGATCATAAATAACGTAGCCGAGAGGACGACTTGACAATCTTGAGAGAGAGAGAGAGAGAGAGAGAGAGAGAGAGAGAGAGAGAGAGAGAGAGAGAGAGAGAGAGAGAGAGAGAGAGAGAGAGAGAGAGAGAGAGAGGGAGGGAGGGAGGGAGGGAGGGAGGGAGGAACACGAGTTGCTGCTGGCTGCAGCTCGGTTATTGGGTGAATAATTAATTTATTGGCCGTGCTCGTGCTATCTACTTAGGTAGGATAGATTTCACGAGGCCCCTCTGCCACCTTTCTAGCCACCGTCGGGATATTATAAAACTCGTTCCACTAGTTTACCCCCGTCGCTCATTTGCATTTAATTGGGGAATCAATCCAGTGTGTCGGGGTATCGTTACAGAATATTTATAAGTTCTTTGTGCAAGTAATGCCGTGCGCGGGTTTTAATTTCGTTGACGGGACGCGGGATCGCGCGGCGCGATCGGCGATCGGCGATCGGCGATCTTTCCCCCGACGACTTCTTTCCGCCATCCACGAAAAAATATCAATTGGATCAATGTGCGTGGAATTCGTTGGAATTCCTTCAGTCGTGCCTTTAACGTTTCCCAATTAATAATTTCGCGTGCCGATACGTATCGGCGGAATAGGGAAATTGAAAATTAATACCGAACGCATCTGGTCGGCGTCGTTACCGATGGACGATATACGTCATATCTATCGTCGGCACGCACTAATTTATTATAAACCCATTCTAACCCATTACGGACTTCAAAGCGACACGGGTGCGCCATCATTGTTTTCTAGCGTTATAAACGCCGCTGGCGCGAGGATATGAAAACCGTTGAAAGCCGCACGCGTCAAGCTGTAGAACGAATTAATCCCATGAATTAATGGCAAGGTATACATAATATAAACCGCGTAAACTATCACGCTTGCATAAATTTACCGCGTTCAATATTCCGTTCTTCCTTCATTTCAAAGCGCACACGTGGCTCGTGTGCGATTTTTGCAAAGTAAGCCACGGGTATTAGATGCTGTATAGGATGGAATCCCCGGAATTAGTTGATGTGTTATATTATAACGCAACGCGCCTTACCAGCCTCTTTGTCTCTCCTTCTCGAGATTCTTTCGCAGAGATCATTCGATTAAGAGAGACTGTGGACTGGTGGTGCGTGGGTAGCGCGTTACTACATCGCAGAAGGTAATCTCGCGATGTCTCTCCCGGTCTTAGAAACTAGGACAATGTCGACCATAATTCTAGTTTCACCATGACGCGGGCCTTTATATCGTACGTCCGACGACGGCTACTACACGCGTGTATTTATTAATCGATAGGCTAAGCTATCGACAGGCGCGATCACCACCGTTACGACACATTGTAGGCAGCGGGATCAAGTGGGTCACGCCGTTTGTACGGCCTGCGAGACTCATCGCCATGTGATAACCACTTAAGCTGGCGGACTCGACGGCGCTGTCCGTTATTTCTCCCTTCTCCTTCTCTCTAATTTATTCGACGTTCCTTAATCAGCCTGTAGATGGATATCTAAAAGGGAATACACCACAGATTAACACAATTACGATATAAATTTCAAATGGCGCGGCTAATAAAATGATTATTCTAATAAGGCTCTAAATCGCGGAGCGCATGATAACTATTGGAAATAACGATAAATGTCACGCGCGATATATCACGGCGATTAAGCGCACGATAAGAAAATCGTACACTCTTGTTTTGGTAGAAAATTCAATCTACTCTGATCGACCTCGTCGAGAAAATAAATCTGCGCGCGAAGGCAAACCTGTTTGCAGAAGTCCGTCCGTACCGCCCGCGGATCCCTAGAGTGCCGTTCGTGATTTAATGCCAATAACGAAGCGTGAATCGTGAACGAATCGAACCGCAGACGTCTCCGGCTATTTTTTCGATTGTCAAATGTTTCTCTCGATCGGATTCAATTCTCTGTCTGTCTGTCTGTCTGTCTGTCTGTCTGTCTGCGTCTCTCTCTTTCTCTTTCCACTCTGTCGCGAGAACGAAACAGAGAGAAATAAGAGATGCTTAAATTTAAGAGATATAAAAAAAAAAAAAAAAAAAAAAAGTTTTGCCAGCGCCGTGATCGAATCGAGATTTGACTCATTGGAAGAGAGCTCTTTAATCGAAGTAGGAAAACGAGCCAGCCAGTCGGCTAACCCTCCGCTTCACCTTTTCTTCCTTCCTTTTAACTTCGCGGTGCGGCTATTTTAAGCGTTACGCCACAGGAAGTTTATAGCGTGTATGGTTTCGGGCCTCCCGAAGAGGCGGTTCCCCACCTCTCCCTTTCGAAAGACGAGGGAAGACACGAGCGATGCTTCCCCAAATAGAAAACGCATCCCGATCGTAATCAGTGACAGCCTAATTTCCCTCCTCCGGACGACGGTCATCGTTCATCTTTAAACGCTCAAGGTTTTAAACCCGGACGTCGCGCAACAAAAACTATTCTGGTTGTCTGATGATTTAAAAGACACAACCGTGTATTTCCAGTCGAAGTAACCGGTGACGGTTATTGACGGATTGAGAAAAGAAACGTTTCGTGAAATGTCGATCGTTCCAACATCATCGAACGAGACTTGCCGTAAAAATCGAGTTAGCGTCCGGATCCGCGAGCGTTCGCCGCTTATGTTTCGTTGAATCTCCTTTTCGATGAGGGTACAACAATATCTCTCCCTCGAAAGATTCCGTCATGGTTCGTCTGGAACACAACGTACGGGAGACTTTAGGGTAGAAGAGAGAAGCGTTACGCAGGACTGGGCAGTTTCCAGAAATCGTAAAGCACAAATTTAGAGTAGGGCGAGAGGGGGATGGAATGAGAAAAACGCGCACGACTATGGATGGATGAGAAAAGTGGAGAAAGAAGAAGAAGAAGAAGAAGAAGAAGAAGAAGAAGAAGAAGAAGAAGAAGAAGAAGAAGAAGAAGAAGAAGAAGAAGAAGAAGAAGAGGAAGAAGAAGAAGAGGAAGAAGAAGAAGAAGAAGAAGAAGAAGAAGAAGAAGAAGAAGAAGAAGAAGGGGGTTAGGTTTTACGCGCGGGTGTGCTTTGGCATTTTGCCTCCTTTAAATTGCAGTCCGAGACCGTCGATACCTCCGCTCCGGACACAAAACAAGCCCTCGCTCGCTTTTTCATTCGGTCGGACGGAAAGAAGGGAACGGAAGACGGGCGGGGGCGGGGGGGAGGGGGAAAGGGGAGCAAAAAAGGGAGCCGGGACGGCCTCGCGCAACGATGGAAACGCGCAACTCTCTCGCTAGCGGTAAGAAGAAGGGGGTTGCGTTGCCTGCGAGTCCCCCCGTCGTCGTCTCTCCCCGCGCCTTCTTACCGCTCTCCCCCGTGGCCATTTTGCGATGGAAACGGCCCTCGACGAGAGCCTCGGTTATTACAGTGCGAACTCTCGACAGCCCGTTTCGAGCATACAGAAGCGACCTGGAGGCACAGCAGTCAGTGCTTTAACTATAAACTTAGAAAAACTAGGGAAATAAAGTTAATATTATATATATCATAATGACTAGGATGTAAAGAGAGAACACAAACAATAATTTTTTTTTAAATAATTTTAATAATAATATATACATATATAATAACACGCACAAAAATATCAAATGAAAAATTGCCTTATCCGGGTCTAGATAATAAAAAGAAGGATACGTGTAACGTAAAGCTTAGAGTTGAGGACCTGTCACACCATCTCCGGATAATGGCTGCTGTCGCTGCTGAGCGATATCGTACTCTTGTCCATTCGTTCTGTTCATTCGTACATGATCGATCGCAGTCCCACGAAGGTAGGAAAATTGCGTCCGAGAAACCGAGGCCGCGCCTCGTCGAACGTTAATTTCGGGCCGGATCGGATTCTCTATTGCACGCGCGGCGAGTAAATGGAAATGACGTGTTCATTATATATCTAGTGCGCGGCACGAGGTCGGTCTCATTAGTTAGAAAGGCGGCGTTAATGCGACCCGCCCTGCGCTACGTGCGATTTATTATACCCGTTGCTTACACATTGCAATTCTTGCGTTCTTGCTTGCTTGCTTTCTTGCCAATTGCGACGGGGGCGAGGGGGCGTTTTGTCTAGTTTGAATTAAAATCTGGACGAAATAATCTGGTTTTTTATTTTTTTCCACATTGAAAAATGGTATTCTTATAAAGTAGATTATGCTCTCTGAAATCTTACAATTAGATATATAGGTAGATGGATATTTCAGTTGGTCGCACGCAACGCACGTTCTAGATGTTACAATTTCGGGACGTTACTCATTCAGAGTTAAGTAGGTCTCCATGCAGTGCGGGTGGTCTTTCCCCGTTTGCAAAGGCCGGACGATTTTATGGTTTCCGCTCACCCGAGGCCTAAACCATCGTCATTTTCAAGGCTCGTTCGTAGCTCAAATTAATTTCCCTCTAATGCCGCTGATATATTGTTGCGGGCGCGTCGGCTCTCGGTATTATGGCGGCGTTAAAGGGAAATTAATTGCGGGTTCATGCGCTCATTGCGATAATTGGTTAGAAAAGGAGAGTATCACCCTGTGAGTCTATTAACAAGAGGGTAATAAAAAGGACGTAAAACACAAATCATTGCTTCTACCTCTCTCTTTCTCCCGCAACATGCGGAAGACAAAAAAAATCTGGCCAATGTCTCGGCTAAAACGTGAGAATCGAAGAAAATGAGACGGTCGTTTGTTTAGTTAGTAGATTACCTACAAGTGAACGGATATACACAATGAGCTCTCGCGCGCCGATGGAAAGACCGTCGACCGCAGTGGCATTTGCATCATTCACCTTGAGAGGTAGATACCGTGAGTAGAGAGAGAGAGAGAGAGAGAGAGAGAGAGAGAGAGAGAGAGAGAGAGAGAGAGAGAACGCCTTGTGTCTCACCGCGGATTACGTTCGAGGGAATTTATCGCTCGGTTAGTAACGCCGAGATGCGTCTTGCTCATCTTCGTCTTCCCCCCTCTCCCCCGCTCTTATGGGATCTCGTGCCATCGCATTTTATATATATATTTATTTATATATATATATATATATATGTAATCTATTTTCGGGACACTTAGTTATTATAATATATATATATATATATATATATATATATATATATATATTATAATAACTAATAATATATAAATAAGGATATAATAATAATAATCGGATAACACAATGTAAACTGGTAATTCTCTCTTATTGGAACGAATATCGATACAATCAGTTTGCGTCAAAGTGTTTCAAAGTGACAATTGTGCGCGATGATTTTGAGTAAATATATATGATATAGTTAATGTAAAATTTAAAAAATAATCTTTCTCTTGTGTGGGGTACGCTACATTCTTCGTGTCGACCTGACCTCCGCGTCTAATATTATGGAATCTCGTCCTCATGCGCAACCGCCCTTTCTCTTCGACCGTCCCTCTACTCGCGCTTTTTATTCGCGTTAATATATGAGTGGCGACGATTCCTTTCCTTCGTAATGGTCTCGCGTGCCGCTGCTCTCTCGCGTTTCTCGGCACAACCGCTCGTTATTTTGTCGAGCACCAGTAATTCCGCCGGTTCTGCGCGTCGCGAAAAAGCGATAGCGCACGATTGTCAGCGCTGAAATAATAATAAGGTGCAAAAGTGCGCGCGAAAGAAAGAGAAAGAGACTAGATATAGCCCTCCTCCTCCGTCTGAGAGAACAAAACTCGCCGACTCTTTCTCCTCTCGCCAAACTGGCGTCACACGCGGACTTGTTTCGGCGCGTGTGCACAGACACCACGCGCCGAAACAAGTGTCTGTGCGTTGCTTTACAATCGAGAGACGATCTTTCAATTAAAATATTCTGCTCGGTGGTTTTAAACATTTGCGCAGCTGTAAAGCCGCTGCGCTTCTCCTCCGCGTCAGAGAGCCGATTTTTTTCCTCATCGCGAGAATTTCTCCGTATCGCACGTATATAGTGGGAAAAAAAGATAAAATATTATATATTTTTTCTATAGAGAGTTTTCCACCGGGAGAGAGAGAGAGAGAGAGAGAGAGAGAGAGAGAGAGAGAGAGAGAGAGAGAGAGACTCCCGTAAGCAGGCAGATTAAAATCACGTGTTGAAGTATCTTGCTAACGAGGCGAACTATACGTTCATACGATGACCTGCAAACGTAACTAAAATCTTTCACGTTTGTATATCAAAATAATTATTCGCGTATGTGTATCGGGAAAATATTCAAAATCGGATTTGTCCCATTAGAGAACTACGTAGTTTGCAATAAAAGAAAATCTCGCCTTACGAACTGGGATAAACGCGGAAAAGTTGAAAGAGAAAAGATAGAAATGTAGAAAAGGAAAGAGAGGGAGGAGGGAAGGAGAGAAGAGATGAAATCTGTGTATTACTGCGGTGGTGAACGATGAGAAGGGTGTGCCGGTCGTCGGTAATAGCCGGTAAGGTGCGCTATTATGAGTGGCTCGCAAAAAAAAAGGAAAAAAAAAAACATGACGTCACGTTAGGCCACTCCTGCGGTTGACCGAAAGCTGAAAAAAAGAAGGAAAACAAAAGTGCATTACAATTCGTCGCTTCTTATTGTTTACCGCAATTGGCCGTCGACGACCCTTCCCTCGCTCCTCCTCTGCCCCCTTCCCCTCCCCGCTCGCCTCACCCTGTTATTGTTTTGCTGGCCGCGCGCTTTCCGCCGTTTCATTATGCCCTTTGTCCGCGCGCGCGGCTTTTATCGTCTGTTTAATATTTATCACCCGATGCACGGGTGCAATACTAATTTCTTCGGGTCGCGCCCGTCGTTCGATCTCGAGCGTCAACTCCGAGGGCTCGTCGGTTTGCGAAAATCGCCCTCACGCGCTTTTAATCAGTGACCAAATTGTCGAGCTTTATGCAACTGCGAGAAACTGCTGAGTAATTTGCAAAAATAGCTCTGAAATAAGTAGAAGAAAGATATCCAAAATTGTCATTTGTGTTTCTAATTCTAACGTTATCATTAATTGAAAATTAAAAATAAATATATATATACATAGACATAGACATATACAAATATGTATATTTACTAGAAGCTGTTCCAGATTACGTCACACAATTTTGATAATATTACCTTAATCTTTTTTTTCTTGCAGCCTTTTTTAAAGACAGACAAAAACTGAGAAATTAGTCAATAAAATCGATATACATTTTAAAAATAAGAACATAATGAAAAAGAAGGAAAAAATTAATATATAAAAATAACATATTGTAATATTATAAAAAATATATCTTTATTAATACGATTAGAGCATACATATAATTAGGCAAAAGAATTATATTTATACAGGAAAAAAGAATTATCTAAAAACTTTTGGTATTATGAATTTTCGTTTAGTAAATTAATTAAATAGCCCCAGTGTGAAACTGGCGTCTCACTTTGTAGAAACTCATTAATTGTTGAGAGGCCTTATTTTTAATAATTCTAGAGTTCTTGATAGATTAAACAAACAGTTTTGCTATTAAACTCAAAAAATAGCTCGGGGCAAACTAAGACGTCATGTTCACGCTGTGTCTCACTTTGTTCGCCGACGATTTTTTTTTTATATTTCTTACTAGATTTTTGAGCGTTTATGATATCTACAATAGTTCTACAAAAAATTCTATCCGTAAAAATTATTAGCATATTAATTAAACAAATTAAATTGTTCGAGATGTCGGATATATAAATATGGAGCTGAGACGTTTGTATCTTCACTTATCTACAATAAGTTAATTGTACATATGTACAGAAGGAGTCATTAATGCCTTTACAAATGAATTTATGCACATATCAATACATTTATATATTTTGTATATACATATATAGAAAATGTGTTTCGATATGTGTATAAAATCACATGTAAAAGCATTAATGACTCTGTCTGTATGTATTAAGAAATTACGTAGAAAAATTAAAGAAATTATGTATAAGATCAATTATGTATTCTATTGTTTGTTAATTATTTATTGGTTTTGCATTGTGTATAAAAATATTAAAAAAAAAAAATTGTCATTTGCCTACATAAAACATATAATATTCGTATACATAATGTTATTGAATAAAAATATCGCGAATGATTTCTTTCTCTCTCTCTCGTGTATATATATATATATATATATATATACGGGAAAAATGGAACAAACTGAGATGCCATATTCACACTGCGTTTTATTTTGTCCTTTAACAATTTTTTTAGCATTTTTGCCAGATTTTAAACGCTTAAAAGTGTTGCAATAGTTCTACAAAAAGCGTAAAAATTATTAAAATATTAATTATACAAATTAGATCACCCGAGACGCTGGATGTAAATAAGATTTCGTTTTACCGGAGTTTCGATCTAATTTGTTTAATAAATATTGCTAATAATTTTTACGTGGAACTCTATTCAGAAAGTATGAGTGATTGCAGAACGACACCAAAAAAAAGTAACAAAATCTCATTTAAAATTGATAGAATAATCGAAATATGATCAACGTTTCATCTCGATACTTGTGCGTTTGGTGTCTCAGCCAATCTAATTTGTTATCTAATAATTTTTACACATAAAATCCTCTCTGAAAATTAAAAGTGATTACAGACTGATAGAAAATTTTATTAAAGTCGATAAAAATACAACCAGTGCCTCATCTCGATATTTATACGTTTGGCGTTTTGGACGATCTTGTTTAATAAAAATTTAATAATTTTTATATATAGAGTTCTCTCTCTTTGAAAATTAAAGTGATTGCAGAAACACGAAATCTCATTAATCGATAGAACCATCAAATGCTGATCATATTTCGATATGACCAGCATTTAATTTTGCAATTTAAATTATTTAATATTTTAATACTTTTTAAGCAGAACTTTTTGTAGAACTATTGTGAAATTCTCAAGCACTTAAAATCTGGCAAGAAATGCTTATCGTTTGCAGACAAAATGAAACGTAGTATAAACTTGGCGTCTCAATTTTTTTAATTTAATACTCAGAATTATTATTTATTTAATCATTTAAGAACTTTAGAATTATTAAAAATATAATCAGAACTCTCAATAATTAATAAATTTCCACAAAGTAAGACGTTGGCTTTATACAAAAGTTTATTTCAAGACGAATAAAATGCAGCAGTTAATGGCTGATAAAAGAATATTAGTCGATTGGTATTTTTTTTTTTTTTTTTTTTTTTTATTATACAGTACCATATCCATTCTTATTAATATTTTATTTAGGATAATAAATCATCAAATTGGTGATGAATACAATAAGATAAAAATTCTAAAACACTAATGCGTTAATAGAATAAAAATTCTTTCATGTATAAAACATTGATATTTGCGATTCGTAGCTTATTAATGAGTACTCCAATCCACGTTCTTAGAATGAAAAATGGTGAGTGAGGATATTAACGCGCAATCATATTCTATCTGTGCCAACATGCCTCCTAATCTCTGTTGCATGTCGCGGACTAATAACAAGAAACCAACGATTAAGCGAATTCTCATTTGAGACTAAATAAGTCGCGCGAGCGCTACGCGAGTGGTAAATTAAGGTTCTGGTCACAAATGACAAGAAATTTAGCATTAGAGAGATAAAATATATCCGATATCATCGCAGACTTCGTGTGACACGAAGATGACGAGCTGGGCGTCTCTAATTAATGACAGTCGGCAAATCGTTGGTTGAGAGAAGGGGAGACCCGAAGACTTAGATGGATTCGCTCAGCGTTTGCGTGACTCAGACCTCTGCTTTACCTACATTTACAGGTGACTAGTTGCCTGCTCGCACATCACGTGATGTTGATCCTCTCAGACGCCTTGTTTCTTTAAATCAATAATTTTTCAAATCAATGTCTCTCTTTCTGATATATTTCAAGTACAAAGTATTTGAACTTTCAGTAAAGTATCATTTCGCGCAAAATACTACGCGTAAATTTGATTGAAATTCGATGGATCCAAAGTGGCACTCTAGGATCAATTGACGGATGTGACGAAGCCTTTCGGTGCGATAGAGGAAAGCTGGCTAGATTACGCGCGCGCGCTACAATTTATTTCACGCGAGCGAGAGTAAGGCGCGTGATCGAAAGGCTTTTTGACGCAGATAAGAGCCGCTGAAATTCAACGGCGATATCGATGGTTCGACATGCGTGTAGGTGCCGCCGCCGCCGCCACCGCCGCGGGTGCACCGGTTTCCGAGGCGCTCAGATGGGCAGCCGATATGGTCCGCTATTAGTCTCTGCATGCTCAGAAGCACTATAGCATCCTGTCCTCTTCTCTGTCCAAGTGCAGGAGGAGAGAGAGAGAGAGAGAGAGAGAGAGAGAGAGAGAGAGAGAGAGAGAGAGAGAGACAGAGAGAGAGAAGGTCGGGGCTTTTTGGGGCGTAGGTAATAGTGAGAGAGTGCCCATTAGGGGCGAATCGCCCAGGCCGGAGAAGGCCTCTCGCAAAACTTCGCACCTGCCCTATGCACCGTCGTCATAATGCATATTCATAGCAGGCCCCCGGACGGAGAGGGCACGCTTTAATCCTCAAAACGTAACTAGACGCGGACAGAAAACCACTAGGCTGGTGCGCCAGAACACAAGGATGAAAACTTTCTCGTGACTCGTTATTTTCGGCTTGCGTCGTCTCTCTGTGCCGCAAAAGGGCTCCGCTAATCCTCGATTTCGCGGTGAAAAGAAGAAAGTACGCGTCGAAGAGACGCTCTCGATCTCTCTCGCTCGCTCTCTCTCTCTCTCTCTCTCTCTCTCTCTTTATTTCTCTCTCGTTCGTCCACTCTCGCGGTTAAGGCGGCCACGCGAGTGGCCGAGAATAATGACATTATTGCGGGGCCGCTCGCAGCTTATGGCAATTAAAACTTTGGTAATTGCCGTGGGCGAGTTACGTAATTACCACGTCACGGCGTGGCACAGCACGACATGACGAAGGATGTTGCGTTTTCGTCGTCTCTTGCATGTAGATTTTGCAAATTATTAACTTTAATGTTGATTTATCAAATACAATTCGTCCTCGGTTCGGTATTTTTTGGGGTATTTTGTTTATTTTGTATCTGTTGGAATGTAATTGATTAGACGGGATTCTACCGAAATCGTCGATAGGGCCTTCTTAAGAAGGAAAGACAACGCCATCATTGTATTAGAAACATTTAACGATTGATGATAGATATCGTTGGACGTTGACTGGTTACTGTTTGCTATCGCGTGTAAATAATAATTGCTTATGGCTGCATTATCTAAAGTATTTCTTTACACTCTCAGACACATACATTCATATACGAACTTTCATATACAATTAATGTTCTTCTATTCTTTCGTTTGCATTCGACAGCTTTTTTGCAAAAATGAAAAAATACCTTTTGCTCGCACGGAAGCTTCTTTACATGCGTGAAGTGCCATCTCGTAAAGCGCATCTCGTCATCGACAACTCGGCGGCAAGACAATGCTATCATTGTTATCATTGCGAGCGTGGCGGCTACGTCATGCGGCACGACGCTGAACGGCCGCCGCTTTAAATCGCTTCGCCTCGACGAGACCGTTAAGCCCTTCATGGTTAACCGAGGCTCGTGCTACAACAGTCGCCTCTTTGTCGATTAGCACGCCAACCAGGGACGGTCGGATTTTTACCGAGCTCGTGACGCCCGTAATTTTTATCGAAGCCCGGGACGCGCGGGGGACGAAGGAACGCGGCCGAAAAACGCGCAAAAATCCGACGCCGATATTTTTATCGAGAGAGTGCACGTGTGAGGCCATCGAAGAAGCGTATGTATGTATGTATTTAAATAACCGTGACGTGTTTCGTCGAACAATATCAGCGTCCGGTTCGCGTTAGAAAAAAATAACTGTTTGCGCTGGAAAAAAAAAATCAATATAAATTCATAATAATAAAGAATAGGGGGAAAAAAAAAGTGTGCATCTCTTGGTTTGTAATGACGTAAATGCGATGCTCGTTTACGCGACGCATAACGAGCGATACAGACACGTCGTGTCGCACACGGCACACGCCCGTGCACGGTGGTCTTGTATATATCGACGCATGGCGAACTTCCCGGCGCTGCTTTATCATTATCGGATGTGACTAATGCGGCGTTTAACGCAACCTCGCGTTAGTTGTTATTATAGCCCTTGGCGAACGGGTCCTCCTCCCCCCTCTCCTCATGCTCGTTCTCTCGCTCTTTCTCTCCCCCGCTCCCTTTCACTACTGAGCGGGCGAAACGCCCTTTCGTGTCCACACATGGCCCCCGGAGATTCTCCGAGCGAACCCGATTCTGATGCTGGTTTTATTCATCCGATGGACCCGGGGACCTGGGACCCGGGACCCGGGACCCGGACTCGGTCGGCAGGTCTCGGTCTATTGTTTCTCGGATTCACACGCTAGTGAGGAACGTAAAAGAGATTTCTCTTCGACACTAAACACCAGTCCTTTCGGTATAGGTCTCTCTCTTTTAGAAAGTCTTTCAAGAAAAGGGAGCTCTTAAAAATTCCACTCTGTTTTCTTTATAAGCGATAATTAATTATGATTTTTTTTTAACGCGACAAGTCTCATATTAATAAATAAATAAATATTAATAATGCTGTTGGTTGGCACATTTTTTTCATTAATATTTATTTGTACATATACATAAATAAATATAGCGATATAAGATTAAGAATTTATCAACACACACTAGGTATTTTTTCAAAACTTGTATCATTTTTGTTTGCTCATCTATTTGATCGACACATGCTTATCACGTGACATATCTCGTCGCGTCGCTTCTGTCTCAACTGATACGCGACTTGCGCAACGGCAGTGGTCCTGTTTATATTCCGCAGTAAACATCAGGGACGTGGTTCCTGTTATCGGATGCTGTCTGCTACTGTATTTACGCGTATCTCTCTCTTATCGTTACTCTACAGGAATGTTCCGTAATATATATATATATATATATATCGCTACCGCGCGATTAAGTTCGGTAAACTGATCAGTAACCGCTCAGTGTTGACATTTCTCAATCATTTCTTGATACTTGTCGCGACTTAGATGATGTAATACACGATGAAATGAATGAAACAGCAACGCGCACCTTTTTCGGCATACTCGGTTATGCAGTTGATTTTTCGAGCATACACCCGGTAGATCTAAACGCGAAGCAGTCTCACACTACCATAACTATGCTAACACGAATTAATCTCGCTTAATAACAGTCATAGCGTTCGTGTATCTCGCCCTTTACCGTCGTTCGCTATTATTTGCGCAATTATTTCCGCCTACGCGTCGGATAAACGATATTATTATTATTAACATTACCGGCAATTAGGCCAAGGTGGTGCTAATCGATAACGATATTCGGTCATTTCTAATCATTAACTCTTTATAATTGTTGAGAGCAACGATATGTTTCTCTCTTCGTTTTAACGTCAAAATATTTTTTTCGTTTGCGCAGAAATAATATATGTATATTATTTTTATTTTATTTTATTTTATTTTATTTTTTTTTAATATATTAAAGTGAAAAAATTGGTGAGATGTCAGCGTTAACGTTAATACAAAAAAAAAAAAAAAACGAGAGCCAAACAAAATAATTAAAGGGGCACAAGCGCTAGTCTCTGACGTTTACGACCTGAATGGTACATTTTTACAACGAGTACGCTTTCCGCCGACAATAAACCGAAGATTGGTTGGCTTTAACAAACATCGCGTGTACACGTCGTCATTTACGTATGCGAGACAAGTTAAACGGATACGCTCGGTTGGCCTGTTATCCGGATGGCTTCCAGGCTCGCTGGCTGTTGGCGAGATAATCGCTTACACGTTGCACGCGTTGGTTAATTCACCGTCGTCTGACAAGCGAGAAAATCCTACCTAGAATTACTCCCGCCATACATAGTACGCTTCGAATCGAGTTGCATCTTACAAATGCATCTGGGAATGTCAATTTTTCACCATGTGAAAGTATATACATACTTATTCACACCTCTAAATTCCGTGTCGTTTTTTTTAAGTTTTTTTTTAGGTATAAATTTAACAAAAACGTAATTTTATTTTCTTTTTTTCTTTTTTTATTCTATGATGTTATAAAAACTTTGACAAAAAATCGTTGTATCGAAACGCTTTCCGTTTCTCGAATTCGATCTCTTTAAACGTCGCGATGTTCAACGGGATATCGAGATTACCCGTTCGCGAGAAAGATTTCGTCGCGATCCTTGGCGAGAATGATTCGACGGAGCATCACGGAAGCTCGGCGCCGACGCACGGAGGGCGGGACAAGGGCGCGGCCCTTCGTTCTCCCAATTTCGCGGGATGCGCCCGGAACGAGATGCCGTTGCGGCGCAAAAGGACCCCCTCAATTATCGGACGGTGGTGATTTAAGGCGAGCTGCTCTTCTCTTCGTGTAGGAGGGCGACGGCGCCCCTTCCTCCTCTTCTAGTGGTGCCGTCCGTCCGTTGTGCGAGTCCGGGCCAATCTTCGGGGCCGTGGCGAGTCACGACCGGACGGTAATCAGAGTGAGAAGATTAACGAGACGTTAAAACGAAGAGAGCGAGTTTACGAATAAATCAATATCGATAAGAGCGCGAAATGCATTATATATACGTATTCGTAATGAGACTTGAGATTTATATCGACCGAGGGCCCTCGTTTTGGCGTTATCTCTCTCGGTCCCGGTAATACATCGAATGATAAATCTGCCCGGGGTATGTTTATTACGCCCCGAGAGTCAAAGAGTTTACAAGGAGCTGCAAGTATAAATATAATAATATAGTATATGTGACGAGAGAGAGAGAGAGAGAGAGAGAGAGAGAGAGAGAGAGAGAGAGAGAGAAAAGTCTTGAGTAAAAAAAAAAAAAGTATTAATTTTTTCATTTTATTGGAAATATTTTATTAAAAATAAATTGATGCTTTAATTATTTCATTGCAAAAGATCGTTAATATGAAAATCAATAATAAAATCGACCTGCGTGTTATGAAGGTAAGGCTCGAATTTACTGAGGTGTACTATTACGCTGTTCCACGACCCGTCTCGTATTACACTTTGCGCGTAGCCGGTCTTAGGACGGTCCTCTTCAGTCTCGACATTTTTCTATTTAATTTCGCTTATATAGCGTTTCTTTCTTCGCTTCGCGCGAAAACTTTGCGATAATTTCGTAAATTTTTTTTACACAATTATATATTCTTCGATGACTATCTCATTTCCCCTTTATATATGTATATTATTATATAAGTACACATAAATATAAATACGTAAACATGTAATTTTCGAGATTTGCCCTCGTTTTTGTTCGTACAAGTATCTCACGTAACAGTGGTACGAAGCGGAAACGATAAATACCGACTGCGAAAGGAGGAGGATTCATCACGAGAGAACCTACATACAAAGAGGGAGACGCGCTTGTTCGCATTTTTGCCGCTTTCGCTCCTTTAATGGCCTCTCGGTGCTCCTCGCAATTTGTTCGTATTTCTGGTCTCTCGCGCTGTGCTCACGTTTTCATTCTCATTTTTTGTCGATCGTATCGACACACGTGGTCATATGCAATTTGTAGCTCTACTATGAATTAGACGACTGGAATACGGAAAATTCTGTCGTTGAAGAAGAAACTGTACCTAAATATTGCATCTGTCGATGCAAATATTTTATATTTAAATTAAAACCAAAACCTCCGTACCTATATATTTCTTATATTTATATATTTAATAATATTTCACTGCTGAAATTTTTATCGTGCAAATCTGCGCTCTGCTGTTGTCGATAATGATTATGAGATCTTAAGGATAATTGCTACGAATTCCCGCGACGAAAGATGACGAGAGGGCCGGGATTGAAATCAAGCTGGTTCCCGCGAAATCAATGGGATTCTCTCCTAATCCGTCGCGACGACAAAAGGTATTCCCCCCGTCTGTGTGAACCCTTAATACGTTAACGACAGGAAACGAGTCGACTACGCCAGCGGGCTCACCGCGCGCGTCCGCTTATGGAGGCGACCGGCAAATTGTCTAAGGAGGGGCTGAGTCCTAAAGAGTTCACGGCTACAAAGGAGCACGCAACGCGCGCTCGGCGCGGCGGGACTTTTTACGGGGGCTTAGCCCACATAAATGCGAGAAATCCCCGACGTTTTCCACGCTATTCCTTAATACGCGTTCTCAAACATCTGTCGAGCAAAAGAAAGAGATGATATCCTCCTCCCCGTCCACGCGTCCATGTTATAATAACATTTGAATTGAATCAATCTTCTCGATTTGATCAATTCTGACATATTTCAAGAATGTAGATCTTAAACATCTTAACGGGAGTTCTTATTCACTTTTTTACTTACTATTAACAAGTCCCTTTAATGCTCTGATTTTTAGAAAAATTTTTACTTCTGAAAAATTGATGCCGGTTCGAACTAGTGATGGGTGATCTCCATTCGATTTTCAGAAAATCGATCCTTCTCCTCAAAAAATCGATTTTTTTAAATCGATTCTTTTCTGTTCGATTCTTATACGAATCGATTCTTTTTGTAGAAAATCGAATTTCGATCTGTTCATATTTGATATTCGTTATACGTACGTTTAGTGGTGCCAGAAGTGGCGCTTTTCAATCTGCGCACGAATGGAAAATTGAATAAATATATTAAAAAAAAAAAAAAAAAAAAAAAAATGTTTTAAAATATTTTTATTCTTTTTTTTAAATATTTTTGAGTGTCTCCGAAACTAATGTCAAATAATTTTATAAATCAAATTATTTTTAAGTAAAACATAATTTACTATAGTTATGCAAATATAATCCATCTAACAAAATTATGACTTTTTAGTTTTTGTTATGTAGTTTTTTTTAGATGGATTTTTAGGAAATCGATTCTTTTGGTCCGATTTTTTAGTAAATCGATCTCTCAGTTACTTCGATTCAAGATGGATTAAAAAATCGATTCTTTCAAAAAAAATCGCCCATCACTAGTTCGAACAAAAGTCTCGCAGATCGGCGTTCCATGGCGTCAAGCTTTTGCTCTCAAGCGAATCACTCTCTTATGGCGTCCAGACGGTTCGTTTGTTCGTTCGCTCCTCGCAGCTTCTCTGCGCCAAACTTGGAACAGTTCGTTAAACCTTTCTCGCTGAAAGCTCGCTCGTTAACTGAGTCATAGCAACGCGATTCGTTCGAATAACCGTTTCTAGTCTATCTCAAGCAGCAGTCTACACCTGTCGCCACGAAAATTATCTCTCCGACTTTCTCCTTCGTCACTCTCAGTTAGCGCCGGCGCTAGAAAAGTAACTAATTAATTAGTTTCATGAGGCGCGCGTGATGTTATCGCACGTTGCGCGTATCGTCGCCGTCGTCATCGTCGTCGACGACGACGACGACGACGACGACGATGCCGTTGGACGAGGAGGAGGATAAGGAAATAGAGGGGCATGAAGGTGGCGATGGTGATGATGGTAGTGACGCTGGGGAAGGTGCCGATGGTGGTGGTGGAACACCAGAGAAGAGGAAGAGGAGAAGATTGTCTTCCTTTCTCTCTCTCTCTCTCTCTTTCTCTCTCTCTCTCTCTCTCTCTCTCTCTCTCTCTCTCTCTCTCTCTCTCTCTTTCTCACGGAATACGCGTGCGGCGTTGCCATACCTCGCGCACGCACCAAATATTTGACGCTAATCATCGGTGAAACACACGCTCGAGCTCCCCTCCCGGGCTTACTAGCCGGCTCGAAAACATCGGCGCCTCCTGTTATTTGCATTCCCCTAACCAGCCACCGCGGTGTGTCATTGTCTCTCTTTCTGCCTCTCCCTCTCGCTTTCTCTCTCTGCAATTCTGCTCCTCTCGCCTCCGTTTGTTCTCCCGTTCGCTCTGACGGTTCTCCGCGTTGTTCGCTCCTTCTCGCCTTTTTGATTCACGTTCTCTCTCTCTCTCTCTCTCTCCCTCTCTCTCTCTCTCGCGCGCGCGTCGTACGTTTAGCACGAAAACGTGACGCTCCAGTTTCGAGTTTTATCGATATGACAATCTACGTATTATGCATCATCGAATTTGTTCTCGCAATTTACACATCGTCGGAGATTGGACGCGAAAGGGAAGGGAGGGAGGGATATGGTAAAAGACGAGAAATGCGGTGGAGAGACCGAGTGACGCGGGGACCCGTATGTAATTCACGCGCACGAAAAACGGCGACGTCGTCGTTAAACGTCGAACGAAAAATTTTATGAATTCCCGGCTGTAGTCTCGGAATTTCGACGCCGTAGGCCGCGATGATGGTCCGACTTTCTTCTTCATCCGGCAACGCACCAAGTCTCTTCTCCATTCGAGATAAAGAAAGAGAAAAAGTGACGAAAGAAAGAAAAAGGGGAGAAATGACTCGGCAGATTCCGAGGAGAGACTACATTTACTGTTGCACCTTAGGAATTCATAGTTTACGTTTTTTCGCTTTACCAACCATATGCGCGCGCGCGCGCGTGAGCACGCGTGTACCCGTGGGTCCGCCGGTGTAGTAATTTACGAGCGATCGTTCGTCGAATTCGCCGATGATATTCTGCCTCGCGGGCCGGACTCTTGGCCGGTTGCTGCTCTCGCAACTGCAATGTCGTATATTGCACCTCCGTCGATTTCGACACCTCCTGCGCCGTCGTTGATCTGCCACCGAAAGCATCGAATATTTCTGCGTTAATTACAGCCCGGCCGTAAGTGGTAATCAACGGTCCTTCTCTCTCTCTCTCTCTCTCTCTCTCTCTCTCTTTCTCTCCTCTCATCGAGAAATTAAAAGTATCGGTAGAGAAAAAAGTCTTGCGTATATATGCTAATAGGATGTACAAAAAAACGAATGTTACATTTTAGCAATATAAACATCTTTAATATCGATTTACAAGTCGAGGGCTTAATTGAGTGAATTACTTTCTGAGACTTAATTATATTCATTTTCTGTTTCTTAAATTCGTAGTTTCATAACATAATTATACATATAGTTACCTATACGCGAATGAAAATAAAATACTATAATAGAATTTTTAATTTACATATCAATATTTTAATAACTAACATGTCGAAACATTAGGCACGTAAGATTCAAAATGACGTTGGTTTGCATATTATCTACATGGCAAACGTGTTACGCGATCCAGGCAGCAGCAGGCTGTCGATGGCGATCTACCATGATGCAAATTGACGACGAGCACGATGGATGGATAATTTCCGAGTGTCACGATAGATCGATTAATTATAATGCACCTGCATTCCACGATGTATCTCTCGACTAATCTTGTACCTTTCTTCTAATCCGTGAAAATGCCTAATTTCAGCGGGCTATCCACTACGATCCGAGAGATTATTAGCATTAAAGTTTCGACAGGTGTAGAACGACAGGTGGAGGATACTCTTCGGAAATTGAATCTGGCTCCCCTAATAGATCACGCGAAGCGCCAGAGCTTATTACGAGAAATTAATTAACCACGAGATCAGTCGACTTTATGGCTGTTGTATAAATCAACAATATGTTAAGATTTTAAAAACTTTAAGCCGGTGAAAATATAATACATACAGAGTAAAAATATAGCCGACACACTAGAGACATTAAACCTTGCTAATCTATTTTATTCTGTCAGAGCGAAATCACGGGGCGTGGATCGCGGTCGCGCGGGTTTCACAGCCACAGCTCTTTCTTGTCCGCCAATTTACGGTTTGCATCAGAGACACACGTAATGTCCTTCGCGCGCTCGCAGAGCTTTATCCCTTTCGTTTTAAAAACGTCCTCTTCTCGGCAAGAATCTAACCGCCGCGCCGCCTCTCCTCGTCGAGGCCGCCGAGTACCGAAGAGTCGAAGATTGTCCACTTGACAGTCGTTGGACAGCACTCGGGATACGCGACACTTAGCGGACGACGGAAGACCGAGAGGAAAAAGTGATAGAGACAGAGGGAAGGAACGAGAAAGGGAGTACGGTATGGTTGGTGCATAGAAACGGGGCGGTTGTGCATGGAGCGCGCACACAGAGTGTCGCGCATTTAGATAATGCGTATGTTCTCTCTCTCAGAGCTCTCTTGTGTCCCCCTTTTCCTCCCCCCTTCCCCCTCCCCCTCCCCCTCCCCTCCCCGTTCCCCTCCGCCTCCCTCTCGTCCATATCCGTCCGCCCGTCGTATCCCTATCTCTTTTCGCACTTCACCAGCGTTCGTCCGTAAAAGCTTGAAGCATGCATCCTTTTATCCTCTTGTAACTTTGGTGCCTTCGCGCTCTTTTCGTTACAACCGGCTGTACGAAACGCGTACGGTAGTGACACGCCGTAACGCCGCGCTATTAACAGGCCGTAATTGCGCGACGCCGAAACGCCGACGGCTGAAACGCCCGCTCGCCACGTTACATTATATATCCGGCTTCCCTCCCCGACGAGAAAACGGCTCTCCTCTCTCGATGCCGCTCCTCGCGTCCCGACGCGACGTACAGCGATGCCGATGAAAATAGCTACCGACAGTCAAACGTGATCATTGATGAAACTCAACAGAGTATTCCCTATATAAGTGTAGAACATAGATCGGAGCATTAAAAATAAAAGCATATCTCTTTTTCCCGAAAATGCATCATTTTTGAGATTCGTATTTTTCATGTCATTCTGGCCGCAAAAATTTAATATTATAAAAAATATAAAATTATTATTTACTTTTTTTTAATTAAACATTTTCCGTGACGTTGAGCAATTAGGGAAATAAAGAAACTCTTTTTTTTTTTTTTTATATAGAATTTTGTTGACTCTTAAAAAGTTAAACTTTTTTATTTATTTTTTATAAACATTTAAGATCCAACAAATGATGAAAATTGCAATCGTTGATTCGATACATGTTTGGTTACGTGTTGATTTTTCTACGAAAACATCCATAGATAAAAATCTTAAATTTTATTATAATAGAATTGTCACACGAGGAATAATAATTTGCATTAAAAATCAAGAAATCACAAATGTACATATATAATAAAAAAAAAAGATATTTCGATATACTTTTGAAAATAATAATTGATATAGAAAAATGGTTATTTGTGACAGGAAACATGACAGTCGCGGTCCGTATTTTATCTATATAGGACACTGCATAATATACAGCTATTAAAAATATGCTTTTAAAAATACCATATGATTATATAGCTACTCGTCTCTTATTTTACATAGCTTTTACCGATGAAGTGTCACAATCAATCTTTAGCCAAGTTTAGTTTCCCCTCGTGCGTTGTCTACCAAGTTGCCCGTTTCGTTATTCTCAAAGGAGCAATCTCGATGAGCGGCACGATTTACGACGGGTAATTACCGATGTAGCCGGTAGTCCCTATATTAGGGTCCGGTTTGTATATCAGTGCTGTTGGTCGACGAACGCTTCAAAGCGCCTTGATAGTGCAACATTATTGCTCCTCGTCACGGCCGGTTATTCGTTTAGAAGAATCGCTCTTCTCTCCGACGGTGGCGATTCCATTATTAGACTCACAACGACTTGAGGTATGCACACTTTCGCCTATACTATACCCCGACTCGTGGTCGACGCCGTTGATCGTTTACCATCAACGGCTCCAAGTAGGTTAAATGGGAAACACAGTTTGTCGAACGAGATAACGTAGTTATTGAATATTACGGCATAAACTCTCTCTCTCTCTCTCTCTCTCTCTCTCTCTTTTTTGTCTTCCACCGCATCCGTCGTTTGCCTCGAGACTCGAGACTGCATCTGACGTCAAATGAAGTCCGAGCTTATTAATCTACCGCGGGAACGCACGAATCATGGAATTGAATTACAAGTACGAGAGAACAGTGCAATTACACGTGTTTCCATTATCGTGCCGGCCGGCGACGTCAAACAATACGAAAATCGAGTTTCGCCGTTGCCGGACGCAAACTTGAATGCCGACTATAGCTCCGCAAGTAGAGTACAACGCCTCGTCGTTGCCGCGGCTAGCCGACTTGGGTCGTGGGCGTATTATTCTATAGCTCCGGCTTCTGTTGGCTCGCTCGTATGTATGCAGGAGTGACGACTGTCGACGTCGCGGATACACGAGATACGCGCACGACAGTTCGTTGTCGTTGGCTACCGCGCGCCAGTACATACACTTTCACGTAATTGCATTTCGCTCGCCACACCCGACTTTACCATAGCCATTCGCCTTCTCCTCACCTCGCTTCTATCTGTCTAGAAAAACTTTTCGAATTCAATTGAAATGTAGTCAAATTCCGCCCCCCCCCCCCCCCAAAGAATGGTGGATTTCAATTAGGAAATTTATAAAGACAAGGTTGTTAAATAGAATATTTCAAACGCTTTGTCGTAGAAATAGAAATTTATAGTGGCAATTGCCATTGACTCGTTTAATTTTTATTCAAACTCTAGATTAATTAAATCAAATAAGTTAACTACTCTCAATTCTCTACAGAGATATAAAAAAAAATTAGATTTGCTGATAAAAACAGGTGATAAAAAATAGATACTAATAATTTTTGTTTCGACGATTAATAATCGTGTTTTGCAGACTTTTTTATATCCAGTGAAAATTTAAACGCGAGAAAATATGGTAAACAAAGAAATTATTATATTTTTATTTTTTATTATTATATGTGCTAGTGGCACATTCTATTAAGAGAATGTGCCACTAGTCGGTATTAAAAACGGGATTTTTTATTCGATTTCATAAAAGTACACTGATCATTTTAAACCTTGGCAAAAATTTTTATTTCCAGTTCACGAACTGCTTTTTGGGATTATCAAAATAAAATTTAAAAAAATATGTTTATCCGTGAAGAGAGAATTTCTCATCGTAGATAATTATACACCTTTGCCTGGATAATAATTACTTTTATTATATTAAGAGAGTTACGATGATACACATGACTTATAATCTTACACGCGGAGCGTATTACGTATCTAATTTACTAGTTATTAATTTTAATGTATTTAAACAAATCATTACTTATTGGTTTAAATACTTTTATCAAATATGCTGAAAATATTACATAATAACGTAATACACACTTTTATACGCTATCGCGTATCATTATCGGTTGTTTTCGCAATTCAAGTGTTTTTTTTCTTTTTTTTTGTGGCAGATTTTATTACTTATCTCTTTCGAAAGAGCGAAAAAAAATGTCAATATTACAACTTCTTTGCATTATTAGCCGCGAATGTTTACTTTGCCAATCCGCAACATCCGCTCAATTTCGCGGGACCACCTCCTCGTCATTTGTCGTCGACCTTGTCTAGGCACCTGCCTCGCGATTTCTCGTTGCGTAACACGGAAACTGGAGTGGCTAAGAAGGAAAAGAGAGGGAATGAAAAGAAGCTAAGAGAGACAGACAAAGGAAAGAAAGAGAAAGAGAAAGAGAAAGAGAATTCTTCTCTTGGTAGCAGCCTTTCTACCTCTCTGAAGGCGAGTGTAGGTGTCTCGTTGTTTCCATGTGGGTATCGAGTCGACTCCGAGGACTATTATTTGGTCCGAGGGTCGAGGGATTCGCGTTACGAGCGAGAAAGAAGCGAGGAGGGGTCCCGTTAGCGAAGGGTCAAAACTCCTCCGCCCCTTTTCGGAGGATACCACAGCGTTCCTCCTACTTCTCCCCCTACGTGCCCATCACCGTCCTTGTCCGCGGTACGCGTGGAAGAAGGACCGGGCGAGAGGTCCGTGCTTTCTCATCTTGTTCTCGAAGGCGAAGGCTGAAGGCCCCAAGGCAGGTATAATATAACCTCTTCCCATCGCCTCGGTATCCCCCTCTTTTTCCTTCTCTCTCACTCTCTCCTTCTCTTTTCTCATTTTAGAGTCCGTCCTTCCTCCTCACACTTTGGCGCGTCTCCTCTTATTCCTCCCGTCTCCTCTGCCTCCCCGTGTCACCCCTCGGCTAGCCGAGAGGTTATTTATTACAGGTTTGGCGTTTATATTGGATTTACACAACTTAAATACCGAGCCCGACGCGCGCGGCATCAACATAAATATTGTATTTCCTACGTCCACGCACGCACACGCGCACACGAGTTGCGCCTGAATCCGCGTCGAGCCAGTTTCACGACGCTTTTTCCCCGAATCCGCGATCGTAATCAGACCTCTCCGTCTCCCGGACCGGGCCCACCGGTCGCTAAAACGAACATACGATGTCTCTCGATGCCTCGAGAGAACTGACGCCTCTTTAAAATCAACTTCCGTCTTCCAGATAATATAAGAGCAATCTTTATCCACGCATGATCACCAACAGATATATCATTGAGACGTTTAGCACCGCCAAAAAAAGGTGGTCAAAAATCCAAAGAGAATGATATATTATCGGATTATAAAAATCACTTTTCAAATAAAAAGCAAAAGTCGCATAAACATGCTAAATATCTATTCCAACTCGTACAATTTGCTTAAAATATGCATAACGAGATTTCTCTCTCTCTCTCTCTCTCTCTCTCTTTCTCTCTCTTCGTGCGTTCGAATATCCGTGTATTCCTTAAAGGGCCGCCTCATAGTATATTCCACGAGGCGACTCGCGTGGCTGCAAGCCGCCGCGGGTCGGATCAGTTTTTGCGATAAGTGGTAACAACAACACCGCGCCTGGGAGACGGAAGATGCAGAGGAGGAGCAAGAAGATGAAGAAAACGACGACGAGAGGAGAGATCGGTGAAGAGGAGATAGACCGCTTTCGTTACCGCGGCAACTGCGCGGCCGCGCCGCGTGCCCGCGTTTAAGAGCAAAGCAGAGCCGCGTATATCGCAATCAGCTTGCCTCCTTATCTAGGCGACGGCTGCAAGAGCGTGTAGGCATTCATCATCCATCATCCGGTAGCGTGGAAAAGCGCCCGCGCGTTCTTGCGTTCTTGCGTTCTTGCGCTGCGCACAAGCAGTGCCATTTTCGAGAAACGTGTTCGTATGAGAGACTTTCGCGGTTACTTAGAGACGCATAGTTGATTTTACGCACGTAATAAAAGAGAAAGAATGTATAACTTCTCTCTATATCATTCTGTACCGCTTTCTCTCACTTGAATATATATGTGAGACCGAAATTGTGTCTCTAAAGATTTAATTATAGACACGTCGTATTTTTGTATGAAACTTTTTATTTTTAATATTGAAAAGATTACAACTGAATTAGGAAAAGGAGCGAAAGAAATTTATAATCACTGAGTGTCAGCTGACTCGGCTGATTTTATCAATGACACTTTGTCCTATAGAAATTTTTCAAGATTTTCGTATATACATATATATAGTATAGATTTTGATTTTGGAATGCTTACGTAAATTTGTCCAAATTAAATATTGTACTGTGATATCCTATTAGAAATCTCATTTTTATCAGAAATACGGGCTTTCGATCTAGTATTGAAATAGAAACGAGTATGGAAATTTATATCTTTTTTGACAGGTTAAAAAAATCGTTAAGAAACATCGGTATATTTTTACGAGATCAGATAAGAAATTCTATCTTTTATCCAGCTATTGAATCTCAATAGAATAATATATAAAAAAACATAATTTTTTTGTTTACTGTACATTTTTACATTTAAATTTCTACGAACTGGATATAAAATCTGCATAAGATAAGAAATACTATCTTTTATCCAGTTATTGAATCTCAATAGAATAATATATAAAAAAACATATTTTTTTTTGTTTACTGTACTTTTTTACATTTAAATTTCTACGAACTGGATATAAAATCTGCAAAGCTACTAATGATAAAGTAAAAAAAATTTATTTATTTTCTTATCATTTGAAAATTTGATTTTATCTTTATAGAGAATTCAGAATATTTAACTGAGTTCTTGATTCTATTTATGATGAATTTTCTGATGAATCCAGAGTTTTAATAAAAATGAAATCGACCATTGTTAACCGAGTCGTTGTAAAATTTCTTCTTCGTTAAAACGTTTTAAATATTCAACTCAATTATAATATGTTGAATGAAAGTCGGAAAAGAATTTTGAGCAAATACAAGTATAAGAGAAAACAAATAGGAAGCATGGTTCTTTTGAAAAATCTGCAGACTCGATTATTTCCAATTAGATCGTAAAAATGGAGGCTGCGTCGAGACTCGCGCACGCGGACCGCCTTCTCGCTGCGTCGCTCTCCGCGCAGGACATTACATTGTGGTATTCTCCCAATTTCGCGCGCCCACGCCTCGTCTCGCCCCGTCTCGCCCCGTCTCGGTGACGCGACAAAACGTCTCGCGAAGCACCGCATCGCCGGCGAAGCTCTAGCACGACCTAGTTGAATCCGGTAAGCGTTCGATTTGTCGGCGGCGCCGACAGGAATCGCGCGTTTGCGTCCTCGAATCGAGTCTTGATAAAGTCGCGAAATGCAAAATGAATCTAACGGAGATGATATTAAAAATAGTACCGCGAGAGAATAGCACGTGAATCGACACGGGATCTCGTTTCTTTTATATCGTCGTTCTCGATGAGCTACAGTGAACCTCGAGATTTATTTATCGAGCCAGATAACGCGGTTTCGTGTTTCGATAAACTGTTACGAAGTGGAGACGCCCACGTAGAGAGAATCGCGCTTGCACGCGTAAAGTTGGGTCTGTTTAAGACGTTGCGGACGTTTGCCAACCATTTGGCAAACTCACGATAAACTTGCACGCGAGCGAGAGTATGTCTTGCATTTCGCGTCCACCGGCTATTTAGTAGACAGTAGACCATTAAATTCGAAAGGAATTTTTTTATTCGCTCGTCTTATACATATATCTCTTCGCTTGGAGCAGGATGCGTACGGAAGGCCGACACGCGATTTCCGCGCACGAGTATCCTCTAACGTCCGTCGCAATCGGATTTTACGCGAAGTGACCAGCGGCGGCGGCGGCGGCTTCAACAGAGAGAGGTGGAAGCAGTGCATCTGTCCGCCTGACTGGGCGAATTGAATTAGGTGCGCGCTCGCGCCGCGAATCGAGAGAGAGAGACAGAGGTAGAGACGGATCCGCGAGGCGCATAACGGGCTGCACACGCCGCATAATACGTCCCTGCGTGCGAAGCCGCAGAGAGAGAGAGAGAGAGAGAGAGAGAGAGAGAGAGAAAGAGATCGAACACAGTCGGCGATGATGCCGTGTGCACCCGACGCGGCAACATTGTAACCAAGAGAGGAGTATACGCGAGAGATACGGGAGATGTGCGGCGCGGAGAGAAGAAGAGGAATGGGAGAAAAGGAGAGCCGGCGCCGGAGAGGAGAATAACGTACAGAGAAATATGGTTAGAGAGACCGCGAGGTGAGGAGAGAGGATGGTCAGGATCGAGAGAGAAAGAAAGAGAGAGAGAGAGAGAGAGAGAGAGAGAGAGAGAGAGAAGAAGGATAATGGCCGAGAGGGACAGAGAAGGAGGCGGAAGATAAGAGAGGGAACGTGCATCTGCACGTGTACGCGCGTTGCGTGTAGTCTCTGTGTGAGTATAGTGGGTGTCGCCTCTGTTGCCGCCGACGTCGCTGCCGTTCCTCGTTACAGACGCGGTTGCTGGACGCCCTCCACGACCAGCCCTCACGACATGATCTATCAGCCTTGTCTACTACTATACGCTCTTTCTCTTCCATCTCTCTTTCTCTCTTTCTCTCTTTCTCTCTCTCTCTCTCTCTCTCTCTCTCTCTCTCTCTCTCTCTCTCTAACTTACTTACCGTGGCGTGGCGTTCCTCTCTTTGTCTGCTTCTCCTCTCTGGTTCTCTCCTCGATCCTCGATCGGCGATGCGCACGTCTGCCCTGTGCTTCTCGTCCAGGGACGACCAAGTGCGTGCACGAATGCGTGCGCGAACGAACGAACGAGCGAGCGAGCGCCGGCTGATTCGACGCTAGGGGGAACGGATCTCGCGAGAGAAGATTAATGAGGAGTCGCGTTAGTCTCGCTGAATTATTTCGCGCGATTCGCGTATCCATTTATGAGGGCCGCTCCCGGAGATTTTTGTCCCTCGGAATAGGACGTGCATTCGTTATTATACTCCGGGAGAGAAGATAAGAATATGAAATAGGATAAAAAAGACCTTTGTCTCTCATTCCTTGTCTCTTTCTTTGTGACATTAGTCACTTTCACCGCACCCTCGAACGAATCGAATTGTAGAATCGACTCGCGTATCGAAGAACCTTGATTCTTTTAGTTGTTTGTATTAAAATTGAAATTAATGATGTAATTTTTATTTATCTTGCATCTTCTCTCATGTCGATATTATTATAACAAGGTTATTAGAATTAATAATATTTGACAGTTTGTCGTCATTGGTCATTATTTTTTTATCGTAACTTGATTATATATTTAAAAATCTGTTAATTTTTTCAAATAGGATTTCTCTCTCTCTCTCTCTCTCTCTCTCTCTTTCCTCTTATTGACAATCTGAAAACTTTTTTACGATTATAATTGATGCGATATATTTACTTTTGTAGCAACAATAAAACCCAATTAAAAACGAAATTATACCGACATATATTTTCAAATCTACAAGATTTCTCCATAAATTAGGAAAAGAAGGAATAATCGCGTCATATGATTCTTCGCTCTATAAACAGTCAAATGGTCTGGTCCATTTGAACCGGGCTCGTAGAAACCCGATCACGGTCCTGCGTTGTTCCTCCCCTCTCGCCCTTCCCCGACCCTCCGTCCTTCTCCGTCTCCCCTGCCTTCGTCTCCTTCCTTCACCGCCGTCTCCTTCGTCCCTGCGCCGAGAGAGCCGGTCCCCACCGGACGTGCCAGCCAGTGGCTCTCATCACGGGAGCGCGGCCACGCTCTCTTCTCGAGTAGAAGAGAAGCGTCGTCGCCGTCGTCGTCGTCGTCGTCGTCGTCGTCGTCATCGCCGCCGTCGTCGTCGTCGCGTGGCGGAGAGAGATCTCGAGACCACGAGAGGCTCTGCGCTCTCGTGTCACGTGCCGGCACGAACTCGTTAACTGCCCTAACGATCAGGATTCCACGTGGCCGCCGTCGTCGCCACGTCGTGGTTTCAGTCGATAATTGGCAGCGGGTCGACGTGCCAAATCGTCGCTTTTTCGATATTATATGGGCGCGCCCTTCTCGCGACGCAACGCGAGTATCGAGAGGGCGGGTTATAGATGCAAGACGTGCGAGGAAAAATTATTGCCCGATGTCGATAGATTCGGAGGAGGACTCCCCTTCTCCACCGGGTTCCTTCATTACGAAATTGATGTCACCGATTCGCAAAGCACGCAACAAGTTGTATTGCTTATCGTTAGGAGTGTTTAAACTTTAATTTATAGTATCATCTCGAGTCGAAATTTTTCTACTACTTTCGATCTCAACTTTTAATATAACATATACTTTGATACTTTAAGTAATCTCAGATCAATCTCTTCTTTCAAATTATTTGACCTATAATCTTGTCGAAAGCTTCTTCTTTTTTTTTTTTTTTAAAACTCCCAACTGTTCGTTTACTGTCTACTCAGAGTACTTCAATTTTTTTTTATATATAAGTAAATTGAATCTCTTGAAATGCTTTAGAATCTATAAACGTGAAAAAACTGATTGTGAGATTAAAAAAAAATGATTGAAAATGGGAATAACATTTCAACTCATTGTCAGAGTGATGGTCGGATAATGCATATTTAATTGTCGCTTTATGTATCTGTCGTTCTCATTTTTCTTTTACATCTATAATTTATTTGACATATACATATATATATATATATATATATATATATATATATATATATATATATATACATATATGTTCTGAAATTCTTCAATGACATTTGTTCTTTTGGACGAAATTTTTATCGCGTCGCCGTGCACTGCGTACACCATACATTCCTAGACATGAGCACGTGAGCTTTTCCCGCTCGGGAAGCGCACGTGCTTATCGCCTACGAATCTGACGTGCCGCGTTATTATCGTATCGTTTACGCCGCCTGTCGACTGCCACGCGATTTTAAGACGTATCGATCGCGAAAAGATATCGCGATCGCGCTCGAAATCTCGCGCGACGACACCCGATTCCGATAACGCCGCATTATCTAATGTACACGGCGTCGCTGACTGCCGTTACTGGACACGCCGCGAATATTATGCAGGACGCATAAATCTTGCAAGCGAGGTAACACAGCGATGCGATGCGATGCGATGCGATGCGATGCGATGCGATGCGATGCGATGCGATGCGATGCGATGCGATGCGATGCGATGCACGCGTGCCTAAAGTCGCCGTTGCATCGAGCAAATTCCTCGCGTATTTCCTTGTTGTCTTCCGACAAACGATCGAATAAACTCGTAGTATTTCGAACGAATAAAGGAGGTATCTTGTCGAACGAATTATTCAATCATTCCAAGGATTTATTAGAATTTTCCGTCAAGTCAGTCAGCTTCGTAAACGAGCAATATATCGAAGAACACATGCGAGATCTAATCCCGATCTAAACTCGGCTTAATACGCGGCGTCGCGGAACGGAAGGCGTAGAATAATACAGACTATATAGCATCTAACGCAAGCCTGCGTTAATTCTTAATGTTTAATCAGTGCACCTCATCGCGTGTCTTCCCTCTCTTAGCGCGGCCACTTATTCCGTCTCTCTCTCTCTCTCTCTCTCTCTCTCTCTTTCTCCTTCCCTGCATCATTGCGGGTTGGCAAGCATGCCTTGTAAATAGACAGAAACGCGTTTGCCGCCTATCTGACATCAAAGACGCCGACGCGTCCCGCGATGGTTTTATATACTAAATTTATGAACAATATACAGTTTCTCTGCCGCGCACCTAGATTCTGGCACCTCTCTTCCTCTCTCTCCCCCCCCCTCCCCCTCTCTATTCTCCTTATCCGGACTACCGTTGTTTTTCCTTCTCTTTCTCTACCGCTTCTGAACCGTCTCCCTTGCGGCAAACACGCACCTTTATAAACGGTAGGGATCCACGATAAGCGACTCCACGTTACCCTTATCAACCGTTGCACCGGTCGACGCTCCATCGCAAGAGCAATTATCCTCCTCCTTTCTCCCCGTCTCTCGTTCTCGCACATTTCTCTTTACGCGTGTCCCCAATTTGATTGCCGTGCTCCGTAATTATGGAGCTCCTGTCGCGCTTTAGTCGCTTTCGCTGTCGTTATTACGTTAGTTCATATTGCGTTCTATATCTATATATATATATATATATATATATATATATATATATGTATATGTGTGTGTGTGCGTGTGCGTGTGCGTGTATATATATATCAGCCGCAAACGAACGCGCAGAAAGCACCAGTTACGACGTAGGTAGAGCATATACTCCTTACATGGCGTTCAAGTACTTCCTCTCCTTTGTGACGATAACTTAGTTTCCATCGAGTATCGGTCCGCGCGCGTTAGCGGATTTTCAGTTACCACTATCGGCGACGTTATTTGAGAAAAATACAGAAATCCTTCGTTTCTTTTAATTGACGAAGAAATAAGCAATATTTTCGCAAACGTTTGAAAAACGGCGATACAAAGAGAATTGTAATGTCAGGAGATTGTAAGTGTGTATGGAAAAAGGGATTCTCGTTCAATTGTTTAATGTTATTCATTAAGTGAATTAATTACACTCGCCGCGAAACTCTCTCTCCCGTCAAAACGAAAATCAACCGGAAATTAAACTTCCTGCGCAATCAATTTCCCCGAGCGTTGTGGTAATTTAAGGGATATATTTCTAAGGATATAATTGCCACGGGGCGGAAAAGCATCCGCGTTAGCTTTCTCGCAGCATACACGAGTATTCTGCTCGCGCGGTAATTTTTTGTCACCAGCTGCCACTACTGTTGCATCGCGATATAACGAACGGCAATCGCGTTAAATCGTTATACGCGCCGGCCGGCGCCGGCAGCGCGTTTCCGCGAAAGGACGTCGACGCTGATTAACGATTCGATCAGCGACACCATTTGGCCCGCACGCATGCTCTCGCTTGCTTGCTTGCTCGCTCGCTCGCTCGCTTCGCCGGAACACCCATGAATTTTTATCCGGCAGAGAGGACGCAAACTGCTGCCACTCGCCTCCTCTGAATTCACGCTCGAATCACGGCGAAATCAATTTCGTGGCGTTAATTAGCATCGGCCGATATAACGCGCTCCGCTGCGTCGGCTTTAATTGCCGCTTGCATAATTTTTCGAGCGCGGGTAAACGGATTCCACGGTAGCGAATCGCCTCGTTATTACAAAAAAAAAAAAAAAAAAAAAGTGCCCGATATCGCGCCGTCCTACGCCGTTGGCTTTTATCGAGGCTAACTGGCGTTTTGGCGCGTTTTATTATATCGTATAATGAGTCTTTACACTTCATCTCTCTCTCTCTCTCTCTCTCTCTCTCTCCCCCCCCCCTCTCTCTCACGTTGTGCCCCGCATTTTAAAGAGACGCTTCAGCATCAGCTCGTGAAGACGGGGAGAGGCAAGCGGTTCCCTCATAATGACCACGATAAAATATGACGCGTCTCACGCACTCTCGACTCCGGACGTTATATACAATGTAGATAATTTTTGCGAAGCCCATCCACGGATTCTGCGACCGATTTAATAGTCGACTTTTTATCGGCGCGCAACTGCGACAAATTTTATTTATCATAAAAATTATAAGATGTACAAGTACACCACATGTGTGTATGTAAGGTTGAATTTTGCTTGTTTAATCCGCGCGAAAGTAATGAGAATGCTAAAAGAAGGCGTGCACAGTCGACTCTATTTTTTATCGACGAATGAATTTGCGACATTGTCCGTGCGCAATGTTCCGTCATTCCTGCGATTATCTGTATTCCCACGATTAACCTTTGCTTTTTCTCATTTTTTGTTTTAGGTAAGTTCACCACCTTTAGCAACGCTGATCTTGCGAATTCGCCTCCCGTGCATTCTGGTAAATGTAAGTCCCAGAGATAAAAAGGTATTGTAATAAAAAAAAAAAAAAAAAAAAATATTTTTTAGAATGGAGCAAAATAAGCTTAAAAAAATTTAGGATTTTTTAAATTTCTTTGGATGCATTTCAAAATACTTTTTTTTTTATACTTGCACTTATTATTGGATTCGTTAATTTTGATTCTGCATATAAATGTGTTATTGATAGAAAAAAATTTTTTAAAATTAATATATTGATATTGAAAGATTTAGAATCGTTTAGATTTTTAAGGATAAGAAAGAAGTTGTTTTCTGTTTCCATCAGATATTAAAAGATATTAGAAGTATAGGTAGACGGTTCGTGATAGGTAATGTGAGACCGGGGGCCTTTGTCCGAGAGTCGATAGACTCTTATTTAGCCCCGACATCGGTTCACCGTGTCGTAATGGGAATGAGAGGCCACTAGAGCCGGGTCGAAACGCGCGGCGCTCCCCGATAGGAAGGGTGCATTAGTCTAATCTGATGATCCACTCGTGAGCAGTGAGAAGTATCGCATTTTCGGCTCTGAATAAAATCAATCGACATCACCTAAACCAGTTGTCGACGACGACTCGCAACGTCCGGCCGCGTGGGTGGTCGAGCGCGTGGTTTTTCTCATTCGGTCCGCGTGTGTAGCAGCCTGCAAGTGCAATCTTTATACCGCATTTACGAGCTTCTATTCGCTTCGCGGTGCATACCAGCTGTTGGCTCGTTAGGTTACAGCTGAGTCTCCTTCGATGGCTCTCGCGTACTCGAGGACCAAATTCCCGCCCAACATTTCCGCAGATTTTACACGTCTAGCATTTGATATATTTCTCTGTGTACATATACATGCATATTAATATCTCTTTTCGCTTTATTTATGTGGGTATGTTTCTTATATATATATTTCACTTTTTGTATACAACTTCACCCTATACGTTTCGCTTGTTGCGTTCGCTCGCACGATTCCCACCCGCATCCCGTCGTTTCCGCTCATTCAGCCGCACAGATTTTCACGTGGTACCGCGAGCATTATAGCGGGGACGTCCGTCCTAATCTGACTAAATCATCCTTCTCCCCCGTATCCGACCGACTGTGAGAAGTATCATGTTCACCCCAATGGGCGGTTAAACGGGCACAATAGGACTGCGATTCGTCGAGGGGGCGCTCGCCTAAGCCACAAGCAGAAATAATAACTCGTGTAATACTTGGCCGCGCGCGAGCCCACCCCATGTATTAAATAAATATATAACGTCCGCGTAATATAGCCGTTATGAAAGAGAGAGAAAGATAGAGAGAGAGAGAGAGAGAGAGAGAGAGAGAGAGAGAGAGAGAGAGAGAGAGAGAGAGAGAGAGAGAGAGAGAGACCTGGCCGGGCGCGGTCGACCCCGTTTGCACCCCATCAATTGCATGCGGTTGTCTATCGCTCCTCCCCCCTTTCCCTCCTACATCCCTTCGATGTCCCCCCCCCTCTTCCCTCGCTTATATTCTAGCCGCAATATAAACCACTCTCGCACGCGCGGCGGGGGCGGATCGTCGTCACGCAGCTGCCATACCTGTGTCTCTCGTTTAACGCCGAAATAGTGCCGGGCAAATAGTCACGTGCGCCGGCTCCAATTGGATTTGTTCCACCTGTTATGCGCCGTGTAGTAGAATTATTGCTTCTCAAATATTCCACAAGACCCGCTCTCTTATGACGGCGACGGTCGACGATGTAAATGAATACCGGTTGCGAGACAGCCATATAGTTGCTAAAAGTCAGTGTAGAGACTAATGAAATTTTTTAATTTTGAAAATTAGAGACGATATAATCAGTAGTAGAAAGATTTAGATTTGTTTTGTTTCTTTTTTTTAAATAAAAGAAATAAAAAATTAAATTTTCAGCTCTTCTCATTGTTCCTTAGAGCTTAGAGTATAGAAGAATTGATGTATACGTCAAAATTTCCTTGTCCAGACAATTTTCCTTATTTATCGAAAAAATGATAGACGCGTAGAATAAAATGATAGGGATAGAAAAAGAGGGGAGGACCCTCGTAGACAACTTTTATTTTTCGTGTTTATCCAGGGCTATCACGAATTACACGTTAGCAAGATGTTCGCACCCCAAGTCATTGACTTCCACTTGATCTCGATCGGGTCTCAAATCGAGAAAGAAAGAGAGAGAACGAAAAGTCACGCCGGAGTTAGGGCGGAAATTGTTGTATGTCAATGTTGGCCAATTCGTCGGCGGGCTACACATCGCGATTATCCGCAGCGATCCATGATCCATGATCCGTGAATGGGCGCCCCCGATAAATACGGTCGGGGTGTCAGGCCGACTCGTTTCGCCAGGCTGTAGCCCCCTTCTTTCGAATATGAATATAATATCGCACCCCGCCACTCTCTCTCTCTCTCTCTCTCTCTCTCTCTCTCTCTTTACGAAATGATTTATCAATTGAGCGCCGCCGACCCCGGGGTACTGGTGTTGAAATATTATAACATCATTCCCCATGGCTCACCCTAATATTATCCTCCCTAGCCGGCCGCCATTAACATAACAATGTCGACCTAATTGCGGCCTAATCGGCGCCACAGGGCGAAACCCGGATAGGCGGTGCAATGTCGAATCCTCTCGTCGCGCTCTACATATCTCTCTTCTTTCTTTCTTTCTTTTTTTCTTCTTTATTCTCTCCCTCGATCTTATCTCGATATGAAGATTATCCGATTGGACGGAATAATTTCGGCGAGGCGATCTAATTATCGGCGCGAAAATCTCATTCGACGCATAGCGCAATTTAAAATTTAAATTTCTAATTTCGCGCTCCCGCGACGCGCCTCTGCTCTTCGCTGCAGCGTTAAATTTAAACGCGTACTTTCCTTAGTTGATCATTTCGCGCAAGACAACGGTACGACGAAAGTTTTAATAATCAATTTCCCTGGAGCGCGTCCGATAGGCTTTGATAAAGCATGCGAAAGTTCGTCCTTGCTGTCGCATCCTCGCTTCTTATGCTTCTCGAACCGCGAAGAGAAGCACTCGCGCGCTGAAATCAACTCGGAGCAGAGAGCATCGGCATGAGTTTGCGGTCAGATCTAGCGAGACGGTGGATCCGCGTTGCGGATTTTTTCACCCGCCGTTTGCCATCTCTCTTCTTCCTGTACGCTCATCTTCATTTGTTTCTCTTCCCCGGAGACCGCAATTCCAGATGCAATCTTCAGATATCGCAGCGTACTTACTTTTTGCAATTCGCGTCGCCAATCGCGATTCCTCGCTGTTTTTCCCGTCCAGATGGTACACAATCACGCCGTACTCTCTTCTACAAGTTCCCACTTGTTTTTCTCACCACTTCTTCTACGATAAAGTCACTGCTTTGAGATTGACGGACTCAATCGGCGAAGGGAAAGGAGCAAGAAGGCTGTATGGAATACGCACGGCGTTGTTTTGAAAAAAAATTTCCATCGGATTGAAAATTATTCGTGACTCTGCGAATCATGCGTATACATGCATGCTTCAAACCGCATTGTACCGCCGTAAATGTCAACCTGCGCACGTGAAACAATCCGCGCACGTGTGCACGCGTGTCTCATAAAACACCAGCGTTGCGCCGTTTCATTATCGCGTTATTATTTTCTCCCTTTATTAACAGTGCACGCGAAACAACGTCGCGGCGCTTTATTCTATTCCGCGTCGTATTGCGTATGCTTCTGACAATTTTCATTAAAGACTACCCGTCGCGTTCTTCTTTATAATGTCTTCTAATTCAGAGTGTCTACTCGCTGGAAAAACATGGAAAACATGGAATTTTCACAGGGATTTCTTTTGAAAAAATCAAAGAAGTCTCAAATTAAAAATGATTATTACTATACAAATTATACGTTTGAACTATATATATTTGTTTATATATTCAATGTTTTAATATAATATTGAATGTGAAATATGTATTTTTTCTCACTTTTAATCATAAAGAAATGAAAATTTTACATCAGTACAAATCAAGTAAAATTCTTATATCTCGTATATTTTGTAAAAGTTATTCAGTTTCAATTTTTTTTTAGTACATTTATAAATCTAGCACTTGAAACTTAAGAGGCTTTATGTTTTTCCTTTGTATGAATAAAAAACAATAAAAAAATTAATTTTAGAGAAAGTTGTATTCAAAAATCTTGAAAATATTCTCTTTATCTAGAATTTCGAATAAAATATACCTGGAAAATCAGGGAATTTTTTACAAGATTTAAATAGACACTCTATCTATAATTTGTAGGCAGTATAATTTGCATCACGATCACAATAGCGCAACACACAAATAGCTTATAGCACAAACTCGTTGAAAATGGTAAAGACACGTTAATACTTTGGACATGTAATCTCTTTACATCGAAGAATAAATGTGAATGTATGTGACAACAGATCGCGCGAGAAGTAAGAAACAGCTACTAAGGAAGACGTTAAATAGAACAAACGTGACTATTTCGCGCAATAAATTTAACAATGAAATCATGAATGGAACTCATTAAGAAACTGAATGTTGCGTGAAGACGTCTGGCAAAAAATTTCCCATGATTAAATCAAGGAAACGATAAAATATATTAAATAGATTCAAAAAATTGAGTTCACCAATTACGTAAATCGACATTTGTTCACATTTCTGTATTAAAAGCCACTATTTAAAACACATAATAATAACAAACCCAAAAATTTTTTGATTGAAGAATGCTCGATTCAAAAATGATTTTAACAATTATCTAAATATTTCGAACAATTTTACAGATTATTTAATATAATATTAAAAATTGCCAAACCATTTACATTAACAGTTGATTAAATTATACAAATATTTTTTTAAACAATAAAATAATATTGTGCCAGAAGTCTCAACTAATATAAAAAATATTAATATTGATATAAATATTAGTACTAATAATCTAAATAGAAAGCAGTTTCATATAAAATAAATAAGAGAAGAAAAAATACGTTGTTTTGTTTAAAAAAAAAATCACTGTCTTTTTTCATCATTTATCTGAAAATATGTCTCGTGATTCCGCGCGATATCTCTAGCAGTGAGTAGAGACAAAGCGTCATTGCGCTTTTAGCGTGATGAGAAATGTTCGTAACGCACGGACCGGATTCCCTTCGAAGGTGTGTCGCCTTCGAACAATTTATCATTTCTCTATGGGTCTGCCGGCGACATCAACAGCAGCAGCAGCTATACGCATATGACGGTTCCACGTAGATGACGTTTACGACGACCGACCGACCAACCGATCTAATACCGATCCTAGAAACGAAGAGAGATGAATAGAGGAAGAAAGAGGAGGATAAAGTTAGGCAAACGAAAAAGAGAAAAGTGACGGCTGCCGAGAGCACGTAGCGTTCGTATGATATGTTGCCGAGTAACGTATGCAGATAATGGATGTAGGGGAATATAGTCGGACGTATAAAGACCCCACGCAGGAGATACGATGGAATAGAGGCCATCTCTTCGCGCGTTCTCTATCTCTATCTCTATCTTCCTCTCTTGCCTCTCGTCGTCCTAACTACCGCCTGTACATGGAAGCACGCTTCTTCCCGCTCGCGCACTCGTGTTTATATATAGGAAGCAGAAGATCAAAGAACGAACCTTCGCTTAGCTTAGCATCAACACCGCGCTCCATCCGCGCGGTCCATCGTCCCCTAGATAGGTCGAGCGCTGCGGATGATGATGGTGGTGATGGTGGCGGTTGTGGAATCGCCTGTATTCCGCGCAAGGGGGAGGGGGAGAAACCGATATAAATGTTATGCCCGGAGAGGAAGGAAGGAGAAAGAGGCCAGGCGGAGCAAATGGACGGCGGGACGATTGATCTAACGAGTCGCGCACATCCGTTGCAGAGAGAGAGAGAGAGAGAGAGAGAGAGAGAGAGATATCTCGAAATTGAAACGAGCGTCGCGTTCTCTCCGCTATTGGGGAAGAAATCACGTACGTAGGTATGGCGCGGTGTTTCTAATTTTCTACCGTGAGTACGCAGACCGGAAACCGCGCGTTCTCCGACTCGCTTCATCGACAGGGAGAAAGAGGAGGAGGAGATCGAAAAACGAGGTGATCCCGCGCGAATTTGCGGTCGTGTCGTTATATGTATACCCTGTACAAGTACGTGAGAAACACGAGATTCATGTCGAAGAACCGTGCGCGATATCTACACGCAATCTATTGCATTTTCTTCCCCTCCGTGATTTGCATGTTAGAAATGTCATACTTTTTGCTAAAATCTCACGTCGATGTCTCCGTCGACGACTCAGCGACTTTGCGTTTGATAACATCGATACAAGACTCGAATTTAATTTAATCGCGTCTCTAATTAGTATCTAAGATATCTGTCAAATCGGTAGATAATAGGATTGTTATCAATGTGCGTACTTCATTGCCTGAATACTTAAAAGCGCGGAGGAAGATTAATTTATTAGCGAGAGCGACTTGCATTGTATTGTCAACGAGCTTGTATCGTAGACTGATATATCGTGTCGGTAATTGCTGAGAATCATATAAATATGAGTGACAAAAAGCCGCTCTCTATCTAATATGAAAGAAATAAAGATATTTGATCATCCGCGATGATCTCCCGCTTTTTTATCGGACACGCCGTTAAATGAAATAACGCGAGCGAGAGGGGGGAGGGGAGAGAGAGAGAGAGAGAGAGAGAGAGAGAGAGAGAGAGAGAGAGAGAGAGAGAGAGAGAGAGAGAGAGAGAGAGAGAGAGGCCCCGCTAGACGAGGCTACAACGGAACGTAATCGCGTTAACCTTCGAAAATAGAAACACCTCGCACGTTCTCGGCTGAATAACCGGCCCAACGACATTACAGCGATCGCGCCTGTGATCAGAGGCGCGGCCTGTATCGCCGGGGCAATTAATGTAATCACGCTGAAAAATAACTCGATATCGAATTTGACGCGGCACAAAGAGAGCGAGAGAGGCGCGCGGCGGCAGCGGCGGCGGCGAGGGCGATGGCGATGGCGGGCAACAGGGGGGAGGAGGAAGAGGTGAACGCGCGCGCGAACCACGAAATACGAAAAGTTCCATTGTGTTGATCGCATCGCGGCGGCGGCGGCGGCGGCGACGGCGGCGGCGGTGATGGGCCAGTAATTCGATATCGTTTAAACAATAGCGGTCAAATTTCGCGTTATACATTGTGCGTTATACATCGCACGCTGGTTATTATTTTGTTTTGTTTGTTTTTTTTTTTTTTTTTTTGTTGTTTGTTTTTCTTTTTTTTTTTTTCCGCTCTAATTCCGCGACGTCGCGTCGACGTGGAACGGGAGATTGATATCGGCTTTTTGTTAATGTTGTCGAATCGAGTCGGATACCAATCGCATTGTTGCGAGTCGCGCGGAGTCCCGAGAGTTACCAACAAAATCTCTTTTATGATAAATTTTGTCGTCGCTGCGGGATAACTGGAAACGCGGAATTTTCATAACTATTAAATGCATTCTATTTAAATTAAAATTACGTGTGTCTAAAACTACGGGATAGGTAATGATTTAAAATGAAGAATCAAAATCTCTCACGCTACCAGCATTGCCGATTCTTTTAGTACAATCGATATTTTTAATAAAATAATAATATTATCACTAACAGCAGTGAATAGTCACTAATGATCTCAGTTAGAAATATAACACTATAAATCAGTAAAATCTCACTAAAAAAATCAATTAGTGATAGTGGCTGTTTCAATTTTAATTGCGTCTTATATATGAGCTAGATTTATAGCTAATATATTTTGTTAAAAAAATAGTTGAGTTTTGATCAAGAGTTTTATATATTTTTTTTGTGAATTTATCACATTTGACAAAGTTAATACGTATATAATTTTTTTTTTAATATACGTGCACGTATTTTATTTTAGATATGCATAGAGACTTCTTCTTAAAAATAGTAATTTAAAATAAAAAAAGGCTTCAAAAGCTACATCTTGCAATTATGTACAATTTTCATCAATTTTTCAGTAAAAACTGTTATTATCAATGGGAAGATAAATCGGAGGAGAAAAGTAAAAGAATTTCATTAAAGATCAATAAAACTTTAGATCATTGCTACAATCAAATATAATAACATTTTCACTGGTTCGTTTTAAGAAAGTAGATCGCGTTGCATGGTTATCGCGCTATCCTTAGCGGATCATTCGTTTCCGAGCCCCTATACATACATATATACACACATTCATATAATATATACATATATATACATATAATCGAGATCGCAACGACGTGCTAATTACACGATGTTTCGTGTAACGAGATGCGGGTCCCGAGGGGCAACCCTTTCCGAATTGGATAGCCAGGCCGGGTCGGAAGAAGAAAGGCTAATCGGACGGACGGCAGAGTTCCTGGTAGTCTCCCTTTTTCGCCGATCGCTTAAATGATATCCTCTCATTCTTAACGTGTATTTTCTCCCCCTGGTTGTTCTTCCACAGCTAAAAATTTCGCGTTTCGAACCGGCGAAATCATAGGCCTGCGCGCGTTTACAGGACCCTGAAGTGCATCGGCGAACGCAGGTCAATTCTCTCCCTTTTTCTCTCTTTGCTCAGGCTCTACGTCTTTCTCTCTCTCTCTCTCTCTCTTTTCCCTCGTAGTCGTATAATTTATAGCGGAAGATAGACTTCTCTCTATCCTTTTTTTTTTTTTTTTTTTTTTTTTATCTTTCAGCTACCTCCACACTATGAAACGCACAATTAATGCTCATCTGCGTCACGATTACTTTTTTAGACCCGAAACCGCGATGTGGATATTTAACAATATAAGTCGATTTGAAATAAATCTTCCATCGTTGAAAAAATATTAATTTTTTATTTACATTTATATAATATGTATCATAAAGTATTGTATCGGGCCCCGAAGGTGCAAGTACGTTATTAAGTATACACACCTTGAAATTATATTGTATTTTCCAAGAGCATGATACTTAATAGAAATTGGACGGTAACGTGAATCTTGGGGGAGAAGGAAGCGTAATACAAATGAGGTGGAATTTGCATGGACGTGTCGATTAATGGGTCTCGCATCCTCGTGTCACGAAGAAGGAGGCGCGTCGGATCGATGCCCGAGGCTGATTGCTGTTTCTCGATGGTCCCGGACCCGTTTATACGGCCCTGGGCGCCCTCTTAGGGCCGACAAACAACCTGCTGTGGCGGGTGCTACCGCCGGTGATGGTGGCCGCGTATTACCCCTCTATTAATATCATAATATAAACATAACTCGCGTGTACGAGAGTCGGCGAGAGCTAATAACGAGAGCAGCGTGAGCGAGAAGGATGGTACAGCAAAGAGAGAGAGAGAGAGAGAGAGAGAGAAGAGAGAAGAGAGATACGTTATTCCACCGTAGGGTCTGTTCAGGGCCAGTAAGTTTTCTGGGGTCGCTTCGATGTTTCGATACCGCGAGGGGGAAGCTCGCGCGGGAGGGGAGCAAGTGGCGCGTGATGAGCAGGGTGTGTTACACGGACATTATGCGAGATCCTGCCCTTCTCGCAACCTCGATCCTGCGCACCCTCCGTTCCCCATTCTCGTCGCACTAGGTTTTATATAACGACAAGAAGGAGGAAGAGAGACAAATAACCCCTTGGAAAGAGAGTTACAACTATATATATATATATATATATATATCGGTAATCGTTCCAACCCCTGCGCATACGGGCATGTATACGCACGAAAGCCCGTCCGTATTGGTCGTCGACTTCCTGCTTCCGAGATGTTATGAAATTTTTTACTAGAACGCGATGATAGCTCTCTGGTTGAATTAATTTTTTTTTTCAATAGACTACATTTGAAACGTATCCATTATATATCTATTAATTTTTTACTCGTCCTCGATACGTCTAATGGTGCTAATACCTACGTGTCTCACAATTGTAAACAATATTTTTTCCCATGTATCGTAGACCTCAAAAGGACTTTGTTTTTAACCACAGCCAAAGAGTTTTTTTTTTTTCGAAGACAAGCGTCAGCGGAGCGAAGCGAAAGGACGTATCGCTGGCTTTCGTGTCGAGACGTATCATTACTGAATTAGCTACTATTACCTTGCCCGAAGTGGTAGTTTACTCGATAATATTAATGTCAGCATCGGCACGTAGGGTCACATTTAGTAAGGGCACATTAGTGCACGATAATTATCGTCGTTGGCGATAATTTTACGTCGAGGAGAGCGAAGAGATGATGTCTTCTCCTCCCTCTTGCTTCCTGCGTTCAAGCTTCATGAAACAATAATTTCCGTACGACATTCGTACGTCATCTTCACCGCGGATATATGAACGCGATCGTTCACGTGAGACGCTACATAAGTATAATAATTCGTTTAACAGACACGAGGACCAGCACGATCGCGTCACGCGACGAGAAAAGGAACAACGAGAGGGCGAGCTTTTCGCGAGGACGAATAATAATAAACGGTAATAAACGATCTTCTTATTTGGAAAAAATAAAACGCGAGGGATTATTATTCTTGCGCGCGTGTAATATAAAAACAGGTAAAATTGTGCGCGCGAGATATCGCGCCTCTCCGGCCGAGACGAGGGCGTTAACATAATTACGGTATGCATCGCGAACCCACCCTTCGCTTGCTTTTTATTCATTATTACTCTCGTCCGGGCGCTCATACGCGAGATGCGCGAGATACCTCTTCCAGCGAGAGAAAACGCGCGAACGAAACGCTCGTTCTCTCGCAACTCGCAACGCAACCGCGCCCCGCAATTTAGCACGTGCGCGCCGCGGTACACGTGCGCACGCGTGTGTGCACGATGCACACGCAGCACCGCTCTCTTGCGTTCTCGCCGCGATGCACTTGCATGCGGCGCGTACGTTTCACCGAACCCGCGTACAGACTGGCTCGAAATTACGCGGCTTTCGCAGCACGTGCGCGATACGAGACGCCGCGCGTGTGCGTGTGCGTGTGCGTGTGCGTGAGAACGTGTGTGCACGACGCGAGCGTGATTGCGTTCCACGATCGTTGCCTTGAATTCCGTATCTCGAGGGAGATTTGATGCAAACGAAATATTGTATTTTTTTTTCTTTTTTTATATCCGTTATCTGTAACGTTGTTTCAAGTTTGCTTGTTTAAGCGTTACTCTTTTGTTGAAATCTTGAATTTGCGAGGTTTTTTACATATCCGTATTTCGACCGTAGCTGCGAAAGAAAATTGTACGATATTTTCATTCACGTCATCGTTTATTTTGAGGAAAAAACGAAAGATTTTTTTTTTTCCCCCGAATATATCTCGGATGATGTGTATTATCGACTATTTGTGACGGGCAGTCATTCGACAGTCACCCGTTATATGAGCTCGCGCACGATAGTGCACTCGACTGTAGCACGCACTCCACGCACGCAGAGGGGTTGAGAGGGGTCGCATACGTTGCGGTATGGATTAGTTAGGCGGACGCAATAATTTTGCCGGCATGGCCACGGGCAATGTTCTCTCTCTCTCTCTCTCTCTCTCTCGCATCTTCTGTTTCGCGCGGCTCTCTTCCGGTCTCTTTTCTCTCGATGGTTTTAGGTGCGATCTGCATCATTCCCATTTCCTGATGATAGTGTAGAGTTGAAATTATAAAATGTAATATAATTCTTCAATATTTTCACACACTGTACGCTACTCTAACGTTTTCTGCGTACATTTTTCTCATCTCATTATTTTTATTCCCATCATCCATTACAAGAGATGTGCTTAATAAGTACATTATTGTCTCTATCTCTCTTTCTCTTTCTCTTTCTCTTGCGATACGATACGTAGCCTGATAAACGCGAATGTTTAACACCCGTGAAAATATCGATGAGCACAGCGGCCGCGATGATTTCGCGCACTTCCGTCGCGCGAGCTCGACCAGTTCGGCTAATTATCGCCGGGGGTGCGTCCATAATTGTCTATGGATGAACGCTCAAGGACAGCAGTCACCGCTCTTGTATTAAAGAGGGGACCATAATTAGACTGGGCTTTCTCGGAATTCGAGCGAAAGCGATTTTATGACGAACGCTCTAACGAGTGTTCAGATTTTACGGTAAAAGTGTGTTAGCGACACACGGCGGGATTTCGGCAAGTGGCGCGATAAAATTACCGCCCGTTGGATATAAATTTCACGAGATAACACGCGGCGACACGCGTTTATATCCGCGCGTGAACGCCGTTATATACAAATAGCCCGGGCACTCTTATCGCGAGCGTTTGGCGTTAAACTTCTCTCTCTCTCTCTCTCTCTCTCCTCTTCCCTCGGTTTAGGAACATTCCTCCGATGCCCGAGCATCGAGTCTCGTGCTGGCCAAAAATAAAAGTTCTCAGTTACAAGTCCTAGTATCCGCCAGCAGCTGTGAGCGTTCAACACGAGCTTAGTTCAACACTTCCGTCCGATAATTTTTATTCGCTCGGATAAAGCGTGAAAAGGATGCAAAAGCGATTTTTCATTTTATTCATTACAAATATTTGTCTATTTTTATTTTTAAATATTTATTTTCATTATTCATTTTATAACAAATATATGATATGAATCTTTACTCTGATATGTATATTCAACAATTTTGTTATAATTTTGATATATATCTAAAAGTTTTAAATCTGTCACTTGGCGATGTTAATTTCAGACAACTGATATGATTAGGATATTATTCCAATGTTTATCATTTTTCGACATTTTGTGTCTCGATCGCAGAACCAACAGAAAGCCTCAAGGAAAGAGAAAGAGAGAGAGAGAGAGAGAATGAGACGAACGACGACGGGACGAAGCGACCAAGGGAGAACCCCTGGCCACCCTTATTAAGATTCCAGCTGTGGAATTCTACCTGCGCCGAGAGCTCGCTACTGGTCTTAAGTAAATAAAACACGACCGGAGCCACGTCGCCTCCGCTCGAAACACTCTCCTCCACCGACTTGGACGCTCGGTTCTCTCCATTCCGTCGGCCTGGTTTGTCGCTGCCGCTTCCTGTCGCTCGCTCGGCAGCCCTCGGGGCCCTGCGTTCGCCGTGCCCTGCCCTGTCCTGCCTTGCCCGCGATGCTCGCCTCCGCGTTCTTCTCTCTCTCTTGCCTCCCTCTTTCCTCCCTCTCTCTCTCTCTCTCTCTCTCTCTCTCTCTCCCCCCTCTCCCTCTCCCTCTCTCTTGAACCCGTCGAGCCGACCCGTCCGCGTCTCGTTTTCTCGTCCATTATTACGGCTGCTTTGCCTACGCCTTACTCGCTCTCATCTCCATCTCCCCTTCTTTCTTCCTTCTCTTTCTCTCTGTGTAAGCACATCGTCGTGAGGGAATTCAGGACCATGTTCTCCCGATCGGAGCGTCAAGGACGCGTCCCGGTCTCTGTTGCAATATCAGTCTCTCAGAAGTGCTCAAGTTTCTCTAACGGATAAAGATTTTTTTTTTTTTTTTTTTTTTTTTGTTATCGTTAAAAGCGCAGAAATTTTAAACGCGCGCGTTGCGGGTGATTTAACGTAATATTCGAGAATGTATTAGAGAGATCGATCGCGTCGTTATAGACAAATATTGCGGACGCACGTGTAATTTTCAGCTTCGTTGCGGTCGCGGCCCGTTAAAACGTACAACGGGTTCCGTTAAATCTCCACTATCGTGTCCACGAAACCGCGACAAAGCGTCGACCGTGAATATTGGGTATATCCGTGATATATTGAAAAATAAAGGGCGCGCAAGAGCTGTGATTATTCTTCCGTTTTTAATAGCTACCACCGTTTATCTGGAATGAGAAATTTATCACTCCTCATTAATTATTTATTATATATATATATATGAGACCCTCTATCAAAATAGAACATATATTTTTATTGTTATCAATTCTGTTCGAGAAGGAATCTCAAACACATGTGCACGTAAAGTCGTGTTTTGTATCAATTGACGGATGACAGTAATATCGTGTCGCGCGACAATACTTGAAGACTCAGCGAGTCACTTACTTAAAACCAGCGTGTTCTCATCGTCACGATTGTACGACAAGAAGCATCCGGTCGATGTCACGCGCATCGTGACACGTGTCGTGGCTTCGTCCGTGACCATATCGGGCAGCTTTTCTATCCCTTTATCGAAATTGTACGAATTGCTTTGCGATATCCACGTTACCAAGTTAACAAGAAAACAAAGAGAGAGAGAGAGAGAGAGAGAGAGAGAGAGCGAGTGCATATACAAAAATATGTTTTAAAAGATGCAAATTCTTGTATAGAAAAAGGATATACAATATATAATAGAATGACGAAAAGAGAAGAAATATAACGTCTTTGCAGGAATAAGACAAAAGTATTTTCAGTTTCACAATACGGTACAAATCCGTCGTTTTCACTCTTCGAAATAGCCGGGATCTCCAGATCTCCGGTCCTCGTATTCTTACGTACACGAATTTTCGAGCGAGACGATGACATACATCCGAGGCTTGTTACTCGTCACGCTTATGTGTTGGATACCATCGCGGATACCTATCTACTCGGAACGTTTTTAATATTCCCTCGGGCCGCTTCGCGCGGCTGTCATCGCGCTTTCCACAACGGTTCCTCGGTTCCCGGTGAAATGGGTGAGCAAAGAAAAAAAAAAAGAAGAGACGTTCTCCGTACACAATGCGCCAGTCCCCGACGGTGGTGACGACACTGCCGGCGTCCTCGTCGTGCGGTCGTCGCAGTTACATACTTGTCGGACGGGGGGATCGCCTCGAGTTGTGGCAGCCGGTCGCCGATGCATCTCGTAGGAGAGACTCTCTCTCGCTCGAGGCGATCACCACACGCGTGTCGTTGGTACGCGTTTTCGCACAGTGGGAGTGAAAATGGCACGCGGGGGAGAGATACCGGGACGGATAAAGAGAAGACTTCCGGGCATAATCCGGAGCGTCGCGAAGAGAGGCGCCAGAACAAATCAAGCTTTTTCATTGTTCCCAACCCTGAGGCAGGTCGTTCTCTTTCTTCTATCTTCTTCTTTCATTTTTTTTTTTTTTTTCCTTTCGTCTTCACTGACGATTGAAAGCAACTCCTAAACAGGCGTTCGCAATCGAGAAGTTTATCCCAAAAGGGCATATGAAGAAAGATATGAAATGTTATTAATTATATGTGTTTACAGACTAAATTGATATAGAGATGTGAAAATGTTGAAAAAGTTAAAAAAAATTTATATAAAATCACATATATCCGTGAAAAAGTGCTATATTCGAAGAATTATAAAAGATCAAAAAATTCAAAAGCAAAACTGTTTTTATCGATAATTTTTAGGTTGAATAAATAAAAAAAATTCAATATTTTCATTTAAAATGTCAGAGACCCAAGTCTAATTTTTTTCCGAAGTAAGTCTACGAGGACGCGCGGAAAGTATGCAGCAATGGAAAGGACTTCTCGGCAAGCCAAGGAATGGCAGGGTTTCGAAAGCGGAACACGCATTGTATCCCGAGAGCACCGGTGGTTGGAGATGGAGAGAGGGGTGAGGGGAGGGGGGATGGAAAGGCCGGTCCTTAAAGGCCCGGGCTTCTAGGAACTTCGACGGTGCATTCGGTCTCGAAACCACCGCGCACGAGTGGAAGTTGTTCACTTGGAGGCCACGACCGGCCGATGTGTGTGCTACCACATGGGGTTTGCAGTTACCACGAAATATCTGAAGCCACATCGCGCAGTCCGTATCGCGTTTCTCGATTCCCCTGGAGTTCCTTCATCTCAGAAAATGTCGCTGCTCCTTTCCTCGGCCTCTTCGGTCAATATGGTCAGGCTGTTGTCCGTTCGTTGCGACCATCGAGATGCACATGTTTCTTCGTTGAATTAATTTCTAACGTCGGCACTCGCAAGTATTACAATTTTTTTTTTTTTTTTTTTTTTGTAACACATTGCATAATAATTTTTATTGAAAAATGTAGGACGAATATTTTCCATGAAAAATATCAGGCTTGAAAGATTTCTTCCGAAAATTTCGTTTTCAGTCATATCCGACTATCTGGCGCGTAATTGATTTATTTTACAACAGTTGTGTGCTTTATTAATAACTCGTGCGACGAAAGTACGACCGAAATAACTGTAATCTACAATCAGCGAGACCGGTAAACCGTGTAATTATGAATTAAGGATGAATCGGAGGAAAATCCGGGCGTAATTCAAGGATATGGGATAAGAAGTCGTTCCGGATAGGGTGAAGAAAGATTGCTGATTTATATTGTCTGTCCCCGTGTACGTGTATGCACGCGACATCGATCGAAACGTGAAAGAACGAGGTGAAGCTGATTGGGCATCATCTTGCTCGGCTTGAATTGCTACGTGCCCTGTAATAAATCCCCGGAAATTCTTCGCATCTTTTCCTTACGTTGTCATCTGCTCTATGTGCCCCATTACGGAGCTTGCGGAGAAAATTCTCGTGGAGTCATCTTGCTTTCAAATGAAAAAAACACGTTTCTTAATGAATATTGGGATGGGATAATATTTTAATAAAATTACTATAGATTATTATAATCAATATTATTATATAAATTATTTTATAATATTTTTAAAAAATACGGAAATGCGATTAATCTCTCTCTAATGATTCTAAATTCAATCTTAGAAAAGATGCATTTTAATTGAAGAAGGCACTAGCAATAGCTAAAGTAGTTTCGACACGTGAAACATGGTAATATTTTTATAATATTTTATTTTTTATTTAGAAAAAATTATATTTAAAGTAATACATTGTTTCAGCACTACATACATGAAATTTCTCAAGAAAATTAAAAGAAAGCAATATTTACTTTTATGAATAAACAAATTATTATTTAAATTTACTTTTAAATATTTATGTTTTATAAACTTTACTTTTTTTTCTAAATATAATTTACGAACCGTTAAAGTAGTTAGTTGAGAATTATTATCTTTATAGTTAGCATATAGAGTTGTTTCTAAATTATCCGATATGAAACTCTCTTGACTTTTTTCCTCGCCCCATCATAGATTATGTTTTTTATACATTAAACAGTTCTAGAAGCTTCTTTTACTGACGCGATATAGGTTTACTTCCATCGACGCGATATGACCCCATTTTCCGCAGTATTACACGGGAACTTGCGGTAGGGTAGCGCTACGTTGGCTGATGTGTACTCAAACGAAAGCGCCGCGTACGGCGAGCGAGCCGGATGGCTGGTTTAGAGGAAACGAGTAGAAGAAGAAGACGAGGACGCGCGCATAACGATGAAGAAGAAGGGTTGGCAGGTCGTTGAACATAAAAGTGGCCACGGTACAAGAGAGAACGAGCGAGTCACGTGTGTGTCGACCCGCGCGCGCATCGAGACGGATCGACAGGAAAACGTCGTGCTGCGCGGCGTGTTACTTACTGGCGGTAACAGAAGCAGAGAGAAGAGACGCGGCAAGCGCTTCTGCATTAGCAGCTAGCTAGCTAGCTAGCTAGCTAGCTCGACGAGCTGACTGGTTCGCTAGTTGGTTGTCTCCTTCTATACCGCTCAGTCTCTCTTTCTCTCTCTCTCTCTCTCTCTCTCTTTCTCTCTCTTCTCTCCGTCGTTTCATCACGGTCGCGTTGCGCGCCTTCTCGCGAGCCTCACGACTCCCCCTCCGGGGCTGCGCCACCAGTAATTGCTTCCTTTGAGTAGCTCCGGAGGTGTAATTTAGTCCCCGACCAACAACCTTAACTAATTAACACACCGAGCAGCGAGCGAGTAAGTGAACGAACGAGTGACGGAGAACGAGCCGCGACGGTTTGACTGACGGACTGGCTGGTTGACTGGCGGACTGGGTGGCTGACTGACTGGCTGGCTCGCTGGCTGGCTGGCTGGCTGGCTGGCTGGCTCCTTCCTTGTCGTGCTTTCGCTCCTTTCCTCTCTGTGCCTCTCTCCTCCTTCTCTCTTGGTTCCCTCGCGCGTCGATGATCGAACTCGGACGAGTCGACCGCCGCGGGGCGTCCTCCCTTCTCATCTCGCCGAGGCGCCTCGGGCCCAACTACTCACCACCTTCTCTGCAGCCCTCGTCACGCGTGACCTTGCGTGTCCGTACACTCGCGGTAATTCAAGTACTCGAGGAAGGTGATCTCTCTGCCAGCTTTGATCTAATCATTCACCGGACAAGCCGACACTTAACCGTTGACGAATACTCGCGATTTCTCTTCTTCTCATGTATCCAGGCTTTCTGCTCAAGTAATAAGTTTTTCTTTTGTTGCAACCAGCGATTGTTATTAGTCATCTCGCGCATGCATCTTTTCAAAATGCTGTTTAGACAGTTTTACACGTGTCCAAGCATCGATTTTCGATAAACAAGTTACGGAGGTGTATAGTGCACTTTAGCGATATCACGCTACTTTATTCACCGGACGTTGCTGTCAACGTCCATTTAGATTCCCCGTGCCCTCGCTTCCTTCGCTCTCGTTATGAACGAGAGCCCGATCGAACAGCCGGGCATTTGAGATTGCTTCGTTCAGGACCGTTTCTCTCGCCGGTTAACGAGCCGTCCGTTCTGGCCCACCTGTCGTACAGGCTCTTCTTAAGGCCCTCTTGTGTCGCACCCTGTCCCCACTCTTCCGCGCTGTCTACTGTCGCGATTACTCTGGAAAGTGCGGAGGCGTTTGACCCGACGTTGAGAGGAAGGTGCGGAAAGAGAACGACCGAGACGAACGGGGGGAAAAGGCGAGAAGCGAGAAAAGCATCGTTTCTCTTCTCTCTCTCTCTCTCTCTCTCTCTTTTTTTTCCTTCTCTTTCTCTTTCTCTATCTCTGGATACCTTTCTCGCGAAGTAGAAGGAATACTCTCGAGATGCGCAACGATGCTCGTATTTAACACCTGATTAAAGCAGGAGGGAGAGGGGCAGTGAGCGAGCGTTGGCGTGACCAAAGCGATTGCTGCTGCGAGATGAGGGCCCTCCCTTCCTCCGCACTCGTCTCACACCTCGGTCGTCCCGTTCTCGCCATCGGACCCCTCTTCACGGTTTGAGGACATTAGGTGGCCCGGTCGGTTCTTCGTCACACGCGTACGTGTATCTGTCTGTGTGCGAGTGTGCGAGTGTGCGCGTGCATACTCGCGGTGCCCTCGGATGAGATGAACGGGGGACGGAGGGGGGGGGGGGACGGAGAGGTGACGGCGGGAACGGGCCCCGAGCGACAGCGTAATCACCTGGACGAACTACCACGCACACTATCGCGCGCGCAGTGGCGTAGCCCCGGAACGAGAATGAAAGAGAGAAAGAGAAGCGTGTGTCACACGAAAATTGCGGGCCGTCCGGCACACGATTTACGACAGGCCCCGGGAATTTTGTTAAGGTCCGAGAGAACGACGGGGTAGGAGGGAGAAAGAGGACGGGTCGGTCGCCAGGCGCGTGATTCACATGTAAATTGGACACGTCGATCGTCGAGAATCGCACTCGTGGGCCTCGTTGTGGTATGACATCGATGCCACGTGGATCGCGTTTCTCTACAAAGACTGCGCGCGATTGGGCCCTTCGCCTTTATCTCCTTATTTTGCTTCTTTACGTTGCAAAATTCCCCAACGCGCACATTATTATTATTATTATTTTTTTTTTTTAAGTTAACATCTTCACCTCCAGTATTTGCATAACAATGGCGTGATTCTTAAAATGTAAGGGGAGGAAAGAAGATATTTGAACATTTTTTTCCACGTGTGGAAATATAATTATAAATGTTTGCAATTTTTTTTTTTTTTTTTTTTTTTTTTTTTTTTAAGATCTTAAACTTTGCTTCGATGTCACAAACGTGTATTGCGATCGTGCAAAGATGTGTAAGTGCTTACCTTCGTGCTTAACGCTTGTTAACGAGATCATCATCGTTGTCCGTGAGATTTCCGCAAGATTTCCGATTACGGAACGGAATCACGATGCGAATAAAACGGTGAATCGTTCGTACGCGTTTGCACGAATTCCATTTCCCTCTCTTTCGCCTTCTTCTGCATGTAGCCGCATCCGTTTGGTTTCAGGATCCTTTGAAAATGTAATATTCCCTCGTTAATTTCTCGCCGCGAAAGAAGCGAGAAAAGCGTCGCAGGAAAAATGCGTGAAATAAATGTCGGGACGCGGCATCAAAGGTACGCGGAAATTCGTTTGCTTTCAAGTTTTAATTTTTGACGCCGACTTTATCAAGAAGGCAACCTCGTTAATGTCGTGCCATCCTGTTTCTCGGTAGATATCTCATCTCTTTTCGCACCCACGGCTAAAATGTAACGTTGCTTTATTGCCAGTTGTCGTTATTTCATTGTACCAGAGAATTATCAACACATACATGTATATGTATACATACGTATACATATATATTTTTTAACTTTTTTTTTTTTAATTTCTCAGATCTTGTGTGGATGGCTATGGATCTGGTATCAGCATAACTTCTTCTTACTTATTGTTAGTTTGTATCCCGATAAAGGAGTGGCGACAGCATCTTGAGAAAGAGAGGCACCTTGTATAACTCAATTATATTATTTATATAACGTGTTCCGTCCCCTCAGGCGGGATATTCGTTGAATATTCATGGACGCGCGACGCTCTCGCGCGCCTTGCAAACGTCATTGTTTCACGTCGGGATGATTATAGAGGCCCGGATCGATTCGGATCATGATGAGCTCTCCCTTTCTCTCTCTTTCTCTCTGTCTTTCGCTGCGCAGACCTTGCTCTCGTCCCGAGACAATGACTGTGGACGCAAAGAAGAGGCGCGATCTCCATTTCATGACCGACGAGGCGCGGCTTTTCTCTTTCTCTTTCTTTCGATTGCTCCAAGAAGCAGTCGACCGGTTCGAGATCACGACGAAACAATACTTTGCGCGAGATCTTGCTCTTGGTCGACCATCGACAGCGAGTAACGTGCAACTGTCACTTTCGAAACTCGTTAAAATATGCAGAATAAAAATTCGAATTATGCGAAGGATTACCTAAGTGTTGATTACTTTATTGTGTGTGAAATAACGAATAGAGAGACAATCGCGCGCTATACAAACTATCAGACAATAGTGAGTTTTTATGATTCCCACAATTGTAAACAAACGTAAAAGAGATCGACAAGATCTACTGTAGTAACGTTTATAAAGATGTTTTAATCGGTGCTTGTTAAGCAAGGAACATGGCCTGGAATTTTCGTTGTAATCAAGGTTGCGGCCCATTACGCAGACTCTCCCAGTCTGTAAATTTTCCTGCCATTCCGTCACGCGTTACAATGGGTCACGTGAACAGCAGTGACGTCACGCTCGTCACGCCCATGCGGAGGGCACCGCGAGAAACTCCGAGGGGACGCCGTACGTGGCCTTGAATCGACACCTTGCTGGATCTCTGCCAATCGTACTCGCGAGCACGACGGATGCTGCAGAAACGACGCGCAGAGACAGAGAGACTTTTGTGACGAAAGACAAATCTACTAATATGCGATAGCAATCATCTAGACGCGACGGCTACGTGACTTGGAGAAAAATATGACAAATGGCGTGAGAGCGCGGTATATTTTTTAATGATATGATAACATTTATAGCCATCGCACGTCTCTCTCTCTCTCTCTCTCTCTCTCTCTCTCTCTCTCTCTCTCTCTCTCTCCCACCCCCCTCCCTCTTTCTCTATGTTGTCAGTTTGTATGCCTCGCCTTGTTCCAGTGTTTGCTAGTTACAGACTACAATGCGCGCAATCAGTGCGGTATGTAGAGCGATACATGCGCGTACGTACGCGCAATTAGTCGGACGCGATGACTGGTCGCGCGATTATTATAGGAATCAACGGTTGAACTGACGTAATTAAATTTCTTTTCTCGAGTTCACCGCGCGTCGATGCCCCCCGATGCGTACACCAATGGGCCCCGGACTCAGCCCCTTGTTCACCGCATTAACAGGCATGACTTGAAAAATGCGGTTCCTAACACCGTCCTGTCGGTCCGTTCGTCCGTCCGTCCGTCCATCCGTCGGTCCCGGTGGAATGACCGACGAGATCGTATTATTAATGCGTCTTCTTGCCTCGTTTCGTTGATAGTTTAGGGCTCTCCGGACGCAGAGTAGGGTAGGAGAGAAAGGGGCACCGGATGGAAGGAGCAAATTGCAGAATCCAAAATTGACGGCATTATGAGCGCACGATGGAGCGGTTTCCGCGCGCACATACGTTGCCAGAATTTACAACGTATGTATGTATGTATGTATGTACATGTGTAACGGCAGAAATGTGTTTACGATAAGTAATTGAATAACGCCTAACAAACGTAATAGAAAAATAATAATAAATGACAATTAATAAAAAAAAAATTAATAACATTTGTGGGTATTTTCGCAAACGCATTGCGGTGCAAAATTGCACGAGCGAGGATAGAATTAGTCGTTAACGAAGTGTATTTTATTGCGGAGTCGTTACGTTTTATTCTTGGATTATAAAGCGTGATTGGATTAAATTAAATATCATGGGACAGTTTTGCAGTACGTCGAATTTAGTTAAACGTTAAGTGAAACGAAAAATGCCGTTACATGTGCATCAGTAGTTCCCTTTCATGTACTGTGTGCTACATTATTTTTTTTCCCCCTAGTGCGAATACGATTCGTGGCTTCGGTCGCGCGGTTAAAAAATCGTTTATAAAAATCTGCCGGTTTGTTAAACGCTTTTTTTTTTTTTTTTTTTTTTTTTATATTTTTAACTCTTTATTTATTTTATTTATTTTTTTTCGCAATTCTCTCGTTTGTCTCATCTATTGTGAAACGTGTCAGTTCTTAATATAACCCGCTCTCGTTATTACGACTTTCGCGTCCAATCATCTCAAATAACCCATGAATTTTTGCGGTTACAAAGAATCTGCGTGTTCCTCTCGAACACCGGTCGACACGCAACGATACGATATTATCAATCGACTTTGAGAAATTTAAAAAAATGTTTTCTCTTATTTTTTTTTAACCAGTCATATCGAAGCAGTCATATCGAACAGTGCGAACACGCGATAGTCGCGAAAAGTGTTGTTCCTGACCTTTCTTCATCCCAGAGCAGAGCCTTAACGTGCCTCATGAATTTCTTATCATCCACGAAGACTCGACGTACTTAATCTTGGGCAATTCACGCGAAGAAAAGTCGCTTGCATTTATAATGGATATCGTTCCGTTGTCGCTTCTCTCGCGGCTTCTTCACTCCGCTCCGACTTCTCAAGGGATAAGAAAATTTCTTCCTGATCGAACGCGTTGAATAAAATACTCCGATCGCAGCCTGGCTCTTTCGCACACTTTCTTCTGCGCCTTTAAAACTTTAATGTCTTTTAATACATCCTGATCGTATCACGATAAATGAAACAAGTCAACTCACGTTTTGCAAAGATCAAATATGTGTCATTTTTTGAAGTAGCTTAATAATTTTATTTTTAATTTGGAAAAAAATTTCAATCGTGATTATAAAGCTAGAACAAAAGTGTATTTTATATATATATATATATATATATATATATATATATATATATATATATATATAATTTAATATAGATACTAATACACTAATATACTTGATAATGATTATTTTTATCATTTATTATAATCACGTAAAATGAAATCTTTCGTCATTCGAGAAATTAACTTTCGTGCTTAACGCAAGTCTTCAACTTTCGTCTAATCACATCACGCGAGGTCGCGACGCGATATTTCAACGTGAAAACTCGTTTAGGCAAACGATGTTTTTCGTAGCTGATATCCCTTGCGAATCACTCGCGATTAGTCACGTGTCGCAAAGTACACGGCTTAAAAAGCTTGTACAACGTCTCGGCTCAGGAGAAGTATTTATTTCGTGTCCCGATATCGTCGCTTGGCGACGTGAACACATTTCTCTCTAAGCACCTCTACTTCTTTAACAAAACGCTCAAATCCTAACTGCGCCGACGACATGGCGCGTGATTGATCGTAGTTGGTTGCACGGGCGCAGAGAGGAACAGAGAGAGAGGGAGAGGGAGGAGATTTCATTTCGTAGATAGAGAAGCCTGGATAGAGAATCGTCTTGAGGCATTAAGACACTGATGGACTAGTAATATGATGCATATTTTACAGAGAGAGAAAAATTTCCAATTTTTTTTTCAGACAAATTACTATAACTAAGACTTTATTGAATTCCAAATAAATGAAGGTGAAATTTAATGATTAATAACATATTATTTTGACTTTTTATATATGAAATAAACGATCAAAAAAGATGAGCTTCTGCCTAGGAGCTGGCTTTGAACAGCTCTCTACTTTACGTGTGACACATCGCCGATTGCGGTGTGTAATCCAAAGAGGGACATTAATTTTGCATAGCACGAACCTGTCAGGTTCGAACTCCAGCATCACTGAGAGCGCGGCAACTAAATCGGGCATTATCCGTAGGATTCTCCTGCGGTACGGCTACATTTTTCGATTCGCTTCTAAAAACCATTTCCCATCTCGTAACTTTTTTATGGATTTAGGAAATATTAATCGCTAGATCGACATTAAATTTACTTGGAATCGAGAAAAACATAATATAATCGAGAATAATGATTGCGTATATAATTTGGCGAAAGGAGAATTGATAAAATGGACGAAGGATTTAATTCGAGATCCGATTTGTCTTGCGATATTATATTTTCCGGCGCCGCGTTTTCCTGACGACGGAATAAGAAAGGGCAGAAAAACAAAAAGAAAGACGAGAAACTCACGATAGAGAGGAAGGGGAAGAAGGAAGGAAGGAAAGAAGGAAGGAAGGAAGGAAGGAAGGAAGGAAGGAAGGAAGGAAGGAAGGAAGGAAGGAAGGAAGAAAAAGGAACGCTTTCATCGCCTGCGTTTTACGAGGGCCTCTCTCGCGGGGCAGTTAAGAGCGGGGCTCCGGCCGCTCTATGTAATTTGAGCGATCGCGCGGTCGCACCCGGTAATTCATAAGTACGTGTCCTCTCCACGGTGAAATTTTATAAGGTGAGCAACATTTTATAGGGACGCCGCAGCGGTGCCGAAGGCCAGGGAAGGGAAATGTGAGGGAGAAAATTACATATCGGCCCGCAGAACGACGCGGATCGCAACGGGGACTTTCTACCCCCGATCGCCCTACGTCCAACGGGGGGGCCTCTCTCTTTCTCCGCGTGCCCTCTCCAAACGGAATACTCGATCGCGATTAAACATACATAGACACACCTCCGTCGTTCACCTTTAATTCCGCGCACTCCGCCTTTTGCGACGGCGCTTCCGCCACGCTGGCGAGTATTTTTTTTTTTCACGCTTTTGTCTCTTTTCCTTTCCGCTTTTTCTGCTTCATCGCTCGACGCGAGCAATGAACTGAGGAGTGAGTTTGTGTTAATCGCGGCAGTTTTGTAATATTATTCTTTCCATTATATATTAATTCCACGCTGGTTGATATGTTAATAATGTTGGTTTAATTCTCCAGAATTTTTGAATTGACTTTTTTTTTTACCATCTTGCTCTTTTTAATAGAGAAATCCGCAATTGCAATCTAATATGTAAACAATGCATAATAGCGTTACGTGACGGCAAAGAAGTCGCGCGAGAATACTCGACGAGGAAACACGCAGTGTCACTCGAAAGGCGACTGTCTTATGGGGGAGTCCTAAAAAGAGAACACTGGCTACAAGCGGTAGGATACAGAACAAACGGAATTTTTGATGAAGAGATCCGTTATTCACGGCTCTACCGAGTCTATTGTATACGATCGTGGTGCCGGCCCTTGGTCGCCAGGCAAACTGTCCTCCGGGCCTGATCGATGGTGCTTTCGTAGCATTAAATGGAAGAGGAGCGACGGGAGAGGAAAATAAAGAGAGAGGAGAGAGAAGCTCGATCAGAACGCTCGCCGACTTTAACCCGCTCAGATATATTTCTCATTTTATAGCGCGACATCTCGATATCTTGGCGTTAAATTGTCCCCATCTTCATAAGAAAGAAAAAAAAAAAACACGCACACACACACACATACACACACACACAACGAAGACACCCCGGCGTCATGATAAAACCGACGGCGAAAAGAGTGAAACTTTTTAATTATTACTCGTTCCAAATTTTTCGCGCTCTTCTTCGCTTTACGTTCAACAACGCGCCGCCGCGCCGCAACACATTAAGATGCTCGTTAATTCCTCTACCGGGAAATTATGTAAAAATGCTTTCCCCGTTATCTTACCTCGAGACGCAACTTTTTTCTCAAGCCGCTCAAACATTTCATCGCCGCGCGAAACTTTCTCGGCGCGCGCCAAAGAGTTTATACTTTCCTCTACTCTATAGAATGGAATGCAATATATTGGTTAAAAGTTTACAAAGGGTCTGAGGAGTGTTAATCTCATCATCGGATCATCGAGAGAGCATGGGTAAGTAAAATCCGTGTAAAATTCATTCGCGGCGTAAATTGTCCATTAGACCTTCGGAGGACTCTCGAACCGCACCTGGCGGTTTTCTGCAAATCCGTCCGAGGACAACTCTCACGTGTATTTGTAACGTCGCGGTAGAAGACCAGGTAGAATATGCCGCCTATATAGCCTCGGGGACGCAAAGGAATGGCAGGGAGAGACAGCCGCCGTTCGTAGAATATTAATAACGATCAACCGCGCATATACACGGGGACGCACGTTCGCGCACACACGCTAATCGTCCTCCATCCGGGTCCGGAGATCGCAATCATGGCGTATAATTATTTCAGTGCCCGTGCTATTTTTATCCGCCACCCCAAGTCGCGATGCAGGTAGAAACGCGTCGGCCGGCGCGTATAGCGAAAACTTTTTTTCTCTTCTTTATCGCGCTTGTTTACTTTTGCCATACTTGCAATATCGACGGCAACGATCGCAACTTTAGCACCGTCACGTACTTTTAAACGTTCTTAAAACGATATCACGAAATGGATAATAAAAGTATCGAGCTGTGAAATATACGGTTAAAAACACTAGTTTTTTTTGTTGTTTTTTTTCTTACCGCGATGCACCACTAATGCAACACACGGAGCGCCGCCGTGTTCCATTAGCATGCACCTCGCAAGATCAAACGGCGCGTTCGCACTGTTCATCCGAGAAGCCTCTCGGTCCCGGGAAAAAGTTGAACTCCTAAAGACGAGCACGTCGTTGGGCGCGCGCCTTAATATTCTCACGGCAATCCCACGGGTCTGGTGAGCCGCTGCTGGCGTCGATCGCCGTAACACGACACGAAGGGAAAAAGAGAGAGGAAAGGGATTGATAATGGTTAGACGTGGCGCGAGGATGGAAGAAAAACATGCCGATCGCGAGAGAAGAAGAAGTAGTCTTGTGCCGCGGTTAAGTTACGCGACACACACAATGCTGTTGTTGCCCGTCAATGTTTTACGAGACGTTCTCGCTTCGAGACACGATCGGTGAGTTTCTCAACATTATGCAACACTTGTCGCGTAACATTCACAATAGCGTAACATTTTTTTATTCGCTGCACAATATAATGTACATAATATATGACTGGCAAAACGACGGACTTGTCCGTTGAATTTTATACATATGGTACATGTCAACGTCAGCGTATACATGTTAGTACACACGTGGTGCTTTTTCTGGAAAATAACGCGATCTCTCTGCCGCATTTTTTGCGAGTTACGTCCGGCCGTAATAAACATGAAAAATTCTCGGTCAATATTTCGATGGAAGATGCAGCCGTGTGCCGATCTCATGCGTAACACACGACGAGCTATTCGTTATAACTCTAGGACCCTTGGGGATATTCATCGAGACTTTTAAACATCGATTGGTTTAAAAACGCGTATCGTTTTCTTTCAATATATCTATATTTTTTATTGTACAAGAGTACTTTGAATAATCAAATTTGGATTAGAGTGCCGCCTCTCATGTATCTCTGCCTTTATTATCGATCATAGAATACGAGCGAGTGTTCTCGACGGCAATATCCGCACAACAAGGAGCGCGTAGAGATAATTATTGTGAGCCGCGTTCCTGACAAATTCTCCCTTAATTAACGCGAAGAAGCGCACGGAGGCGCCCATGTACAAACGAGCGGCCAAGTACACATTACGTATACATCTTGTTATACATGTGTTACACATATATACATACATATATCGACTGCGAGCTTAGTGGCGCCCGCGCGCACGAGGCCAGCAGCAACGAGAAGCTTCATTATTTTCTAATGCACTTGTTAATTGACCAATCGCGGAAGGGAAGTGCGCCTCCCACGCCGAGGCCGCCTCTTCCTAGTGTTAACCAGAGCCGGAACAATTTAATGATCGGAGCTCCATGCCCCTTTCTCGTCTCATCCACCGCTCGTTCCTGTCGGGGATTATTATGACGCCGCGCTTCGGGAAATCTTTCTCTTCTTCTCACGCCCGGCTTTTCTCTTCTCCTTCGGGCCTCCAGAGGTACACGGGGTGTTTGGGTGACGAAAAAGGCGAAGGGCGAGCCTGCGCGGCCTGCCGGATATAAAACGGAGGAAGAAGGGGCTTTTGCGAGAATCGAGAGAGTACTCGCACGAGGATCGTCTCGTTTGGGGAATCGCACGGCCGGACGGACGAGAAAAGAATCGCGCTTCTCACCCGCGCGTCATTTCACTCGAATACGGCAAGCACCTATTTACGCGCGAATATTTTTGTAGGAATTCACGAAGAGAGAACGAGATAAATCGCGAACGACCGAAAAAGACCGATCGTCGTCTTTCACATGACGGACTTTCAAAGGACGGCTCCTCTCGACCGGATTTTCCGTCATCGATTGTCTCATGGGTTGGAACAAAAATTGTCACGCGTATAAACCGGTTGGATTTATATTTTACGAAATAATGCCGGGCAAGTTGTTGGCGGATGTTTTTTAAATCGAGGAATCGTTAATTGAAAAATATATGAAAGACTTACACACACACGCGCGCGCGATAAATTCTCAAATGATTCTCTTGAATTTTCGTATTTCGCAAATTACATTTTTTATTACCTATATACGATATTTGATAATTAATTTTATACATTTTAATTCACACAGAGCGAGAACATCGAAATTTCGGGCGCACTTGATCTGTTGTCCGTTTGATTCCGCGCAAAAGGAACACAGGTAACAATGTTTTTCCGGTTATAGTTGTGCTCATGAAATTTAACGAAGTACAAAGCGCGATGTAATTAGAATGAAAATTCCACTTCCGGATGCGCGCCGGCTCTTTGTCGAAAATATATCAAAAATTGTAACGATGTGTTTTTAGTTTTAATTATTTTACGCTGCGGCGCGACGCGCATATCACCACCAGTCGTGACTCGCGGGACACAACTTCGCCTCGCGAAAATTCAACATTTCGCTCGGGCGGCGAAAAAAAAATATTCGTCGGATTTACTAAATTGCCGGTCCGCCAGGCTTACAAATAAATGTAATTACTACGTTTATTTATTTCGCTGCGCAATCTATGACAGAATTCATTGACACAAATCGCAATATACAACGTAGATATAACGGTGCGTTTAATCCACTTTTGCGACGCACAATTTCCGGATTAATTCAATTGCGTTTTCGTTCGGCGCATAATGTCTAAATAAATCTAACGCTTTCTCACTTTATACCGAAGGTATAAAGCGAGTGCTGCTTTTTTTTCAGAATTCTTGCGTATTATTATATTATTCCAAGATCTCGTTATAATATATAACACGTCCCGTATATATACAGATCCGCACACCTTTATACGAGTCGAATATTTCATACCCCGTTTAGGGTTAACCACGAGACGGTCGATTGCATAAAGCATTCCTAATTCTGCTTCACTCCGCCCTCCGCTTCCCTCTGCTCTCGTCGATGACCTGGAACATTCGTGTGAGAGCACTCCTCGCCTCGTCTCAGGATCCTCTCATTCTTTTTCTCTCTCTCTCTCTCTCTCTCTCTCTCTCTCGCGCGCGCGCGCTCTATTCTCGTCTTCGCTCTCTTCGGGGAAAGGACGTCGTTCGATCGAATGGCCTCGGCTGCTTGGACGGACTCAAGTCAGCGCGGCAGACGGCGGATGGAATAATGACCCGCGTCCCCAAATGACGCGAGGTGCATATTTAATGCTCTCGCCTATAGAGTGTCGCGTCGGGTCTGTTTGTGCATGCGTACTCTGGCGCCGCTACGCGTCTTCGGGATAACGAGACGGAGATGTTTGATGGGAAGAAGAGAGAGAGAGAGAGAGAGAGAGAGAGAGAGAGAGAGAGAGCACGTATGTGTTTATAGTTGCACGCGTTGAATTGTCAAAGATTGTTTTAACGAAAGACTCGATAAAATTGAGCTTGTTTTTACAATTTTCTCAAATTCTAAAACTCTACCTTAGAACTGAAGTCTTTACCAAGTTGTTAGAAACATAATTTTGCTGACAAACATATATACGCGTCAATTACGATTAACTTGGCTTGTTCAACTCGTTTGCCATTCTTCCTCGTAAGATTCTCTTTCGCTTTCCTTCTTCTTTCGGAACAACCTCCAGAATCGACGACGGGGTGGTATCGAGTGGCCTTAAGTGGTTTATCGCTCCCTGTCTTGTTTTTATTGAATGACGAGCCGTGATGCGATTTCGCTCGAGCAAATAACCAATCGATTTACCCGAAGACATTAGGCGACCGTCTTCCGGTAAACTGTGTTTTAATTTCCTCGTTGGGAAAGCGAGGGTGGAATCGCGGTTATCGTCATCATTACGTCACTCGTTACGCGCGACGGCCGAGTTTACTTCGCAACAACGTTGTAACGAGAAACGAAATACTCGTAAAATGCTCCAAAATTTCGACCGCCGAATATATCCCTTCAGCGTTGCGTATGATTTGAGTTTGATACGCACTGCTGCGCTCAAAAATTCATCACGCACCCGCGCGTTCTGTTTGAATACCAATTACTCGAGCATGTACTTCGAACACGAAAATGACAAGAATACAACAAGAGGAAAGTGAGATAATTAGTGAAGACGTTATAGTAATTCGTAATCTGTATAAACATAATACTTGATAAGCTTTATATTATTAAGGATTATTAACGATCGCGTTATATTATTTCTTATATGAAGTCGGAATGAATTTTGAAGCGATGTTGACAGCGAGTTTTTAATTTACAATTTTATTCAAGTCCGTCTGTTGTTTATCGGAAGACAATCGTGGGGAGAACGAGTCAATCGTCATCCGAAAATCAATATCCGCGAAATACCATGGGGTTCCGGGGCGCCGCGCCGATACTCCCAACGTCATGAAAAACGCACCTTGCAATACGATTCGGTTTTTGCCGCGTCAGCGGAAACGTCGAATTCACGACGGGCGGCGCCCGTCGGCTTCGCTCCGAGGATGAGCTGGTTTTATTAATCTGCCTCACAAAGAGGTTTCGCTTTTTCGTAAATACTGCCAATATCGGCGGCTTTTGGTATACGCGGAGACAGAGGAAGAAAGGAGAATTCGTACGTGGGTATTGTTGGGCGTTGATATTACGGAGGAATATGCCGTTATCCATGACGCAGCTTTGCAAAGGATATAAGAAATATTGCAACGCTATCTCTCTCTTGGAAAACGAATCTCGTCAAATTTCTCATCGCGGTTTCTCGACCGCAGTTTACAAGGATATTAGTGTCAATTAGACTGAATACAATCGCAGAAACTCGTAAAATGAGTGGTATAGAAAAATTCGTGGCATCTACATATATTCGAATAGTCAAATCTTACCAAGAATCATGGATTCTAGTTGAAAAATCTAATATAAAGATAAAAAATGTAATGTTTTAAAAATGCGATTCTAAGCGCGCGCGTGACATCAAAGCAAATCCAATTAGCTTTCTTTCAATATTTTTTTTTAATTCTTCCTCAAATTGCATTTAATAACATTACAATTAAACCGAATATTTAAAATACTTTGATCAGATAGAAACTTACAATTGATATTATTGATCGATATTTCATTTTTATTGCAACTCTGGATCAACCAAATGGAGTTAGAAAATTGATTAACTATTCTGAAACTTTATGGAAATAGAATCAGATTTTAAAATAAAAAAAAAAAAAAAAAAAAAAGCAGACCAACATTTTTCATCTTTTCTAACACAGCCGCGCTTTTTTCAGCTTTTATATCAAATCCGTAGAAATTTAAATGCGTGAAAGTATGATAGAACCATAAAATTAACATACTTTTATTTTTTATTCTATAGAGATTCAATAACTGATATTAAAGCTGATACTTCTTATCCGATTCTACGTAAAAATATACCAATTTTTTTTTTTTTTTTTTTTTTAATTTAATCTGTTGAAAAAAAAGAAACATTTCAGAGCGATGGAATTTTCAAGTAAGTAAACATGCAATTACATTTACGGATCTTCTTGAACGCTTGCCAAAGCGTCGCGCCAGTCGCTTTAACCATCAGAACTCGAACTGGATGCACTTCTTATTCCCTTCTCGCCTTCTCGGGGGAGGAGGGTACTTCCTACTCTTCGCGTGTCAAATCCAAGATTCCCGTTGACAACGAAAGCCGTATGCACTACGTCCTCGCCAATGAATATTTGATCGGGCGTATCAGCGTAGCACGATATATTCCACCTACAAGATTATGCGGCGGCCGCGCGTCGTTTTCATGCGTGACGAGTCCGCAATTTGCGAAATACCACATATCAAGGGCGAACGACCGTGTGACGAAGGGACGATAATACGCGGGGCGCGCGCTATTCCGTTGAAAAGGCCGTCAAGTTAATACTAGTTTTTTTCTTCCGCGGAGGGGTGGAAGCATCGCGGGGGGGGGGGGGGGAGACCGCTCCCGCGGATTTCGCAAAGGCACGTAAATGCAGTTATCCCAAGTCATGTCGTATACACTTATCGTCGACATTATTGTGAACACGCCCCATGAATCTTTGAAAAGTCCTTTAACCCACTCGCGGGGTATAACGAGGCTTGTGTTGCGCCCCATTGTAATTTGACATGAAAAATACCACCTTCTAACTCGAAAGGAATTCTCGCAGAGAGACCTCACACAAATTCACCTTTCCATTCAACGATATCGGTATAATGGTGCGCGCGGAATGCAGGTGTCCGCGCGGCACAACCTCGTCAAAATTCTTCCAAATCATGAATGTGTCCGGGCGGATCCGAAGAAAATGTCTAGGAGAGAGGAGGATTTCACGTTCGGCTGGTCAGACACAAGGCGCGTTAACGAACGCTAAGCCATGTCGGTGGAACGTTTCGTTAACCTGATCTGACCGGCGCGCGTCCGCGTCCGCGTCCGCGTCCGCGTTTCAAGAGTAAAAGCCCGAAGGCGCTGGACGCGAAAAAAAAACGTTTCGAGGTCCGGCGATGCAACAATGGCCAAAACAAATTTGAGGTTTCCCGATTTCCGAGCCGATGCGCCCGATGAAGCACGCCACGATTATTCCGGAATAATAAGCCGTCCCCCTCTCTTTCTCTTTCGAGGGTACAAAAGCGAAGGACCATCGGGGGAGGGGAGATATACATTTCGAGCAAATATTTGGACGTTCGTGACCGCGCAAGAAGGGCGGCCGAAAAAGGAGCGACGGAAACGTACGACCGAGATTGAGGAAGACGGAGGCCGGACCGGGACATTGTGTCCGGCCGCTTAGCGGACCGCGATAACAGAGTTATCCTGGTCCTTCCCCCTCTCCGTATCGGTTTGTCCATTGTGTTTCCCCCCGCATTTTATAAATCGTGTATATAATAGATGTGGGAGAAAAAGGACCTCCTATAACCTGCCGACTCGCCGTATTGTGAATGCGCACCGATGCGCTCCGAGATCTCCCGATCTCGCGATCTCCAGGAGATCCGAGAGATCCAGGCGCGACCAAGCCTCTCACGAGATTAATCAAGCGTACCTTCAAGCGTCTGCATTCAGCTTTCCGCATACGAGCATAATATGCATCGCATACGGTATATCCTCTTGCCCGCTGATTTAATTACATATTATTCGCAGCAATTTTCTCGTTAATGTCGAGAATATTAACGTAAATTTCACATCGACGAAATTTCCCCTGACGCGAGATGTCGACGCCATTCAACGATAATAATATACTTAAGACAACAAACAGTGCAGCGATAACAATCGCTTTTGACGTATCCCGGCGATGTATGTCACCTAGATAAACACTCGTTTCTCTTCGCATTTAGCGCATCAGCCCCTTGAGAAATAGGTAAATCGGGGCGTCGCGGGAGGTTCTTGCGAGAGAATCTCTACGACGAGAGCGTGTCTGCGAAACGAGGAAGGGACGGGGAATCGGGGGAAGGGGGCGGGGGAGGAGAGGGGGGGGGGTGGACTGGCTGGAAAATACCGCGGGGCTCGACGTGTGACTGCGTGTGTGACTCGTTGTTTGCTTTAACGTCTCACTGAATCTCTCGTTCCACGCCGAGGTTTCTCCGACTTCTTCTTTGTCCTCTCGCTCTCCTCCTGTCGTGCTCGCGTCTAATGTTTGCTCGTGGCACACAACTTGTGTTTTCGCGTGCGTATTAGGCCTGCGGTGGATAGGTCCTGGGACGCGACTAGGGTTCCCCCCTCGACTTTTCGAACCCTTCTCCGTAGAACGCAGGGAGTGCACGATGTCGACGAGGATGTCGTCGTCGCAGTCAGGCGTCGTCGACGAGGATCGGGGCGAAAGGTAGCGACGGGCGCGCGCGCGCGCGCGCGCGACAGCGGGAATTTATTTTTACGAACTATGCAGGAGGGATTGAGCAGCCTCGTCTTTGATGTTCGAACCGACGCATAGGCATTAGCGTATAAATATTTAGACCTCCGGCCGTTGCCCGGGATATATGGGCGCCTCGATCGACTATGCTACCGGGCACGATATTACGCCTTTGTCGTACCGCCTTTCGGCAAGTATTTCGAACCGTTGCTGCCGCAACGAGCCCCGATGGAAGAGCCTAGTGTTGGCGATGTAAATTCGCGGCAGGGCAAGTCGTGAAAAATAACGGCTGTTTTGATCGATAGCGATCTGATCTACGGATCTTATTAATTATCGATGATCGCGTCTGGCTATTGTTGAAGTTACTTTCAAATCTGTGCAACGCAAAGAACTTTGTTGAATTGAGATTCTTAATTCTAGACAGTAAAATATGCGATTAAAAAAACTTTGTAGAAAGTTTAAAATTGTCGCTATTTTTTTTTGTGCAAAGTTTTAATTTTTTAATTTTTTAAGTTATTTACTTTGAATCAGTTATACATATAATAAATTTAAATAACTTTTTTTAAGAATAGAGTAAAAGCGGAATGTCTGTTTTTTGAAAAAAAGTTAGAAAATCTGAAATTTTCAGAGATTTTTTTTTCTTTTTTTAATTTACAGAAAGTTGGTGAAAACGTTGATAGAAAACATTAGAAAACGTGTACCAAAAAAAGACAAAAAAATATATTTAAAAGTTTTTCAATTTTTCATGAAATATTACAAAAATATTTGGAA